>NC_092873.1:110800710-111120960 GCF_028372415.1 Notamacropus eugenii
GGTTTTGCCGACTCAGAATAAATGTAAAATAATACTTGTTTTCTATTCTGGCCAGAAACTCTGAGGGTTTTCCCCTCAGAGATTGATATTTTTGTGATGGTAAACTAGGGCATTTTTTGTCTCAATTCTTACCTAACCCTTAGTCACTGGATGTGCATTTCCTCAGACAAACTGAGACCTGGGAAAGGCCTTAATTTAGAAAGACCAAGATCACTTACCGTATCCTGTGCTAGCACCAGTCCTCTTGAAATTTGTCTTGCCACTGGACTCTGATGACTATAGAGGAGAGAGTGAGGCTGAGGACTTTGCACAGCTCTGTCTCATTTAAATCCAGTTCACAAGCAAGTGAAGACATCACCCTCATAATGTCATTTCTCCTCTTCAAGAATGAAGGCTGAACAACAAGACAGCTTGGGACAGCTAGGTGGTGCATTGGAGCTTGGAGTCAGGCCTGGAGTCAAGAAGATTCATCTTCCTGAGTTCAAATCTGACCTCAGACACATAGCTGTGAGACCTTGAGCAAGTCACTTAACCCTATTTGCCTCAGTTCCTCATCTTTAAAATGAGCAGGAGAAAGACATGGCAAACCACTCTAGTATCTTTGCCTCAAAAACCCCAAATGGGGTCATAAAGAGTAAGAAACACTGAAAGGTTTGAGCAACAAAAGGGGTTAAAAGATTCATTCAATGTCACCCAGCAAGTTAGCTTCAGAGATAGGATTCAGACCTAGATCTCCTGACTCCAAGTCTAGTAGATGACACAATGCATATAGTTGGTATTTGATAAGTGATTATTGATTAATTTGTGAGGAACTCAAGCTTTCTGAGGTTCAAATGGCCTTTTCTTTTGTCTCCTTTTTACATTCTTACTGTATTGTCTCATGATAATAGCAATTAAATATTGATATTTGGCTAATGGAACAATTAAATGCAATGTCTTACAATTCATAAAATATTTCTATAATTTAGTCAATAGATATTTATTGAGTACCTATTTTGTACAAAGAATTAGGCACTCCAGGGAATACAAAGGCAGGTTGCGCTGTCTGCTCTCAGGCTTCTTATGATCTAGTGGGAGAAATAAGGCAAGAACACCACTAAATATAGAACAAATCAGAATATGTTCTCTAAGAAAGGTAAACATGCTATTGGGCCTCAGAGGAGGAAGAGATTGTGTTTATTTTAGGAAACTACATTTCAAAACATCTCAAATTTCAGAATAATCCCTAAAGATTTGGATTAGTTGTGAATTCATGTATGAAAATGCATATTCCTTAGGTTAGAAATCAGTGTCATATATCCATTAATGAATGAACTGGATGAGGAGAAAAGAGGCTGAAATAGACTGACCACTATCCATAAAGTGGTTCCTGCTATGAGTAAAATATATTTTGGTAAATGATATTTCATGTTAAATCATGGTAACCTGAGTCAGAGCTTGAATGGAAGAGGAAATGGATCTTGGAAAATTTTAGATTCAGTTTGTGGTTTCATTATTTTGCTGGGACACAGAGTAGGGAAAGTGATTGATTGTAGGCAGAAGTTTCTCTGGTAGCCTGTTACCCTAGAGATTTGCTGTTAAACAGGGATATTCCATCTTCCTCTTTTCATGGCTAAACTCCTTGAGAAGGTGATATATGATGAGTGTCTCCACTTCTTTTTCTCTCACTCCCTTCTGATTTCTCTGCAGTATAGCTTTTGACTTCATCATTCAGTGAAAATTGTTCTCTCTGAAGTTAACAGTGATTTCTCAGTTGCCAAATCTGACACCTTCTCTCAATACTCATTCTTCTTGACATCTCTAACCTTGGACATTATAGATCAGCCTCCTCTTGGAAACTATTTCCTCTAGATTTTCCTGACAACCTTTTCTCCTGGTATTCTTTTGAATTGCCGACTGCTCCTTGTCATGTTCACCAAGGTCAGTCCCAGTTCTGTGCTTGTTCATCAAGGGTCTGTCCTGGACCTCTTTTCCTGTCCCTCTTTATAGAGATGATTCTCAGATCTATTTATCTAGCCTTAACCTCTCTCTTAAACGCTACTCTAACATCTCACAATCTGCCTATTGGACATCTCAAGCTGGATGTCCCATAAACATCTCAAACTAACCATGCGCAATATAGAACTCATCATCTTTCCCTCTCTCAAACTTTATTCCCTTGAAAACTTATATGTTACTGCTAAGGGCAACACCACTTTCCAGTTACCCTGGCTCACAACATGGATGTCATCCTGAACTCCTCACTTGCATTCATCCCACACTGAGTTAAATTTTAATAGCTTAAAACTGCACTAAGACTTTGGGATATGTAATTGATAAACTATATATCTTTTTCTGTTTAGGTGTTCAGTCTAACTATCCTTTGAGCATTAGGTTGCTTCCCATTGTTGCTTCCACCAACATAACCCCCTGGTACTTTTGTTTATTTGTGGGTCTAGTGCTGCTGCTCCACTGTGTTCCTGGACAGCCACTATCCCAGTGTTGACAGACCTCTCTATCTTCCTAAGTTGCCCTGGGCTGGAAAAATTACTCACTGTCACCTTTTCTTGGCTTTCCTTATGAGGATTTAATTTGCCCCATTTTCTGGTTATTGTAGAGGGGATGTATTGGAAGAGTTAGCAAAAAATGTTGGTCCCACTCCATCATTTTGATTCTATCCTCCTGTCTTCAAGATTAATAGGTTTTGTTTATCTAGAGACTGTGTTTTCTTTTAATGTTATTGCATTTTGCTTCTTTTTTCCTAGATTTTCTTCCCTTCTTTGTATTTGAATTCACAATCCATTGTTTTCTCTTTTGTTTCTTTGGTAAGATTTGCCACAGTGGATTCAGGTTTTTCTATTCTTTTGATTATTTCTGTTCTTCTAGTCATAAATTCTGATTTCATGATTCTTTCTTAAACCATTTAGAAACATCCTCTTATGATGCTGTGCTCCCTTGAGAAATCACCGGGTCCTCAGTCTCATCAGCATCAGTTCATTTTCCTTTGTCTTCAAATATTAATTTATAGATGTCTGGACTCTTTTACCTGATCCAGAGGCCATATTCTCTTCAGTTAATAATATCTTCTCTGTAGATTCATTTGTTTGATCAAGGTCTTTAATTGTGTTTTCTTCATTACCAATCATTGGTAATTTCATACTTTTCCCTCCTTATACTCCCTGATAGCTCACTTTCAGACTTTCCCTTTGATGGCAGTTTCTTTGGGGGTTAATCTTCCACACTGCTGTAACCTCTTCCCACACTGAGCAATGAATGCACTTGGGTTTCTGGCCCAAGTGACTTTTGAGAGGATAGAACTGGCTCTAGCTAGATGCTAGTCCCTTTTGCATCAGGCTTGGTAGACGTACTCCTTCTGGTGCCCTACCTCTACTTCCCTAAATTCCCCAGTTCCCTAACTACTCTGGTAGTACAAATCCTGATATGAGGCAGTGCCAGCCACAGAAAACTTCTTTGCTTTTTTGCTTTCCTGAGGGAAAGGGAAGATGTCGGGAGAAAAAAATCAAGTTCAATCCATCAGTAAACATTTTTAAATGCCTATATGTTCCAGGAACTGTGCTGAGCACTGAGTTGTGTTGCAAGTCCATCACAGGTCAGCTGGTGCAGGCCCTGTCATGTTCTGGTGGTAGCTGGTATTGGAGGGGATTACTGAGTGAGTGTGTTAGGAATTAGGAATTAACCTTATCTTCTGTTAATTCATTGAGTTTTTTCTTCATTGGAGATACTGGTGTTTCAGAATGTGGAGGCAGCTTATATTGCTTTATCTCTTGCTGAGGATTCTTATTTTGGAGAGGTCTGAGGAGTCACAGCGTTCTCCATATGGTTGGTCACCCAGACATATTTTCAACCTACCCACACAGCACTCTTTCCCAAATTTGTGGTGGCTCAGATACTCACAGAATTGTAGGTTTAGATCTAGGAAGGACTTTGGGGATCATTTTGTATTCTTTTTAATTCTTTTTTTTCTTCTTTAATTGGTTTCCTATATCCCCCTCTCCCAACCAAAAGCTTTTCCAAACTCTTCTTCTCTCCTCAAGACTAAGATACAATCCACCTAATCCAGCCCTATTTCAACCAAGGACCTTGTCTCCTAGTTTACTGAGAAAATTTAGGCCATTCAAAGTAAGCCTCCTCTTTCCCCCTTCTCTTCATATTAGAATCCCTTGACATCATCCTCCACTTTCTCTTCTACAATCATGGACAATGAAGTGGTCTTTCTCCTTGCTAAAACCAACCCCTCTATAATTCTATTACTTCTCATCTTCTCCAGCTGATTGCCCCCACTATCTTCCCCTATGGCTCACTAATCTTCAGCCTCTACTGGCTCTTTCCCTACTACCTTCAAATATGCCCAAGTATACCCCATCCTGAAAAAAAGTACCTCAAAACACTAACCAGGGATGGGGAGTCTGCAGTCTCAGAGCCACATATGGCACTAGACCCTACAATCTTCTCAAGTTCTCATTCAATATATCTTCTCCCTTTTTAATTCAAATTCTTAGGAGCTATCTGAACTTATTTCATTAGCCTTCCTGTCCTCTCACTCCTTTGTAGTTTGTCTTTTGGCTTCATCACTCAATTGTAATTGCTAACTCCAAAATTGATGTGTTACCATATGCGATGGCATTTTCTCAGTCCTAATCCTTCTCAGCTTTGTGTGCTATATTTGAAAATAATGATCACCTTCACATCTTGTATACTCTATACCTTCTCCTGATTCTCTCACATGTCTAACTTCTCAGTCTATATTCTCTCTTGGTAACCTTATAGCTCCCTTGGGCTTAATTATCATCTCTAAGTCAAGGATTCTCAGATACATATTCAGCAAATATTTCTCCCCTCAACTTCAATCCCACATGAACATTTGCCTAGAGTGTCCCCAGAGTCATCCCAAACTCCACCTGTCCAAAACAGACCTCATTATTCCCACCCCTTCTTTCAAAGCTCCCCTCTTTTTAATTTCCCTATTTCTGTCAAAGACTTCACCATTCTTCAGATATCCTAGGTTTATGACTCTGGTCTCTACTTCTACAACATTGCATATCCCATCCTTCACATAACTTGTAGCCCCTTAATTCTGGTCTCTATCACCTCTCACCTAGATTATTGAAACAGCCTCCTAATTGATCTCTGTTCCTCAAATGATTTGCCAACTTCAGCCAATTTTCCACATGACTCCCAAAATTATTTTTCTTAAGCATAGATGAATCAGGTCTCTCTCACTCAGTGAGCTCCAGTGTCTCCCCACTGCCTCTAATACAAAATATAAACTCTTCTGTTTACATTTTAAAACCCTATCCAACCTTGTCCCAATCTCTCTTTCCAGGCTCATTGTACATCACTCTGTCTCCTGCACCCAGTAATCCAACTAAACTGGTCTTCTCTCTATTCCTCACATACACTAACTCATCTCCTCACTGTGTTTTTAAAACAAACAAAACCAAAGGATATCTAAATTTCAAGATGTAACAAGAACAAAACTACAAACATTTCTCCTCCACCAACTGCATGGCACACTTTCCCTTATATTTCCTGTGTCCCTAGGGAGAGTGGGTTCAGACCCTGCAGTTTCCAAATAATTCACTAATTTACTTCCCAAAGCTCCATGATGGAGGGTTGGATCAGTCTGCATCTCTGCCACTGCTGGACTGGGGCCTGGCAAGTCACTGAGGACTTTGATACTCACCATCTGGCTTCCAGCAAATCCCAGCATGGAATCCACAAGGTCATCACCAGTGCCAGAGTCCTTCACCTAAAAGAGGCAAAAACAAACACAGAGGCTGGCAGGTTCTTGGGAGGGGACGGTCCAGGGAAGTGGTATATTCAGAAATGTTTAACAACTGGCTCTCTGGAGGGAAAACATAGGTATAACAACACTTTTAAGTTTAATATATAATCAACATATTTAATATACATTATTAATATACATTTTTCTCCATCATTTTCTTAAGTCTAGACCAGTGGTGTCAAGCTCAAATAAAAACAAGGACTACCAATCCATATATAAGGATCCATGCGGGTTACATATTGACAGTTTTAAAATGTATAATCTATGCTTTGTTATACTTATGTTTATTTGACTAAATATCTCCCAATTACATTTTAATTAGGTTTAGTCTGGGCCATTTGACACCTCTGATCTAGACAACCAACAAAACAATAAATCAAGCCCTACTTTGTGGCATTTCCTGATTTCCAAAGTGTAAATGCCTGTACTGAAAATTTAACAATAGGCTCTAGTTCACTTAAGGTGGCTTTGGCACACTCTCAGTTTGAGGCTGTCTCCCTTATTGCATTCTTCCAGCGAAGAAGTTAGTTAGGAAAAAGACCTACCAGTCCATCACTCTTTTCAATGTGCCACATTGCCTCAAATGGATCCATGGGCTTATCCTCAGTGTGGGATTCCCTTTACTCATACAGGTCACAACCCATCCATGTCCACTTATTTTGATCAACTCTAGGTGAGTTTCAAGAGAACTTTCTTCAGATCTCACACAGTGGTTATAGGGCTTCCCTTCTATTCCAAAAAAGAAAAAAAAACTATTTCATATTTACTTTGAATATATTCTGTACTGCCAACTGCCCATGCATCATTTCCCTTCCAGTAGAATTATAATCTCTGTGAAAGTAAGGGTTATGTTTGTTTTGTCCCAAGGGTCTTATTCAATTTATGGCATGTTGTTGTTCAGCTCTGTCCAACTCTTTGTGACCATGTGGACCATAGCATCCCAATAATGTTCCTGAGGGTTTTTTTTTGGCAAAAATTCTGGAGTGGTTTGTCATTTCTTTTTCCAGCTCATTTTACAGATGGGGAAAACTGATGCAAATAGGGTGAGGTGACTTGCCCAGGGTCACACAGCGAGTAAGTATTTGAGGCCAGGTCTTCCTGATTCTAAGCCCAATACTCTATCCACTGAGCTACCTAGCCTCCCATGACACAGAGTAGGTGCTTAATAAATATTTAATGATTGTCAAATTTGGCACAGGAGTTTGTTCAATGTGTTGGGAGCTTTCCTCCAGATCAATGAGAGATATGGACTGTCCATATATATTAGCCCATGCATGCATATAACCATTCCATTTTCTTTTTTGCCCCCAAAATATTTCTGTTAAAGTAGAAAGAGCAATGGTTTGGAATCCTGCCTCTATTATTTACCATCTGTGTGACCTTGGGCAAGTCACCTAACTGCTGTTCTCAGAATACACTTCCTCATCTGAAAAATGAGAAGGCTGAACTAGAACGTCTTTAAGGTCCTTTCCAGCTCTAAATTTATCACCCCATGATCTATGCTCTTGTGATTCTCCTTGGCAAATCCTTATTTGCTGTACTTTGCCCTCCGAGTGATATTCATTATTTTTAGATTTGAACACATTTTATTGATATCTTTTGTTTTTCTATCACCTATATTAACGAACGTGTCCTCAATCCCCTCCCAGAAAGTTCTCTTTAAAAAAAGGGGAGGGGGGGAAAGCCAGTTCATCTAAACTAATCAACATATAGTACATAATAGAAATGCGCCATTTCACAAGCAATCCTACTTTCTCTGTTCTGTGTTTATGGAAATGCCCATTTTACTTGGTGTTTGTTAAGTTTAGAATAAAAAACTGAAAATATGAAAAAAATGAACAAATATATCCAAAAAAATCTGACATATGTACAGTGTTCCATGTCAATATTCTCCAGGGTCTGCAAAGAAGTTAGAGGAGGTGTTTTCTCCTATCTCTTCTTTAAAGATACTTTTGTTCATAATTTTGTCGCATTCATTTTCTACTGTTTTCTTGTTGTTCATTATATTCCCATTGTTGTAGCCAGTGGATTTCTGGGCTCTGCTTAATTTTCTTTGCATCAGCTCATACGTCTTCTCTATACTTGTCTGTATTTTTCATATCCATGTTTTCTTACAGTGCAGTAATATTCCATTGCATTCAGGTATGATATTCATTTTCATTTCTTGGAAACCAGTGTTCCATGACTTATAACCATAGAACAACATGAATAGAATATTTTTATGCAAATAATCTATAGACACATGGAGCGCATCCTTGATTAATGTCATTAAAGGGACCTTGTGGGCTTTGGCAAGCAATATTCTACCGCGGGCTGCCTCTTTAACTTTCCTACAGCGACTGACTACCAATGACCATACAGCAAAGACAAGATCTCCCTGTTTATTGCTTGTTGAATACAAAAACAAAGGAAAAAGCATTTAAATGGATAGGAAGGCAAAGAGATGACATACTCTCTCACAGTTGACAATAAAGTATTTTTCCTCCACATCTTTTCCTCCCTCTTTACTTTGGCATGACGCATCTGTACTTCTGTTCAGATGGTACCTGAAAATGACCTGTCTGCCATCTTCCCTTTTTCGCCTCTTACTGCACACTGTGCCCAAAATAGCTCTTGTCAACCTTCATGAGTGCACCACATTCAGCATGCCAGGATGAAAGTAACAGTTGTTGGCTTTAGATCTCATATAGCTGTGTCTGAGTGTCTGGAGTGTGTTAGAGCTGTTCAGTTAAGTGTCAGAAAACGACATACACGAGCAGCAGCTACCCAGCAGCTAAGCTAATCGCTGTCTCCTTCATGGTGACAGGGAGGGGACTGGGCAGAAGGATGTAACAAGGGAATATTCTGTCACATCAAAATGCATGTATTGCTAGAGTGAAGAGAAAGGAAACATAATAGTAACTTTCAAAAATTCTGATGTAGGAAGGCAGTGTAGTATATTATGGTATATGGAACTTTAAATTTTGAGTTAGAAAACCCTGGTTTGAGTAGCAGCTCTGCTACTGAGGGTAGCTCAGATAGGATAGCATTCCAGTCCTGGAGTTAGGAAGATTGATCTTCCTGAGTTCAAATCCTGCCTCAGACCTCTAGTAGTTCTGTGACCCTGGGCAAGTCACTTAACCCTGTTTGCCTCAGTTTCCATAGCTGTAAAATGATCCAGAGAAGGAAATGGCAAACCACTCCAGGATCTTTGCCAAGAAAACCCCAAATGAGATCACGAAGAGTCGAACATGATTGAAACAACTTAACCATAACAAAAAAGTAATCTACTACTTTCTGCCTGATTTAGAACAAGTCACTCAACCCCTCTCTTCCTCAAGGATAATTATCTGATTCGTGCTAGTTCTGAGATCTGAAAAAGTTTGAGTTCTTGAGTTTCTGTGTGTGTATTTGATATAATTTGAATCAAACTAGTAATTGCTAAATGCAGAATAAGAGCTAGCATCAGAGGAAATTGAGGAAGTCAAAGGTTAAGTAACTTGCTTGGGATAAGATGGCTAGTAAGTGTCATTTGAACTCAGGACTTACAAACTCCAGGTCTAGTGCTGGGTCTGTTGCTCCAAAGGGTCACAGAGGTCAGATGTCTGTCAGTCAGTTGGTCAACAAAGACTTACTAAATGACTAAATGTTCTAGGCACTGAGGTAAGGACAAGGGATACAAAGAAAGATAAAAGATAATTCCTATTCTCCAGGAGGTCACAGTCTAATGGGAAGAATACATACAAATAACTATGTTCAAACAAGCTATATAGAGGATATAGTAAGAATAACTCGGGGGGAGGTCTGGGGGAGGGAGAGGAGACATTAGAATTAAGAAGAATCAGGAAAGGCTTCCTAGAGAAAGTGGGATTTTTATGGTAACTTTTCTTTATTCTTTATTTACTGTGTTTTGACTTAGGACTTTTGCTTGTTTGGAAATTCCTTTCTGTGTTTGACAAGACAATGTAGTTGATGAGACCTGGAGATAATAGTTAAATCATCGAATATACAGAACAGGATTTGTCATGGCATTATTATTTATAAAAATATAATATAATTGTAATTTCATATGTATAAGTGAAAAAAGTTATTTTAAAAAGAGTTATAAGCCTGCTTCCCTGACATCATTTCTCCAATTTTAGGGTTTAGATAGATAAAATTGCCAGTAAATTGCCCTATTGCACTACTCCCTGCCTCCATATGTGTTATCTTTCCCTAGTGGAAAATAATCTCCTTGAAGTCAGAAACTGTTTTGCACTTTTTGTGCTCAACATTTTGTTGCTGTTGAGTTGTTTCAGGTTCTTTGTGACCCCATTTTGGGGTTTTCTTGGCAAAGCTACTAGAATGGTTTACTGTTTCCTTCTGCAGCTCATTTTACATATGAGAAACTGAGGCAAACAAAGTTAAATGACTTGCCCAGGGTCATACAACTGTTAAGTATTTGAGGCTGTATTTGAATTCATAAAGCTGAGTCTTCCTAGTTCCAAGCCCATGGCTCTATCCAGTGAGCCACTTAACTGTCCCAGCACTTAAGCATAATGCCTCTTATATAGTATATAGGATACTACATAAATGCTTTTCATTTGTTCATTCATTTCATTCATTTAGTTTAGATAATAGGGAAGATGGTAGGATAGCAGGATTATATCAGTTATTATGGAATATAAAATTAGGCTGTGTTTGTATCCTACCTAGTGATGCAGCTTGGGTGCCTGTGCTTGGACCTCCATTCTAAAATCATATTTCTGAAAATCACATTTCTCCCTAACCTCAAAATACTGTCTCAGTCAGTTTCTCCCCCGTCCAAGGACAGCTTGCCCTAGCAAAATCTTTATCTCCTTCCCTTATACAGTAGCCAGCTGCATCTATAGAATTTATTAGTTTGAACTAGCTGTGTACCGGATGAACGGGCTGTGTACTGGGTCATCACGACATTTACCGCTCACTGACCAATCATATGCATTCTAGATTTAGACATTCATATACTCCCTTACATTTATCTTGCCTAACAAGACATTGATGAGAGCAGCCTGGTATTACTTAGTCAGATCTGACCATTAATTGACTTAGTGACGATTCAGGACTAAAACCACACCTCTATGTAGATCCTCTCCTCCCTAGAGCTATTTCCCCCAATGAACTCTGAGCAAAATACCTGCGCAGTAGATACTAAAAGTTCATGTTCCTTTAAGAACTAACCACTCCTTAACTACTCCCTAATTGCACCCTGAATTACCTAGTCAGCAGACTTGGCACATGTTATACTATAGAATATACTATATGAACTTTACCTGTACCCCATTTAAATCGCAGGTTCCCTAAGCACTCTTGCCTGTTGAGAAACATAATAAATCTTTCCCTTGACTTCAAGAATGCTTGAGTCTGGGAATTCTTTCCAGGTGCCCCACGACCTGCCCCTGTACTCTGGTCTTTGAGGGATTTCAGAATTTCATCCATCCCATCCCCCTTCCCAGTCTTCATCACTAGAATTTTATGCGTTACATGAAATGAGATAATATTTGTAAAGAGCATGTTGCCTGGCATGTAATAGATACATCGAAATACTTATGCTTTTTCCTCCCCTTATATTTTCAATATAATTGAAAAATAATAATAAAGCCTCAATAAATCATTTGATTATTTTGTCTGGAGAAAATTGTGAGATGGTTTATCTTTGACATCTTTGATCCTTCCTTCCTTTGAACACCCCAAAATACCCAGTGCTTTCCTATTACTTATTTAAGTAACCCTGCAGCGTAGTCATAGAGTATAGAACCTAGGTTGGGGTAATTTTGAACTGGATGCCAGTATTTAGAGGACCTTTACAACATTTGAATTCTTTCAGAACCTCAGCTTATGACTAGTTAAAAAAAGAAGTAAACAAATAGCACATTTTCTCTCCCCAGAAGATTCGCCCTAGGAGTGTTTCTCAAAAACCACGTTGTTTTTTTCCCTCTTAGTGGCAGTATCTCAAGAAACGATCTCCTGTCTTCCTAGGGAGCCTTTCAATTTTCCAATACCTGGGCACATTTTATAGAACTTGCCAGAATTGTTACTTAAAGCTCTAATTTGGAAAGTACCTTAGAGATTCCCTCTTCTAACACTTTGATTCTACAGGTGAAGTTAAAGCCCTAGGAGATGAAAAAACCCAGCCAAAGTTTTACAAGGAGTAAGCCATGGAATGAGGGCTTGGATTTAGTCAATGTTCTCCTCAGTAAGTGGTCCTGAGTAGGTTTCTAAAGGCAACCAAGAGGTGCACTGGATAGAACACCAGGCCTGGATACAGGAAGATCAAATCTGGTCTCAGAGATTTACTAGCTGTGTGACCCTGAGCAAGTAACTTCATCTTGCTGGCCTCAGTTTCCTCATCTATAAAATGAACTGGAGAAGGAAATGGCAAAACACTCCAGTATCTTTGCCAAGAAAATCCCAAATGGGGTCATGAAGAGTCACTCATGACTGAAAACTACTGAAAATCAACAAATAGCTAGGTTTCTAAGCCAGGTCACCATGGAAAAGTAGGCACCTAGTTATTTGCCTGTTAACTCCTTCCATTAAAATATATGTTCCTTTGGTGCAGGAACTATTGTTTGCCTTTGTTTGTATCCCCAATACTTAGCACAGTGCCTAGTAAATGTTGAATAAATGCTTGCTGACTGACTGAAAGTGAAAAATGTGAATTTTTTGTTTAAGTATTGTATTTACTTCTCTGTGAACATGCTACTTTCCCCTGCAAGTATAATGTAAACTCCTGGAGGACAGAGATTTTTTATTGCTATGTTTTATGTCCAATGCCTAGTGCAGTGCTTGGCACATAGTAGGGGCTTAAATGGAATCTATTTGAGTTTAAAAAGTAAGAAACAAATAGGACATGAATACCTATCATCACCAAGTGTTGCAAGCAATAGGTGTTTTATAACCTTTGTTGAACTGAATTTTTAAGTAAACGCTTAAAGTGGCATTTCTTGCAGACTGTATTATTACTTGAGATAGAATGAGCTTTAGGAAACTAAGGCTCACAAGGTAAAATGATTTATCCAAGGTTGTACAGTTAGTGTCAGGACTGGGAGTGGAACCAGGCCTCTCAACTAAAAGTACTCTTTGTTACATCATTGTGCCAGTTACCCAAAAATCAGGTCCTGTGAAAACTGGGTGCTTAGTAGCAGAGATAATACACTCTAAGAAACATCATTTTTGTACCTGTTTACAAGGAGAAAGACAAATCAGATACAATACACTCTACCTAAGCCCTCTTCTCCCCACAACCAACATCTCTCATATAATATCTACATTTTAACAAGGATCTCCTATGACTTAACCTAAATGAAATGGCAATGGGAATCCTGACACTGGGTCAGGGCTGGTGGGGGAGATATTTTGAAGAAGTAGGTCCTTTGTTGATACTTAAAACTCACCTTTTAGCTTATTCTATGTGTGATAAAGCTGACATTTTCAAGGAAGCCAGTGGAAATGTTTTAAGTTTCAAGAATGTTACAATGACTACCTGGTACAAGGTCAAAATAAGAAATCTGTGCACCTGGTTCCACCATGCAAAAATGTTTGGTCATAGGTTCATAGTGTCTGATGTGGAAGGGACTTTAGAGTTCATCTAAGTTAACTCCCTCTTTTTTTTTCTACAAAGGAGAAAACTGAGGTCTAGTGAAGCCAAGTGACTTGCTCAAGGTAATACCACTGGTAAGTGGCAAAGTTGGGTTTTGAACCATCTCACACTGCCACATATCACCTATCTTGGTAATGTTCAGTGTATTAATAAGTTTTTTGTAAAGATTTGTTCTCAGCGCTCAGCTAGAGCCCCAGGATCTCTGATCTAGAACTGAGTAATAAGTGTCAGAGCTGCCAGAAAGCACAAATGTCCTGCTCATTGTCCTAATTCGGGGGTCCCCTGGGATTTTTTTCTACTCCAGCACTTCCCTCTATCTTGGTTCCCTTTCCATACCTGGGTACCAGATTGTTCTCAATCTGTTTATTGCTACCACTGTCACCAGATAGCACCTCTCCGGGACAGACTTCAACCCAACATCCATAGTTCTTTCTCTCTGTCTCTCTCTTTCTGTGTGTTTGTATATGTGTGTGCCCAAGCTGGCATGTGTGTATATATCTTTCTAAGCCACCCTGGGCTGGAAAAATGACTCATTGTGACTTTTTTTCTTGTCTTTCCAATTCAAAATTAAGCTCGGTGTGCTTTCATGGTTATTGTAGAGAAAATATGCTGGGTTAACTTGGCAAAAATGTTTCTTCTCATTCTGCCTTTTTGACTTTGCCTCTACAAAAGTTTGTAAATTAGTTATTTGGAACTCAGAATACATTTTCCTGTAAAATCTTAGTATAATAGAGCTAAATGAAGCTTCATAGGTTATTTAGTTCCTTTCCCTGCCCCCATGCCTGGACCATCTACCCAAGGGGGGCTTTCCCAGAGGTCTCAGAGTCAATCTTAGCACTATGCACACCTAGAATGTAAATCCCTTCTACAAAAAGGGATCCTTTACATAAAAACTTCCAACATTAGAGAATTCTGACCTTCTAATGCAACCCAATTAATGGAATTTTGAACAAGACTCATTGGGAAGCTTTCTCTTATACTAAACTGAAAACTGCCTCCCTGGAATTCCCACATGTCAGCCCTAATTGTTTCTTTTGCAAGCAAGCAAATTGAGTTTAATCCCTCTTCCACATGGCTGGCCCAGGATTTGAAATAACTATCATGTCATTCCCCCTCCTCTTAAGTCTCCTCTTCCAGAGGCAAAAAACATCACTAGTTTCATCAGTCAATCCTTGTATGGCATGGTTTTGAGTCCCCTCAATATGGTGGCTGCCCTCCTTTGGACACATTCAGCTTGTCAACATCCTTCCTAAGATGTGACACGGATAACTGAAGGCACCACTGCAGATTTAGTCTGACTGGGGCAATATAACTTCTCTCATCCTGGTTCTTATTTCTATTAATATAGCCTAAGGGCAAATGGAGGGGGAGGAGAGGGGTCATCTGCTTGCTCTTTGTTTTCCATCCTGTTGACTCATACTAAACCAGCAGTTCAGTTTAAAAAAAAAGAAAAGAAAAGAAAATGTCCTTTTTACCTGAATTGTCTCCTACCCTTGCTTTCTCAAACACCGCTCCCCAGGCCTATACATCCTTCCTATTGCCTATCACAGAAACTCCTAGTGCTGATATTAAATCTCCTCCTTTGATCATGGTTATTTACTACCTTCTTGACCTTGGGCAAGTCACAGAAAGCTCCTTGTGGGCTTATTTCCACTCCCATCAGTCAGTTAGTCAACACGCACTTAAATAGCTTATTATGTGCTGTCATTGTACTAAGTGCTGTGTGACATATAAAAAGTACAAGAGACATAGTTGCTGGGTAAATAATCATCTTCTCAATCATGCTGGCATATAATTAATTAAGGGGTCAGTGACACTCTCAAATGCCAATGACCCCTCATGGAACCCACTTAATGCTTGCATGCCCTTGGAAGAGTGGATGTTCCTGAGGGCAGCAATAGACTCTGACTTAATTAATTAATTAATGATTAATGAAAAGAAGGAATATTATAATGAGAGGTGGACCTATTCTAATGAGGAGCTAGGGGACTTGATTGATCACTCTGCCTTGGTCAAAGAGACATATCTATTACTATATCGCCCACTTTAGGGAAATCTAGACAAAAAGGAGAATTCACTTTTTCCAAAACCTGAATAAAAAACACAGTGGGTCAGGAGCCATAAATTCACCTGAACTAAAATTTCTTTACCTTTTGAACAGATCTGAGTTTTCCCTTTTGTTATCCGCCCTGTACTTCAGAGGCTGCCCTAGAGGGGCTGATTTCTGAATGAGGAAGTAGAAAAGGGGAAGAACTTTAATCCTAATTCAATAATTGGAGAGAAATAATTATTTATTTCAGCTGGAAATATAAATACAAACCTGAAGAAAAACAGTCCTTGCTCTCAAAGACTTTACATTCTAATGGGGGAATCAAAACCTAAAGAAGCTGAAAAGGAAGGAGTGGGGAGATGGAACTGGGAGAAGGATAAAAGAAAAAATCTGGAATGAAATCTCGCTAGCCTTGGCACCCTCCCTGAAGTGGAGATTCTGAGAGAAGTCATGTAAGGAGATGGAGAGGCCACAGGATTAGAGGTTACTATCAATATGTGAATTTCAGGACTAGAGTGAACTTTCAAAGTAAAGAGATTTCCGGGAAATGGTAGAGAAGGGCAAATAATTTATCTCACATGATGAGGTTTAGGATTCCCCAAAGCACATTTCCTTTAGCTTTTTTAAACCAGTTGTGTCAAATAGAAACACTGCTACTAATTGGTATATAAGGATCCCTGCAGGCTACATAGCAACATAGTTTTAAAATGTAATGTTATCTCTGTTTTATTTTATTTTTATCTTTTTTTATTTCCCAATTATATTTTAATCTGATTCTGCTTGTACTGAGAGTTACAGATTTCATGCATGTTTGATACCTCTCCTATAAACACAAACTGTCTTTTGGTGGAAGTGACTCCATTTTCATCCAGGACATTGCATCTGACCAGGACATTGGTTGGGATAGAAATCTATCTATCTATCTGTCTGTCTATCTATCTACTTATCTATCTATCTATCTGTCTATCTATCTTTCTATCTCCACACATACACAAATACATATATATACACACAGTATGTATATATGTACATATATGTACATATGCACACAAATATGTGTGTATGTGTATATTTGTATGTTCATAAATATACACAAATTTAAATATATTTGATATAAAAATAATCAAAGCCTTATTGATGGGTACCACTGCCAATCATATGTATTAACATGTAAAGATATCTTAATAATGAGTTTATTATATGCTCAACATAGGCTTATGATATACAA
This sequence comes from Notamacropus eugenii, assembly GCF_028372415.1. Taxonomy (NCBI): domain Eukaryota; kingdom Metazoa; phylum Chordata; class Mammalia; order Diprotodontia; family Macropodidae; genus Notamacropus; species Notamacropus eugenii. Next base: position 110,817,374 of record NC_092873.1, read on the forward strand.
AAACCAATTGATTTCAAGTAGCACTTTTTAAAAATCTTATATAAATCATGGCAGGATGGATATAACTGAAATTTTTACAAAGGGAAAAAGAAGGTAAAGATTTGATCATCGAAGATCTAATATTAGAAGGGGAAGAATCAGATAAAATAATAAATTGATCAGTAAACATTGGAGCTAATGCTGATATCTCAAGCTGGGAGTTTGTAAATAGATAGAGTAAGATCTAACCAGGTAGAACTAGGGTTATATTTGATATCTTAGTTTCAGCTAAGCTAGAAATTCTCAATCACTAATCATTTAGTTACCTGAACTGAAGGCTCCAGCTAGTGATATGACTAGATATCAAGCTAGAGGAATTATGTGTGTGTATGTGTAGAGAAACACATATACATATATGTATGTATATATACACATAAAGGCATACATGTACACATATATACTTAAACACACATTATATGTGTGTACATATAGATGACAACATATGTGTACATATACATGAAAACATACATGTATGTGTGTATATATACATACATGCATATATATATGTATACATACATACCTCTATTTTGAGAAGGGGTCCATAAGATCTACCACACTGCCAAAGAGGGACACAACACAAAAAAAATTATAATGGAACATTAGCTCCAGAGGAGTATATCTTGCCTAAAATGTGTGCCTTCCCCCAGTGATTAGGATAGTACTCTGAACAAAAGAGATATTTAATAATTTATCGAAGTGAATGATCAATAATTTAAAATGGGGACTTCTAGGAGCCAAGATGGCAGAGTAACCAGTAAATTGCTATAACTCTCACATTTTCATTTCTGAACAATTATAAAATAGAGGCCCAAAACAAATTCAGCAGAACCAGTAAAAAGAAGGGGTGAAACAATCTTTGAGCCCAAGGAACTTGGAGGATTGGCAGGAAAAGTCTGTCTCACTCATGTAAAAGGAGAGCATAGTTCAGGACAGGAAGCATCCCAGCAATCCAGCTGCAAGCCTCACCTCAGCAATCCTTTGGTAGATCCTAAACTCCAGTGCAGTGGAGCAGGCAAACATAATCACCAGAATTCCTCCATGCCTCAGCATAACCATACGCAGAATCACCATGTGCTTCAGTGTAGCTGCAGACAAACAGGCAACCTCCAGCAGCCAGACCTCTATATGCTTCAGTGTATCTCTGGAGAAATGTGGAAACACCCCCACTCCAGCCTCAGCACATGCCAGACACTAGAACTAAAACCTCAGCTCAGCACCAGGTAAACTGCCAGATCCCTACAACTTCCAACAGCACCAGCTACTCCCCTCCCCAACCAGTCAGTGCAGCACCAGGCACAAGGGTTCTTCACAGGACTCAGGACAACATCAGTGTAGGACCAGGTAAACAGCCAGGGCTTGCAGCCATGGCGCAAGAAGCCTGAGACAGTGTCCCTTCCATTCTGGGAGCAGAGATCAAATTTAAAAGAAAGGAAAAAGGCCAAAAAAGATGAACAAAAAATAACACACACACAAAAAGAATCTGACTATAGAAAGTTGTTATCATGACAGGGAAGATCAAGAAAGGCACAGACTGAGAAGAGGACAACAATGTCAAAACACCTATGGGCAAAACCCCCAAACAAAAACAGGAAGTGATGTCAAGCCCAGAAAGAACTCATAAAAGAGCTCAAAAAAGAGCTTAAAATCATATAAGAGAGGCAAAAGAAAAATTGGGACAAGAAATGAGAGTGAAGTAAGAGAACTATGATGAAAAAGTCAGCAGCTTGGAAAAAGAAAACAACTGATTAAAAAGTAGAATTGGTCAAATGGAAAAGGAAAAACAAAAATCCACTGCAGAAAACAACTTCTTAAAAAATACAGTTGGTCAAGGAAGAGAAAGTACATAAACTAAATGAGGAAATCCTTAAAAGTTGGAGTTGGGCAAGTGAAAGTTAATGACTCTATGAGACATCAAGAATTGATCAAATGAATTAAAAATAATGAAAAAATGGAAGAAAATGTTAAATATCTCATGGGAAAAACAAGTGACCTTCAAATAGATCTAGTAGAGATAAAGCCAAAATCACTGAACTACTTGAAAGCCATAATCAAATGAAGGACCTGGACAGCATCTTTCAAGAAATTTTCCAGGAAAACTTCCCTAATGTCCTGGAATCAGAGAACAAAATAGGCATGGAAAGAATCCACCTGTCACCACAGGAAAGAGATCCCAAAATAAAAACTCCAAGGGACACTATAGTCAAAATTCAGAACTATCAGGTCGAGGAAAAAATACTGCAAGTGTCCAGAAAGAAACAATTCAAATATTGGGGATCCACAATCAGGATTACATAGGACTCAGCAGCTACAATATTAAAAGTTTGGAGGTGATGGAATATGACATTCTGGAGGGCCAAGGAACTAGGACTAGAACCAAGAATCACTTACCTGGCAAAATTAAGGATAATACATCAAGGGAAAAAATGGTCATTCAATAAAATAGAAGGATTTCAAGTGTCCATAAAAAGAAGACCAAAATTAAATCAGAAATTTGGTCTCCAATATCAAGACCTAAGAGAAGAATAAACAGGTAAAAAGGGAAAAGAAAACATAAGGGATTCAATAGCACTAAATTGTTTGTATCTTTACATGGGAAGATGATTCTTTTAATTCTTTAAATTTGTTTCACTAATAGTACAGCTAGAAAGAACATGCATAGACAAAGGGTATAAGTATAAGGTGAATTTGAGGGAATGACATAAGAATGATTAAAGGATGAGAAAGAGAGGCACTGGTTGCAGAAGGAAGGGAGAGGCAGAATGGAGTAAAATATTTCACATGAAGAGACACACAAAAGATCTATTACAGTAGAGGGGCCGATGGCAGGATGGGCAATGGGTATCATTTGAACCTTTCTCTCCCCAGTATTGACTCAAAGAAGGGATAATATGCATAATCATTTAAATATAAAAATCTATCTTACCCAACAAGGAAGTAGGAAGGGAAGTAATTAAGTAAGGGAAGTGGAAACTGACAGAAGGGAGGGAAGATCAAGGGAGATGGTAGACAGAAACAAAACACTAGTGAGGAGAGAATGGGTGAAAGGAGAGAGAGAATGACAGACAGGAGTAATAATCGGATGGAGGGGAACGCAGTTACTAATCATAACTATGAATGTGAATGGGATGAACTCTCCTCAAACAGAAGTGGATAGCAGAATGGATCAAAAACTAGAATCCTACAATATATTGTTTGTAAGAAATACAAATTGAAGAGAGAGACACATAGAGTAAAGGTAATGGGCTGGAGCAGAATCTATTATGCTTCAGCTGAAGTAAAAAAAAGCAAGGATAGCGACCCTGATCTCAGACAAAGTAAAAACAAAAATAGACCTAAGTAAAAGAGATGAGGATGGAAACTACATCTTTTTAAAAGGTACCACAGACAATGAAGCACTATCAAAACTAAACATATATGCATCAAATGGTATGGTATAGCATCCAAATTCATTTTTTTTATTTTTTTAATCTAATTTTAGTTTTCAGTGTTCACTTTTAAAAGATTTTGAGTTCTAAATTTCTCCCCCTCCCTCCCTATCCCCCCCAATATGGCATGCAATCTGATATAGACTCTACTTGTACTATCATATTAAACGTTTCCACATTACTCATATTGTGAAAGAAGAATCAAAACCAAAGGGGAGAACCACAAGAAAAACAAAAACAAGCAAACAAAAAAAAATTTAAAGAGTGGAAATAGTATGCTTTGATCTGCTTTCAGACTCTGTAGTCCTTTCTCTGGATGTGGATAGCATTTTCTATTATGAGTCCCTTGGAATTGTCTTATATCATTTTACTGCTGAGAAAAGCAAAGTCTGTCAAAGCTGATCCTTGCGCAATGTAGCTGTTACTGTGTACAGTGTTCTTCTGATTCTGCTTACTCCACTCAGCACCAGTTCTAAGTTTTTCAAGGTTTTTCTGAAATCTGCTGGGTCATTATTTCTTATAGAACAATTGTATTCCACATACTCATACACCACAACTTGTTCAGTCATTTCCCAATTGATGGGTATGCCCTCAATATCTAATTCTTGGCCATCACCAAAAGAGCTGCTACAAATATTTTTGTCCATATGGGTCCCTTTTCCATTTTGATGATCTCTTTGGGATATAGACACAGAAGTGATATTATTGGGTCAAAGGGTATGCACAGTTTCATGGTTCTTTGGGCATAGTTCCTGAAAATGAAAGCTGAGATTAATAAAATTGAAAATTAAAAAAAAAACTACTGACAAATAAATCTAGGAGATGGTTTTATGAAAAACTAATAAGATAGATAAGCCATTGGTTAATTTGATTTTAAAAAGGAAAGAAAACCAAATATCCAGTATCAAAAATGAAAAGGGTGAAAATACTACCACTGACAAAGAAATTAATCATAAGGAAATGTTTTGCCCGATTATATGCCAATAAATCTGACTATCTGAGCAAAACTGGTGAATATTTATGAAAATACAAATTATCCAGATTAACAGATCAGGAAATAGAAGGCCTAAAATAAAACCGTCTTAGGAAAAATATTGAACAAACTATTAATGGCTGCCCTAAGAAAAAATCACCAGGGCCAGATGGGTGCACAAGTGAATTCTAACAAGCATTTAAAGAACAGCTAACACCTATACTATATGAACTATTGGGGAAAATAGGCAAAGAAGGAGTCCTATCAAACTCCTCTTATGACAAAAATGTGGTGCTGATGCCCAAATCAGGAATAGCTAAAAGAGAGAAAGAAAATTATGGACCAATTTCTCCAATAAATATTGATGCAAAAATTTGAACAAATACTAGCAAGATGAACATAGTAATATATCACAAGGATTATACACTATGACCAGGTAGGATTTATAACAGCAATACAAGACTGGTTCAATATTAGGAAAACTATCAACATAATTTACCACATTAATAAAAAACCAACAGAAATCACACATTATTTCAACAGATGCTGAAAAAGCTTTTGACAAATACAGCACCCATTCCTGTTTAAAAACACTAGTGAGTATAGCAATAAAGGGAGTGCTCCTTACAATGATAAGCCATATCTATCTAAAACCATCAGTGAGCATTATGTGTAATGGGGATAAGCTAGAAGCCTTCCCAATAAGGTCAGGGGTAAAGCAAGGAAGTCCATTATCACCATCATTCAATATAGTACTAGAAATGTTAGCTCTAGTTATATAAAAAGAAAAAGAAATTGAAGGAAGTAAAATAGGCAATGAGGAAACAAAACCATCTCTCTTTGCAAATGATATGATGGTATACTCAAAGAACCAAGAGAACCAACTAAAAAGCTATTTGAAATTAGCAACTTTAGGAAAGTTGCGGGAGACAAGATAAACCCACCTAAATCATTAGCATGTCTTCATATGACCAAAAAAGCTCAACAGCAAGAAATAGAAAGAGAAATTCCATTCAAAATAATACTTGGGAGTCTACCTGCCAGGACAAACTTAGGAACTATGTGAACACAATTACAAAACATTTTTCACAGAAATAAAATTAGATCTAAACAATTAGAAAAATCTCTATTGCTCATGGGCAAGCCAAGTCAATATAATAGAAATGACAATTTTGCCTAAACTAATTTATTTATTCAGTGCCATGCCAATCAGACTACTAAAAAATTTATTTGATTGAGCTAGAATAAATAACAACAAAATTCATCTGGAAGAACAAAAGGTCAAGAATAGTAAGGGAATTCATGAAAAAATACAAAGGAAGGTAGCCTAACAACATCAGATCTTAAACTACATTATAAAGCAGTCATTATCAAAACTATCTGGTACTGGCTAAGAAATAGACTGGTGGGTCAGTGGAACATATTAGATACCCAAGACATGGTAGTCAATGACCACAGTAACCAGACTAACTTTGAGTTTGATAAACTCAAAAGACCTCAGTTTTTGGAATAAGAACTCACTACTTGATAAAAACTGTAGAGAAAACTGGAATACAATAGGACATAAATTAGGTATAGACCAATATCTCACACCATATACCAAGATAAGCTCAAAATGAGTACTTGATTTTGACATAAAGGGTGAAACCATAAACGAACCAGAAGAACAAGGAATAGTCAACCTGGCAGATCTATGGGGAAGGGAAGAATTCATGACCAAACAGGAGAAAGAGAGCATTATGAAATATAAAATAGATAATTTTGATTATATTAAAATAGAAAGCTTTATACAAACAAAGCCAATGTAACCAAGATTAGAAGGCAAGCAGAAAGCTTGGAAACAATCTTTACAGCCAGTAGTTCTGATAAATGCCTCATTTATCAAATATATAAAGAAATGAGTCAAATGTATAAGAAAACAAATCATTCCCCAATTGATTGCCAAAGGATATGTACAGGCAGTTTTCAGATGAAGAAATCAAGGCTATCCATAGACATATGAAGAAGTACTCTAAATCTCTTTTGACTAGAGAAATGCAAATTATAACTCTGAGGTACCACCTCACACCTATCAAATTAGTTAATATGACAAAAAAGGAAAATGACAAATGTTGGAGATGATGTGGGAAAATTAGGACACCAACGTATGTGGAGTTATGAATTGATCCAACCATTCCAGAGAGCAATTTGGAACAATGCCCAAAAGTCATCCAAACTGTGCATACCCTTTGATCCAGCAACACCACTATTAGATCTGTATTCTAAAAAAGATCATATAAATGGGAAAAGGATTTACATGTGCAAAAATATTTATAGCAGTCCTTTTTGTGGTGGGAAAATAGTGGAAATTAAGAGGATGCTCATCAGTTGAGGAATGGTTGAACAAGCTGTGGTATGTGAATGTAATGGAATACTATAGTACAATAAGAAATTATGAACTGGCAGATTTCAGAAAAACCTGGAAAGACTTGTACAAACTGATGCAAAGTGAAATAAGCAGAATCAGGAAAACATTGTACACCAACCAGCATCACCAACATTGTATGATAATTAACTCTGAATGATGCAGCTCTTCTTAACAACACAACGATCCAAGAGGAGTACAAAGAACTCACAAAGAAAAATGTTATCCACATCCAGATAAAGAACATGTAGATCAAAGCATTTTTTTTGCTTAATTTATTCTTTTTTGCACTTTTTTCCTTTTGATCTGTTTCTTCTTTCACAACTGTGACTAATATGGAAATATGTTTTCATGGTAGCACATGCATAACCTATATCAAATTACTTACCCTTTTCAGAAGAGGGCAATGGAGAAAAGGAGTGAGAAAAATTGATTTCAAAATCTAGTAAAAAATGAATGCTAAAAATTGTCTTGACACATAATTGGGAAAAAAATAAAATACTATTTAAAAAAATTAAAACCTTCCTTCATGATATAAAATGTGGGATTTAGAACTGAAGATAATACTACAAATTTGTTTCAATCAGGGCAGAATGCTGCAGAACTCTAGGATTATAGATAAATCCAGAAGGCAAAATTCTATAATGATCCAAATACCATGGCATGCCTGAGGCCAATGACTGTTACATTTTTTTTAATCATATACTATATTTTGTTCAGAGAACAAGGCCAAATTCTCCTCACCTAGGGATATTAGAGGCTATCTAGTACAATTCTCTTATTTTACAAATGAAGCAAGAAGACCAGAAAGGCTTTGTCCAGTCATACAGGTAGTAAACATCAGAGGGAGGATCATAATACAGTGGGAAGTCATTGAAGTAAGAAGTCTTCTGCTTTCCTTTATGAAGTATCTGTGTATCATGGATCAAATCCCTTCATCTCCCTGGGCCTCAGTTTCCACATCTGTAAAATAAGGAGGTTGATTTGAATGGTCTCAGAGATCTCTTCCAGTTTTAACATTGTATGAAAAAATCCTGCACCATCTTACAAAAGCAGTGACTAGCACGTTGAATGTTGCCTTGCCTTTACCCCACTTGGCAGGATTATACTTAAGCCATATTTGACCTTGGTGACCCAAGGAAACATGCCACCAGCATGATGGAGTTATATTTTCCACTTAAATCAAAATTCCTACTCATAGCCTTACTCAATTTTAATAAAATCTACTTTCTTTCAGAATCTATACTCACAAGGTCCTGAGAAATGTCATTTTTAAGATTAACAGTAATGTTAAGGAAAAGGATAAAGGATGGGGAAGTGGAATACACAGAAAGGGGGGAGAGAAGGAAGAGACAAAAAGATAGAAAGAAACTGAGAGAGGGGAAAATCAGAGAGAGATGAACGAGAGAGAGAGAGAGAGAGAGAGAGAGAGAGAGAGAGAGAGAGTCTTTGTGGTTATCAAATAGATCTAAAGAGAAAAAAAGAAAAACTATCAGATTTTGAACTGACTTGGAAAAGGAACTATTAAAAGAAAATAAGCAGTTTAGTGCATCTCTAGGTGTACCATAGCATTGAACCTGACTGGGTGCAAACAGAACTTGTATTGTCTGTTGGATAATGGGACCCATCAATAGCAATGCTGTCTGGGGGAAAAGCAGTGGGGGGAAAGAGTCTATTAACAACCAGTTCCTGTTCTTGGATTGGTGTTATCTGATATAATGCCAGTCCAGGAACTCCATTTCAGTTGTCAGTTTGTCAGCATGATGTATTTCTGTGATATGCTGAGGACATGCCTGGATTTGGTCTATAGAGGACAGCAAGAAAATTCAATAAACTTTAGCTGATTTATATGTATATGTGTGTATGTACGTATGTATGTTTGTATGCACACATATATTCATACTCATACATACATACACACATATTTAACAAAATTCAATGCTCTGAAAAGATACTAAAGAAACTTTTACCCCCTCCTCAGGCCAAGGGGGGGGGGGGGGGGAATCACTTAACATTCAGTAAGTAGGATAAAAAGTCAATATTCACCTGGAGGGATTAAGAATAAAAGGGAATTTCCACCTGAAAGGAGCTCTTACAAGCTGAATGTAACACTAATTACTGGCACTTTAGGAAGGAAAACAGAAGGGAAGAAATTCCAAGATCAGCTGGGACAGTCTTCTTCTTTAGTGCAATCCTGTATCTGTTGCATATATACAGGATTGTTTTTGTCTTTTTCTAATAGCCACTCCTAAGGTGGAATGGAGATATTTGGAAGCAAGTTGCAATTAAAAGTGGTTTATGGAAAAGAGATAGCAAGCTTCTATTTAAGCTTTCCCTGTGGTGCCCTGCCAATTCACCTCCATTCTTTCTCTCATCACCTCTGCTATTCCAGGCTGAAAGTCTTGATATGGTGGTTGGTGATGTGGAAAAATGAGAAACAGTCACCTTCACTTTTTCCTTTATGACCTAATCCTAGCTATCCAAAGCCCTACTACATGAAATAAGGGCAATAAGACTAGGTGTTGAAAGTCTTAAGCTCTCTGTTTTGGGAAATGTAATGTAAACCTCACGGGGGACTGTTCACTCATTTATAAAATGGCATCAGAGAAGCTCAGTCAAATAAATCTGGAAAAATATGAAGGTCATCTATCTTGTTCCTTTATAAAAGCACACCATAAAATGAAGCATCCAAAATTATTCCCTTGAAATCATATCTGTTTCTCTGACTGTCTGTTTCTCTCTCTCTGTCTCATCTCTCTGGGACTGTATCAGTCTTTGTCTCTATGTGTCTCTCTTTCTCTCTCTTCTCTATCTGTCCCTCCCTGCTCCTTCTCTCCTTTCCCCATTCTCTCTCTCCCCTCTTTTCTCCCTCCCTTCCCAACGGGGGGAGGGGCTTCCATAGCAAATGTGAAATATTCTGCTGTGCCATTGGTCTAATGATTTTTCTTCTTAATTTTTGAACTTTGATTGAGGATCGTGTTAAATTTTGGAACTAGCCACTCAACAAATATATATTAAGTACCTACTATGTGTAGAGTGCTGTGCTAGGTACTAGAGATACAAAAATGAAAGTTTCTGATTTCCTGATAGATAAATACAAAAGAGAGAGAAAAAAACAGTCCCTGATAGAAAAATACAAAATATGTACAAAATAATGTTTTGGGATATTTAGTAGCTCTAGGAGTATGGACAAATCTTGCCTAGGAGGCAGCCTTTGGATGGAGCTTTGAAGGAAGCTAGGGATTCTAAGAGAGGTGAAGAGGGAATGAAATTCAAGCATTGCTCCTTGTCTATCTCTCGGTGACTAAGGACTGCAACTATTCCCCTTTTTCATTTTTCTCTCCTTTATGTTGAACAAGTCTCATTCCTTGAAGCTCATCCCAGAGGTCATATTTGCCTGAAAATATGATGATTTTTTTGCTTCTTTCCCATACCTTATAAAATACTAAAGAGTGTTGAGCTCTTACCAGTAAAATCCCGGAGGTGGGACAAATCTCTCTGTGTCATTGTATCCTTAGACTATAACTATATTAAAACAAAATGGAGAACAGTGCAATGCAATATGAAAAGGACTAGAACTGGCATCAGAGGCCTTGGGTTTGATGTCCAACTTTGCTACTTACTACCTCTGTAACCTTGGAAAAGTGTCTTGTTCCCCTTTGGGGATCAGTTTCTTTGTTTGTTAAATGGGAGCTTGTAGAGCTAATACCAGCTCTAATAGTTAAGCAATTTGTTATATAATTTTTTGAGGAAATCTCCCTATTATGTGAAACTGTGAAGACAAAACAGAGATTTAAGGTTTAGTTCTCTGGATAGGTTTGTCAATTTTCCACTTGGCATAAATAGAGAGAGTCATAAAGAACTTTAGTTCTTAATTTGTTGTTGTCAGTCTTTTTGGTTGTGTCAAACTCTTCAAGATCTCATATGAGATTTTCTCGGCAAAGATACTGGAATGGTTTGCCATTTCCTTTTTCAACTCATTTTATGAATGGGGGAACTGAGTCAAATAGGGTGAAGTGACTTGTTCAGGGTCACATAGCTAGAAAGTATCTGAGGCTGGATCTGAACTCAGGTCTTTCTGACTCCAGGTCTAGCACTCTATCTACTGTACCATCTAACTGTCCCCTTCTTGACTTAGCTTCTTTCAATGCAGGCCTGACCAGAATTACAAGACCAATAAGTGATAGTAATTACTTTCATGGGAGAATTTGGAGTAATTGGTTGGGCAGGCAAGATGGTAGCCATTTAAGGCAGTTCAGTTCTAGGAATTATCATTTTTATATTTCTTCCACGAGATGATTGGTGGATTCTTCCTATTTCTATTTTGCCCCCTTTAAGAGATCAAGGCAGTTTTCTTTCATGATTTCTTGAAATAAGATGTCCAGGTTTTTTGTCCAATTGTGTGTTTGTTCTTATTTATTTATTTATTTAAAAAAATTTCCATGCCTTTGAATTTGTTTTAATGTTTCTTGTTCTCTTATGAGTCACTATTTCTATTTATTTCCTCCTTTGTAATTTTCAGGGACTTTGTGACTTGAGTAATCTTTTGTGCCAAGCTGCTAATTCTCTTTCCAATTTTTTCTTATATCCATCCATCCACCTATCTATCTATCTATCTATCTATCTATCTATCTATCTATCTATCTATCTATCTATCTATCTGTCTGTCTGTCTGTCTGTCTGTCTGTCTGTCTGTCTGTCTGTCTGCCTGTCTATCTTTCTTTCTTTCTACACAAATATAATACACACAGGTAATGTCTTGTCCATTTTTTCCCTCTAGTGTTCTCATTGCCTTTATAAAACTATTTTCACTCTTTTTAAAAAATCTTATTTCATCTCTTTCAAGAATTCTAGTTGAATTTGTGCCCAAGCTCTGTTTTGCTTTGAGGCTTTGCTTGTATATGTTTTGGAATTATTCTCTTTTTCTCGTTTTCCTTCTTCAACATCCTTGTCACCATAATATTTCTTTAGGATTCTGCTTTTGTTTGCTCATTATTCCACCCTACTCCCAGACTTCAGACTTCATATTAGGACTGCAATATGCATACTTCTGGGATGAGCTTGTGTCCACAAGACACAAGAAGACCCAAGGGTACTGCTTCTGCTTTCTTGGGGTATCAAATGTTTATTTGCTACTGCAGGATCTCAGGGATAGCTCAGGCTGGGGACCCATAAGCTTGCAGTGCTCCTAAAGTAATCTGATCCAGGACAAAGTCTAATCATTCTCCTCCTTGTCTGAATTCAGTAAGTTCCTGACCTTAGTTTGGGTCTGAACAACACACCTATGGGATTGCCCCTGGTTGGAATTCCAGTGGGCTCACCACCTGGAAAACTCTGCAGATTCAGAATGATAGAATGATGGGCTCTCTTTTGTTTGGGATTCCTGTCCTATTTGTTTAGTGATAGGCTTCAGATTGGACTAAGGATGGAACCAATATTCTACTCCATTGCCAGATTCATAGCCACATAAACACTGCTTTCTCTGAACTTGTGCCTTGCTTGGTATACAGATTAGGGCCCATGACCATTCCTTACCTTTGAATGTCACCTCAAGACACAGGTCCCCTCATCAGTCCATGCTGGATTTGTAACCTAGGATTAGATAGCTAACAATGGAGCTACTCATTAGTATCTGCACCTTGCACCAGCTCAGTTCCCTGAGTGGTTTTGTGACCTTTTCTTGCCCTGGCACAGGGTCTTAGCTCTTGTGCTAAAATTCTCATCTCCTAAGATAAGACCCCACGTCTAGGGTATTGATCTCTATCTTTAGTGTATAGACCTCTGTGTCTGTCTCCCTATGGCAACCTGGGCTGGAAAAATGACTTGTAATTTTTTTCTATCAGGAGTCAATTAGATTTGTTTTATAAATCTTTGTGCTATTGTAGGAGAGAGCTCCACTACACTTTTTCTGATGCTTAAACATCTTGTTCTCATTATACCAATAACATTTACGGTTCTATGTGCTAGCAAAATGTAAGCTATAACAAGTTCTACCAAAATTGAAAGTCTTCAGGTATGAACCCAGCTGTCCAAGTAACTGCCTGACTGGTACTTTGATTCATTATCAGAATATTGGCTAAAAATTGGCAAATTTTTTGGACTATGGCAACTCAGGAAATAGGCAGATAATATGAATCCTTAGCCCTTTTCTAATCCCTTCTGCTTTTACAATTATGGCACAAGAATAGTGAGAAAAATTTTTAGGTGACAAGTACTACCTTAACTGTGGGCATTCCTAACAAGTTCATTTAAAAAACATTAGAATTATAAGACATTTTATGTAGTATCATTTCACCATTTACTGAAGCACATTTAAGAGTGAAATCAACATGGAATGATATATTAACAAGAGCTAGCTAACTTTTACATGGAGCAGCTAGGTAGTACAGTGGCTAGAGCCCTAGGCTTGGAATCAAGAAGATGAATCTTCTTGAATTCAAATTGATGTCAGACTTGGACTAGCTGTGTGACCTTGGGCAAGTCACTCAAACCTGTTTGTCTCATTTTCCTCATCTATAAAATGAGCTGGAGAAGGAAATGTCAAGTCATATCTTTGCCTAGAAAACCCCAAATGAGGTCACAAAGAGTTGGACATGACAGAACAATGATTTTTATATAGTGCCAAGACCCAAATCCTTTACAATTATTATCTCATCTGATCCTCAGAGCAACACTAGGTAGTAGGTGCTATTGTTATCCCCATTTTACAGATGAGGAAACTGAGGTAAACAGAGATTAAGTGACCTGCTCAGGGTCACACAGCTAGTAAGTGTCTAAGGCTGGATTTGAACAAAGATCTTTCTGACTCCAGGACTAGCATTCTATCCATTGAACCACTTAGCTGCCCACCTAGATCCACTTAAGCCCAGATAATCACACGAATATTAGTAGATGAAACCCAAAGTATGACAACAAGCAGACATAACAGATCTGTTGGTATTTTCATAGCAATTTGTCCTCATCAGCGGTGATAGTGGAACCATCAATATGAACTTTACCAGCTTACTATTACTGTTCAATGAAATGGCAATGGCACTTAAAAATGAAGTCAGGAAGACTTAATTAAATAATATTGTTGTTCAGTTGTTTCAATCACGTATGACTCTTTGTGACCCCATTTGGAGTTTTCTTGGCAAAGATACTGGAGTGATTTGCCATTTTCTTCTCCAGCTCATTTTTCAGATTAGGAAACTGAGGCAAATGGAATCAAGTGACTTACCCAAGATCACATAGCTAGTAAGTGTCAGATTTGAACTCTGGAAGATGAATCAGGAAGATAGAGCTTGGCACTCTATCCATCATACCACCTAGCAGCTCCTTAATGAAATATATACAGTAGAAATCTGAGCAAAAGGAAAATAATTTTACATCTACACATGATGTTGTAAGTCCCACTTGGTCATACTTACGTATTTCTATTTGGGTTGGAAAAGACCTAGGGGACCCAGAGCTTGTGGAGTGGGGCACTCCTTTACCTCTTCTGGACAATTTTGGGCAATATAGTATCTTGTTTTGACTCTTTACAACTGTGCTGCACAACCATGATCTGAGTCATTTCATTTCTTTTGTCTTCTTGGATTTATGGGATTTGTTGTTCCCTCCTAAGTCATTTAGACAATTCCTTCAATCTGCCAAGATTGTCTTGGATACTGCCCTTCCAAATTTCTGACCACTCCTGCCAGCTTGGTGGATTATGCCAACTTTATACACTGTTCTCTACTCCATCATGCCATTCACTGATTAAAAAGGGAGCATGATCTATACATGAGCTTTTGTACTGTGGCAATATACCTGAGACTGAACACTTTGGAATTCCACTTAACAATTCTTTCCTACTTAAGAATGAACCGTTAATAGTCATCTTTTAAAAAAATTTTTTTTTATTTTCACTTCCAAATTCTCTCCCTCCCTCCAGCTTCTCCTACTAATATTGAGAAAGCAAGAAAGATTATATCCGTTATACATATAAAGAGATGCAAAACATATTTCTGCATTAGCCAGGCCCTGCCCCACTCCAGAAAAAAAGCAAAAAAAAAAAAGGGAAAAAGAAAATTTTTCAATCTGCACTCTGAGTTCTTTAGGTCTCTATCTTGAGATAGACAGAGAGTTACATCATGATTCTGAAGTTGTAGTGGATCATTTTATTAATCAGAGTCATTAAGTCTTTCATCATTGATTGCCTTTATAGTATCACTTATTACTGTGTAGATTGTACAGTTTCTGTTCACTTCACTTTGCACTAATTTATATGTCTTCCCAGATTTTGCTGAAACTATCCCCATGATAATTTTTTACATCACAATGGTATTGTCACACTCACATGCTATAACTTACTCAACCATTCCCCACTTTATGAGCATCCACTTACATGAAAAAGCACTGTCACTAATAATTAGAGAAACACAAATGAAAATAGCTCTGAAGTACCAACTCCCACCCATCAGAATGGCTAACATGACAATATTTGACAAAAAGAAGAGCTACTGTACATATTTTTAGACATGTGGTTCCTTATCCTTTTTTTGGATCTCCTTAGGGTATAGAAGTAGCAGCAACATTGCCAGGTCAAAGGGCATGCATAGTTGGGCATAGTTACAGATTGTTCTTCAAATCACTGGACCAGTTCACCACTCCAGCAAAATATATTAGTGTTCCTATTTCTCCACATCTTCTCCAGCATTTATAATTTTCCTTTTCCATCATGTTAGTCAGTCTGATGGGTGTGAGATAGTACCTCAGAGGTTTTTAAATTTGTATTTAGTGATTTAGAACATTTTTATATGGTTATTTTTATGATTAAACATAAATCTATTTATACTATAATAAATATTAATAAATATTAAATAAATATAGAATATAAATATTTTGTATTTTTATATAGTTATTTGATTTCCTCCTCTGAGAACTGAATGTTCATGTCCTTTGACTCTTTATCAATTGGGGAATTATTCCTATTTTTATAAATCTGGTTAAGTTTCATGAATATTTGAGAAATGAGACCTTTATCAGAGAAATTTGCTGTAATTCACCCCTCCCCCAGTTTCATACTTTTCTACTTTTGGCTATATCAGTTTTATTGGTGGAAAAACTTTTAAAATTTTATATAATCCATTTTACCTCACCAGTACCTCTCTATCTGCTGTTTGGTCATGAACTCTTCCCTTATCTGTAGATCAAACAGACAGTTTCCCCCCTAATCTGCATATGACATCACTCTTTATATTTAAATCATGCACTCACCTGAACTTAGCTTGGTATAGGTGTAAAATGTTAGTCTATGCCTAGTTTTTGCTAGACTATTTTTTAGTTTTCCCAATAGTTTTTGTTAAATTGTGAGTTCTTGCCCCCAAATTTGGAATTTTGGGGTTTATCAAACACAAGGTTACTGTGCTCATTTGCTCATACATATCGTGGACCTAATCTAATCCATTGATCAACCACTCTATTTCTTATCCAGGGCCAAATTGTTTTGATGATTACTGCTTTAAAATATAATTTGAGATCTAGTACTTCCTTTTCCCCCACAGTGTGTCCCTCAATAGTCATGACCTGTTGTGCCTCCAGAAGAATGTTATTATTTTTTTCTAGTTCTATATAGTAATTCTTGGGTAGTTTGATTAGTATGGCACTAGTCATACTAGATTAGTATTGTCATTTTTATTATATTGGCTTAGTCTACTCATGAGCAATTAATATTTTTCCAACTAAATCCATATTTAGCGGATGCAAGTAGTCACTACTTGACTTTCTAAATCATCACACATCACCCTCTAAATGATCCATTTTCAATTTTTTTCCAATGATTAAAATCACTTGTCTGCTATTTCTAGAATAATTTTTTTTTTTACCATTTTCAAAAATTGAAATAATACTTGCCCCAAGTTGGAGGCTTTATAAAGAAAGCCTGAAATTGTTACATGTATTCTATTTGTGATAATTAAAGTTTCTATTTCTCAGACTCTCAAACAAAATTCTATCTTTATGAATGTCAGAATCATATTAAAATGTGCAAATTCTTTGGCTGAACGATACCACTAATATGTTACTATGCCCATACCTACAAAGAGATTAAAGAAGGGGAAAGGGTTTTATACTTAAGGCAGATCTTTTCATAGTGGCAAAGAACTGTAAATTAAGGCATTGACCATCAAATAGAGAATGGTTGAGCAAATTTTTGTATATGAAAGTGGTAGGGTACTATCATCCTATAAGAAATGGTGAAAGAGACAGTTGAAGAAAAACCTGAGAAGACTTGTATAAACTGATGTAGTGAACTGAACAGAACCAAAGAACAATTTTTACTACAACAATATTGCAAAAATGAATAGTGTTGAAAGACTTTAAAACTCTAATCAACATTATGATTAGCCATGATTCCAGAGGTCCAATGAAACATAATGCAACCTATTACCTAACAAAGAAATGATGGCCTAATATTTAGAAAGAGAAATATATTTTAAAATATATTAATATGGGAAATTGATTTGACTGACTTTTATTTATCATTAGGGTTTGTTGATTTTGTTTTTTTATCCCTACTGGGAAGAAGTGGAAGGGAAAAAAGATAAATCTTGATAATTTTTTAAAAATTATTTAAATTAAATTATTAATTAAATTAAATTTAAATGATTTAAAATTTTTAAAAAAAAATATCAAAATCAAAAAGGGAAAAACTGATGATACTTCTTGTTGTATTCAGACCTTTCAATCATGTCTGACTCTTTGCGACTGCATTTGGGTTTTGGGTTTGTTTGTTTGAGTTTTTTTTGTTTTTTTGCAAAGATATTGAAGTAATTTACCATTTCCTCCTCCAGCTCATTCCACAGATGTTATAATATCAATTAAAAGACAGTTATCAGATTAGCTGATGACTCTGTGTTGATGTTTGGGTAAAAGAAGCCATTGTGATTCTTGGTAATTTGCTGAGCAAAGAAAAATGACATGAGTCAGGGACATGTGCATCATCAGCTGGGTCACTGGATCAGAGAATTCTCAACCTTGGAATACAGTGCAGCACATTTTAACAACTGAGATTTAGCTATCATACAGGGGTACCATGCCAAGTTACCAGAGACAATTAACCCAATCTACTTTGGCATATTATAAGTTTTGATTTTTTAAAACTGTAAATAATACATATGCTCACAAAAGTAGACAAGTGTAAGATCATTACCCAAAGTTCGTTATAGTATACTTCCCATTAGCAGGCACACAAAGTGTTGAATGCCATAGGCCGTGTTCATTTCTTGGAAATTTACCCTCTTCACCCTTCATGGCACTTCTAGAGATGTCACTTATTTAGGTGGGGTGATTACATGTCACTGTATTCTACTTTTCATAACTCAGCCTTAATCTACCCTTCCAGAGTTTTTAGGCATCACTCCCCTCCACATACTCTACAGTGTGGCCAAAATGATCTCACTGTTTCTCATACACAGCAATTCAATTTCCATCTCCATTCCTTCCCACAGATGGTCCCCCAGGACAAGGATGCACTTGTTCCTTACCTCTACTTTTTAGAATCCCTGGTTTCATTGAAGATCCGGCTCAAGGACCACTTTCTACATGAGCCCTTTCTGCGAACCCCCAGCTATCAATGCCTCTTTTTTCTCCCCATCCCCTTCCACTAATTTATTTTTGTTTTGTTTTACAGGTGTTCTGAAAATATGGGCATATTGTACCCTTATTAGAAAGAAGGCTTCTGAAGTGTAGGGACTGATTAATCCCTTTTGACTCTGTATCTCCCAATCCTATCATGGAGCATGACACAAAATTAGTACTTAATAAATAGTTATTCATTGATAGTCCAGCATCATTAGTACATGTCCTAAAGCTACACCATTGTTAGTCAAGTAATCCCGCCAGGACCTCCTCCAATGGTTTCCTGTTGCCTACAGAAAAATATTCAAACTTTACCCTGACATTCAAGGCATAATAGGAAACTGGCTTATTTTCTTGGTCTTATTTTCCATAATTCCTCTACACATAGTGTCAAGAGAACTGGAACTGAGGAGATCTGGCTTCTACTACTAACAATCTATGAAACTTTTGCAAGCCAGTTAACCTCTCTAGACCTCAGTTTCCTCATCTGTAAAATAAGAATAGTAGCAACAAATTGAGGTTTTTGTGAGGCTCAAATGAGATAATAATTGTTAAGTGCTTAGCACAATGCCTGGAACATAGTGCTTATATAGACATTAGCAATAGTAATGTTGTTTAGTCATTTCATTGTACTTGACGCTACATGACCCCATGGACAAAGGTCATGGGATTTGGCATGGCAAAGACACTGGAATGGCTTGTCATTTTTTTTCTCCAGGGTATGACCAATTTACAGATGAGGAACTGAGGGAAATAAGGGTTAAGTGACTTGCCCAGGATCACACAGTGTCTGGGCCCAGATTTAAACTCGGATTTTCGTGACTTCAGGCTCAGTTCTCTATCTACTGTACTACCTAGCTGACTAGAGTAATAATAATAAAGATAAAAATTTATTTTTATGTTGCTTCCAGCTCCCAAGTTCTGATTCTGATTGCATTCATGGGGAGTTTAAGTGAAGTGACTTAAAAAATAGTGTTCACATTATGCTAAAATGCAAAACAATAAACCAAACTTTTTTTATAATAATTTAGTGACAAATGAGCATTTGTAAGGACTAAGCTACTCTACAAATAATTTGTATTCCAATACTTCAAAATGCCTATATATTATCTAGTCTATGTAGAGTTCAAAGTGCTTTTACTAAAGATTTATGTCTTATTCTTGGCATGACTGGCATTGAAATTCCTTCAGGCGCCAAACATTTAATATTCTTGCCAAAACCAAGAGACATGGCAGCCAAGATCAACACCTGTTTAGAATACAAGTTCATTTGCAAAATGTTACAGAGGAGAAGTAAGAGGAGGAGAAAAGAGGAGTGGGGGGGTGGGGGAGGGGAGAGAAGGATTAAAGACTATGCACAGTATTTTATCACAAAACCTGAGCTTGCAGAGAGTGTGGTTTGATATTCAGTTAAACCAAGAATATTTGCAAATGAAACCAGGAAGACATCAAAAAGAACCAAAATGGAACAGCTCTGCTACTGTTGCCATGGTGATCTGTTGTGATCATCGCAGGGACAGTGGAACCACTTCATTTGAATTCTACTAACTTACTGCTATGTGACAAAATGTTAATAGCATCCAAGCAAATGAAAAAGGGAGGAATGACTGTACATAAATAACTACAGGCATAGACAAGAAGTTCTTGTAGGAGAAAGCATAATTTTAAAAATATTTGAGAACTGATTTTCAAGATATCTCCAAGAGTAGATGATTTCAAAAGAATGGAAGTTTCCCAGTGGTGCTTTTACCAAGAGAAAAAGGCAACTAAGATGATATCATTAATCAGCGATGATGCCTGATTCTTTTTATCCCTTTAAAATCTTTATGAACATTTTCCATGCACACACCAGAAATATCCTTAGTGGATATATCAGAAGGGAAGGGGAGTACTATTCCAGATAAGTCCACCTCTATGGTTACATAAGTGACTGAGAGATGTAGAGAACACATAAATTTATATTGTTTATTCACTACAAAAACACATTTGACTGTTGAATAAAATGAAATCTTGAAGTCTCTTCTCAAGTGAGGTATCTCCCATGGACATATTAAAATTATACATATGGAGATAAATTTGTTTAATACTCTGCTGAGCATTGGCATGAAGCAAGGCGTAATACTGGAAGGTATTTGGATATGTAAGATGTTGCTGGTATTAATGAAGTGGCAAAAAGTTTCCTTATTGATTAGAAGATTCCCTGTAAGATTTCGTTTCAAGGTAGTTTAATAATGACTATATTAAGCCCTAGAATACTACAAAGTTTCTTAAGTGAAGTATAAAATAATGTTAGAGAGTTTGTCCTAATCATCCACCTTGCACAAAGTAGATAAGAAACATGACATGTTGATAGATGGGCAATCTCTCAAGTTAATCCATTAATATACAAATATACATATAAATATGCATTTATTTTTAATATTTAATGTACACAAATATATTTAACATGCATTTATATATGCATATTAAACATTCATATTTAATCTATTAATAATGTGTGGTATGTATCAATGTAATACTTAACATGTGCACATTTAATCATTATTTTTCATTTTCCATAATAATTATGTTTCATATGTGTGTGTCCTACTAAAGTACTACTCTGATATATCATCATGGTGTGGATATGACACTGATTTCTTGAGGACTATATCAATAGAACCTGTAATCCTATCAGGCTGGAAGGATTTCAAGTGTAAGTTGTGTATTGTACATGTCTGTTTAGTTCAGTTCAGAAAATCTCATTACTCTAATTTTGGCCACCAGCAGATAAACTGGGGTGGAAGTGAGAGATTCTATGCTTGGTTTGCCTCCTTATAACATAATATAACAAGAAAATACAGGTCTTGAAAATCTTTAATTTAAAGTTTTATGAGTTGGACTTAGAACTGAATAAGAGGAAGAAATCAGTCTACATTACATTTGGGAATCTGTTCCATGGTTTCAGTGATCCCAGATTATTTACCATAACAAAGGTCCATCTTTTCAAATGAAAGATTTTAAGGACTAATATTGTCCTGGTAATGCTATGTAGCTTCAAATCTTGAAAAAAAAAATATGCCACCAATCTTAGAAAGAAGGAAGAAAGGAGGAGAAAAAGGAAGGAAAGAAGGAAGGAAGGAAAGTAGGAAGGAAGGAAGGAAAGAAAGAAAATACAAAGCTATAAATGGAAAAGACAGTCCTCAGTCTCAAGGAACTCACATTCTAAAAGGGGTATGAGTAATAATTTTCCATCTGCAAGACAGATGGAAAAGCCCAGGAATATAATGGCAAATGTTTAAAAGTGTACACGAAACACTTTTAAGTTTAATCTGTATTATTATCATTCTCCTCATCACTTTCTTAAGTCTAGGCAGTCAATAAAACAATAAATCAAGATCTGATTTGTAGCTTATGATGATTTTGGAAGTGGTAATGTTCATTCTGAAATTTTAACAACCAACTGTCTTTCAAAAGCTAATTCACGCTGGTTTTAGCACAGCCCAGGATAGGTCCCATAGTCATTAGATTGAAACCACATAACACAAAGAAAAGCCTCTTCCTAAAAGTCATTTCCACTAATGAAATAATTCTATTTAATGTTAACCCATTTGAAAGTGTAGAAGACTTTGTTGATAACAATCTTTCTTTTCTGAGTCTTCAGTAGTTGTAACTGCTGCATCTTCATGAGAGTTACTTTCCTGAGATAATGGCTATGGGAACTGGGTAGAAAACAAGACTAATGGTCTGGGTTTGTAGTGGTGTTGACATTCTTTGGGCTCTTGGTTTTACCTGTCAGTTGATGGATGTTAGGCAGCAGTTGGTGTTAGTGAGCCCTACCTAAGAAGGTGAGTTTCTTTTCCACAGTGATTATTTTTCTCAGTCATGGCTGGGGGTTAGGGGTGGGTAGCAGAGCTAGTGGTCTGGGGTGGAGCACTACTATTCCCAAGGCTCTTGGAGTCCAAATCCTAGAATACTGCCATTAGAACCTGAGGGAGGTGGTAGTAGAGGTAAGGGTGGTTTGACTTACCTGTTACTTTCTATTTCCTGTCTGTCCCTTAGATCACTTTGCTGCTTCAGTTAGGCTGGCTTGTCTTCCAGTTAGTTAAAATTTGGTCAGGAGTAAGTGGGAATGGCTAGCCCCCTTCTCCACAGGAGTTGCATCCCCAAATTATACCAATGAAGTCACAGGTTCATTCCTATCCTATTAGATAGATGGATAGATAGATAGATAGATAGATAGATAGATAGATAGATAGATAGATAGATAGATAGAGAGGTAGATAGATGGAGACAGACATAGATAGATAGATAGATAGATAGATAGATAGATAGATAGATAGATAGATAGATAGATAGATACATAGACAGGCAGATAGATGAATATAGAGATAGAGATGGATTCTACATGTTAGATCCTATATGGAATTGATTGTGGGACATGGGAGACACTGGCACAGGACTGCTCACCATGGCATACCCTCATCAGAGAAGGTGCTGTGCTTTATGAGCAAAGTAGAATTGAAACAGCTAAAAGGAAATGCAGGATATAGAAATTTAGAGAATCCACCCCAAATGTTCATGAGAACTATCTGTTCACACCCAATCTGTGACAGAGCATTCTGAGCTCCTATTGGTCTGATCAGCCACAGGCGGACACACTGAAACTTGACTCTAGCATAGTAATATCATTTTGGACTTCATCGAGAATGAAGGAGACAACCCCATCATACATATGCATGTGTGTGTCTTGGGGGGGGTCCAGTTATGCCCCCCCCCATCATGATTTAGTAGTCAACTTTATGGCAATAAGATACTTTGAACTTGGCCATATTTGTAAACAGTAGGTCTTTCCATCCCAGTAGAAACTGCCTGAGCCTTGGTTCTATTGGCATGACCCTCAATAACTGCACATACACCCTCAGGGACTAAAGAGGTATAAGGGGAATTACGTCTCCCAAGGTGATGGGGGAATGTTTTTATATTTGGTCTTGCTCTATCTGTGAAGTAAATATCCCTTTATTAAAAAAAAAAAGACCACCATTTTAAGTGGTTAAATGGAACTGAGATGCTAGCAATTGGTTCCCCCAAAATAGGAAGAGCATAGATATAGAGGGCCCCTACCAACAGTAGAGAAAATAGAGACCAAAAATGGAAAAGAGAGTTACTAGTTGTTTGACATCAAAGGACAGGAGCTGGCAGTACTGCAGAAAGTGGTACACAGCAGCAACCAGGTGAGTGTCAAGGAATTCCTTGACCAAGGCTAGGTGCTTCAAGATCCAGGATGACTATCAGCCTGAGTAGAAAGACTGAGATGCAGATGGAGAGAAGGTGCTGGCATGAGGGAGAGCAGAGGCTCCAATCTATCCCTTCTTTAGGGGAGCTTCAAGATTCCATCACTCCTTCCGTCCCCACCTAATTCCTTTCCACAAACTGATTGCTCAAATGATGATTTATAATTTTAAACAGGTCTATGTTTAAAACATAACTCCATTAGGTTTTGGTTTTAGTTGACTTTTCTTCCTTGCTAGAAGAAAGCTCTCAGCCCCAGGTCATTTAGGACAATTAGAAGAGACACCCTTTTTTATACTGTGTGACGTTCTTAAGGAAATGCCTTAAAAACATCCCTAATTGGAAAAGTGTGTATGTAAGATAAGTGACAAAAGAAGAAAGTGTTGGCATAGTTCTTTTCTGTGGGGTATCGTGACTCATGACTTTTATATGAGAAGCGAGGATAACAGGAAAGGAGCATATGTTCACAACTAAAAGATCATTTTGAAATTCTCATGTTGCCGTCATTATCTTAACAAATGTCTAATTTATTCTAAAATCTCAAATTCACCAGGACTATGCTCTCTTGGAGATTTATGCTAATATTGATAAGCAGAGGATCTATCAGCCTTATGTTAGCAGGGATAATTACAAGGATACATATTTTATAAATATATACACAGGCATTTAGGCATATATAAGTAGTCTGCTGCAAGAAATACTGGATTGGGCATTGGAAGACCTAAGTTCAAAACTTCACTCAGCCATATCCATATACACAAAATTCATTCAGTCAACAAATACCTATTACGTGCAAGGCATGGCGAACAAGAGTCTGTCTGCCACCTTTTGGCACATATTGACTGCGGGATCCTCAGCAAGTCACCTAAGATTTCAGATTTTTGTTATGACTTTCAATTTCACAGTAGGTTCCTATCTTTATTTACAGAGATTTTCCTCACTGGGAGTTCCTTATACTGATGAAATTATGCCTGGTCCTAGGGGGGGAAACATTTTACATATAAATATATATATGTATATATATATGTGTGTGTGTGTGTACATGTATATATACACACACACATATACACACACATATGCATGTATACCCATATACATGCATATGTGTATATGTGCATACATGTACACACAATGTACTGTGATAAAGCACCAAGGATATAAAAATTAAGAGTCCCTGCTCTGAAAAAAGCCTATATGCTGCTGAACAGAAACACATATGTCCAGAGAAGTAAATGCAAAGTGATCAGAAAGTGATTTAGGGACAGGGAGATATACTCATGATTGGGATCACAAAAGGTCCTATAGGATACATCATTTGACCTGAGCCTTGAAGGAATCTAGAAATTCCAAGAGGCAGAGAGGTAGTGGAAGAGCCTTTCAGGGATGGAAGACAGCCTCAGCATGGAAGTGGGCAATGGAATATTGAGCACAGGGAATAATTCAGCCAGAGTGTAACATGTATGAGGGTGATTATAGTAAAACCACTCTAGAAAGATAGATTGGAGTCAGCCTGTGAATGACTTTTAATGATAAAGAGTAAGTTTGTGTTTTATCCTAGAAGCCACTAGAACTTCTTGAGGAGAATATCATAGTCTGATCTGTGCTTTAGGAATATCATTTAGGCAGCTAAGTGGAGGACGTTTTGAAGTAGGAAGAAACTAAAACAAAGAGCCCCATCAGGAGACTGTAATAGTCTGGGCTGGAGGTGATGGGGACATGAACTAGGCAGGTAATTTTGCAAGTAGAGGGAAACAGAGAGATGTAAGAGATGATACCTTGGAGTTAAACCAATTAGACTTGGAATATCTGATGGGATATATAGAGTGAGTGTGAATGAGGGGTCAAGGATGAAACCAAGGTTGTGAAATTCAGTGACTAAAGAATAGTGGTACTCTAGCCTGCAGTATGCAGGTTTAGAAAAGGGTGGTGATGGAGTGGGAGAAATAATGAGCTCAGTTTTGTACATGCCAAGTTTAAAATGTCTATGAGCCTTCCAGGTAGAGATGACCATGAAGCAGTTCAGGAGAGCTGAGAAAAGTCCAGGAGAGAAGCGTGGGCTAGCTAGTTAGTTATGGATTTTAAAAATACATAATACACATACATATATAAATGTATATATATATTATATGTGTATATGTGTGTATATATGTACATACATATATATGGAGAGAGAGAGAGAGAGGAGAGCAAGATAAAGAGGAGAGAGAGAGAAAAAGAGACAAGAGAGGAAGGAGAGAAAAGGAAGGAGAGGGGAACATCTGTAAATATATGACAATCGAACCTGAATTGAAACAGAAAATTTCTCCAAGAGAGAAAGTGTGGATAGAAGATGGAATACTGGAATGTGTCCATACACAGGACATAGATGGTGAGACAGAAAAAGAGTATTACCTGTGTGGCCTTGGTTAAGTCCTTTTGCCACTCTGCACTTCAGTTTTCTTATTCATAAAATTTCAGTTTCAATAAATGATCACTAAATTCTTTTGGAGCTCTGAATGCTATGATATATGCATACATGTGTACACATGGAGGTATCAGGAGGACAAAACAAACCAAAACAAAAGAACAGCTGCTGGAATCCTAAGAGAATAAATTTATTTCCATACTTGGGAATTGTCTTTTCTACAGTAAACTGTAAAAGTGTAATTGAATTACCATGAGATTATATTTCCCTGTTGAGCATATTCTGGAAAAGATGTGAAACATTTTCCAGTAATGAGAATTCCTCTTAAAAAATGATTTTAGTTGGATGTTCTTCTCTTTCCCCAGGCAAAACTCCCAAGTTGCTTCACCTTTTGTAAGGACTAAAGCAGGGATTTTTAGTCCTTTTCTGAGATATGGACTCCCAGGCTAGTTTGGTGAAGATTATGAGCTTCTTTTCCAAATAATGCTTTTTAAATGCATAAAATAAAATGCATAGGATTACAAAGGAAAATCAACCAAAGTGATGTAAGGATGTAATTTTCTTCCAGTTCAGGTTCATGAACTTTGTGGATCCCAGTTGCTGGGCCTCCAGATTTAAAGGAAGACTTCTGTCTCCTCAGAAATAATCAACCAATATTTATTGAATACCATTCTCTATAGCATCTTTCCCATTTAGCTTCTCTTCTCACTTCTTAACATTCATTTCTAAAAGTTTTCAATTCCAAATTTTTCCCCTCCTCCTAGCCCCTCTGGCACTCATTGAGACTACAAGCAATGTGAAGTCACGTAAAATACAAACCCCCTAATTTCTAAACCTTAAAAAATCTACAAAGTACTCTGCTCTAGTTAGTAATTATAATGACTTCAAATGAAGTCAATTTCCTTGAGCAAAAGGACTCTACATTCTAACTGGTGAATCAAAACTAATATACAGAAAATAATTGTTTTTATTTTTCAATCTGACCTTCTATGACCACATTTGGGTTTTTCTTGGCCAAGATACTGGAGTGGGTTGCTATTTCCTTCTTCAGCTCATTTTACTGATGAGAAAACAGAGTGAAATGACTTGCCCAAGGTCACACAGGTCTGAGGACTGATTTGAACTCAGGAAGAGGAGACTCAAGGTGTGGCACTCCCACCTAGTTGTCCTTAAAGACAGAGAAAAATTAAGTCCTATAGTGTTGACTGTCTATGCTGCAGGAATTAAGAGAAACTAGAGCTCAGTGTGGGATAAATTAGTAGAAGAAAGCCTCATGCTTTCTTCTGAAAAGGATCATAAGATCATAGATTTCTAACTAGAAGTGATCTCAGATATTACTTATTTCAATCTTTCCTGTTACAGCTGAGAAAACTGAAGCCTGTTTTGGTTAAATGGTTTGTTTAAGTCACAGAGTCAGGGTCACAGAGACTTGGCAGGTCACAGAGGCACGTGAGAGGTGGTGGGAATAACGTTAGCAAAAGCCCCGGAGGGGATGGGAAAGGGAAAGTAAGACAGTCAGTCTAAGTAAAAAGCAAAGGATACACCTTGGGGAGTAATTGAAATGAAAAAGTTTAAAGTCAGATTAAGGTCAATAGATCTAGAAAGGATCCTCGGTGATCCCTATAATCTCACTACTCCTCATAAGGAAACAATGGAGGTTGTGACACCTAAGTTCCCACAGACAGAAAGAATCAAGGAAGGATTTGAACTCTTGTCTTCTCTCATACCAGGACTAACTCACTGTATCACAGAGAATCTTGGAATCATAGCAAATGAGTTGGACCTGGATGTATACTAAAGTCAACAGTCAAATCAATCTAGGTGTCATTCATTCATTCTTTCATTCCACAAATACTTATTAAGAATAGCTCCTGCGCAATATACTGTCAGGTACAAAGGGAGATACAAGAATGAATAAAATATAATGTTCTCCCTTAAGAAGCTCACAGACTGGTGGAATATTCATGGAGATAACCTCCTTTGGCTTGCTTCTTATATGCTTATGAGCTAACGGAAATTTTAAGTAGACTTTAAACAAAATGGACATTTATTTTATGATTTTTTAAAAAGTCACTGAATAGCTTTGAGTTATTAAAACATTTCTGATTTTGTTTATACAGGCAAGGATTTTCAAAGGTCAAATTTCCCCTTCTGTAATCACCTTTATATATCTATGTACAGTATTATTCTAGTTCTGTAAACAACCTTAAAATAGGCGATGATAATACCATCAGATTTAAACAGGGAAAGAGGTTCACATTTCTGAGTCTCTCCAGCCAGAATGGGATCTTTAAGCAAGGTCAATGGTCTTGGTAAAATGTTGCATTTTATAACATGGCTCTGAAACATGAACATGGTTTGGTTGTAGCTACTTCATCAAGGATAATATTTAAAAGGTTCCCTATGTAAAGATTCAGTGCCTCTAGAACATCGCACCTGGGGGTGGGTTAGATAGGAGAAGAGAAGTATGCATTAGGGGAGGAGAGGTAGATTTAATTTTCAGCAATTCAATTAATTTCAGTGCTGTTACATAAAAGATACAGTGTAGCACAGCTGGGCTAGGAGTCATGGAGACTTGGATTCAAGTTTAGTCTATGCATGACACATACTATCTCTATGACCTTGGGAGAACCACTGAAACTTTCAGTATCCCCAGGCAATTCTCTGTGACTATAGATTTCAGAGTTGGTATTAGTCTATGTTAGTGGAAGAAATTTCCTCAGGGAATTCCCTATGCCAATGAAGTCCATTATTTACATATATATATGTATATACATACACACACACACACACACACACACTACACACATACACTCTGGAGTTAGAAAAGTAAAAATAGCATTATTTCTGTCCTCAAAGATTTTGCCTACTAATTTTTACTACAGAAGGAAGGTCTAGGACATCTACCTATCTCAGCAGAGAACCAATGGTCTCCAAAGTGTGTGTGTGTATATGCATGTGTGTGTGTGTGTGTGTGTGTGTGTGTGCACGCATGCCAGTCATGGCTTGATCCCAAGAGTGCCTTGGTCTGACTTCAAGGATATGTGTTTAGTCAATAAGAAAATGAGAAGATGGGCTACATCCCTTCTCTTAGCCATCACCAGTTATAGGACTTCTAGTTGATTTCCAGTGCAACCATATATAGCTTCATCCCTCAAATCTTTCCAACTCCCTACCTCCACTTCCTCAGAAGCTCTCATCTTCCTTTTTCTAATCTAGACAGCAATCCCTCTGGGCAGTTATAAACTAACCACTGTCACAACAGTAGCTGTACAGATGCCATTAGGAAAATTCCATGTCCCAGAATACCCACCATCTGTCTCTTAGATCACCTGTTGAGTGTAGCAGGCATCCCTTGGAGGGCATTGTGGGGTGGGGATGCTTAAATAAGAATTCTACACACAGATTCTCCTTTTTTTTGGATAGAACAAAGTGATGCTCAAACAAATAAGGATTATTTCCTTCTTTATGCTTGTAACTTCAGCACCTAGCATGGGGCCTGGGACACAGCTGGTGCATAATCAATGCTTCTTGACCGACTGATAGATAAGCAGACCTAGGTGGGTTTTGATCCACATTTCAGATGTCATTACATTATTTCCATCTCCAAACCCATTAGTCTTACAGATTTCCCTGTTTCTGTTGAGGGTACCAGTATCCTTCCAATGACCCACGTTGGTGACATCTTTGACTCTTCATTTTCACTATCATTTTCACATGTTCAGTCAGTTGCCAAGTCTTGTTATTTCTAGCTCCACATGTTTTTCATCAGTCTCTTCACTATTCACACAACCACCCCACCCCCTGTACTTTAGGCTTTTGTCATCTCTTGGCTGGATTGTTATAATAGTTTCCTAATTATTCTTCTTGCTTCAAGTATCTCCTCTCTCCAATAAATCCTCCACAGAATTTCCAATGTGAGTTTTCTAAGTATAGGTCTAGTCATATCATTCCCCTAGTCAATAAATTCCCATGACCCACTATTGACTCTAAGGTCAAATATGATTTAATCTTTATCTCATCATAGGATCCTAGATTTAAAGCTGGAAGGAAACTTGGAGGTTAGATAGCCCAATTTACTCATTTTTCAAATGAGGAAACTGAGGCACAGAGAGGTTGAGTGACTTGCCCAGGGTCACACAAGCAGCAAGTATCTGGGGCTGGATTTGTTCTTCCTGAATCTAAGTCCAATTTTCTGTTCTTAGATAAGTTTCATAATGTATATAATTGTTTATGCAGAAGTACATGTATATAAATTATACATAAACACATATTAGAGGTATGTATTAAAACATTCTTACTGATAGGGATGCTCAGTCCACAAGTGCAGAGATCACTTCTCTGCCCCTATGGAAAGACATAACAGTTTGGTTTTCATATGGCAGATTCTCAAGTCTGACTGCCCTGGAGTGCTTAGCATACCAGCCAATCAAGCAAGCAAGAAACAAGAATTCATTAAGTACTTACTATGTTCCAGGCACTGTGGAGGGACAAAACCAACAATGATCTGAAAGTCAGGAGGCTAGGTGATAGTCCTAGCTCATTAACTCAATCTGTGATCATAAGCAAGTCATTCTCCTTCTGGGCTTGATTTTTATCTTTAAGAAGAGGGCATTGGACTCAACGTTCATTAAGATCCCTTCTAGCTCTACCAAGTCACAGAATTTGTCCACATCGCTTCCAAAAGTAGAAATGACCTGATTTCAAAACTTTCTTTGCAATTGTTCTTTTCTTTCAGTTCTGTTCCTGGCTACTGGTTGCTTTCTTGTGCTGCCAACAAGGTTAAAGTAAAGCTCTTTCCTAACACAGCTCTAAATGGGATGGGCCGCCAGAGCCTAGTTTGTAACCACAGAAGTCATTTATGCACTGGAAAAATCTTTGCTAAATTAGGACCTGAGAAAGGATGAACTCTTAATCACTGAATTATCAGACCTCAGACAGAATATATCCATTCCTTTGTGCATTTCTCTTCTCTACTATTATAACAAGGAGTTTCAAACTCTGCTGAAATTTACCTTTCCATTGAATGTAGTTGTCTGTGTTGGCCAAGGTTTGAACCATGCCAAGAAAAGATCAAAGGAACCTCTTAGACAAGGTGATGTATTCTATACCAAATGAATAAAATATTCTCCCTTGCCCTTCCCCCTCCCCATGAGCTCCTCAAATAGGTATTGTATCTAAGTTCAACCTATTGAGAATTCTATCTATCCTTCTAATTTCAGCTCAATCCTGCCTCTGTCATTTCTTTGCTATGTCAGGACTTCTTGAACTTTCGCCTCTTGCAACCCCTTCAATGCTTCTCAAACTGTGGGTCCCAATTCCATATGATCTTGGCTAAGTCACTTAATTTCTCCAAAGTTCAATTTCTTCATCACTAAAATGAAGGACATAGCCTGGTTGGCCTCTGAGGATGTTTCCAGGTCTATATATATGATCCCATGAACCTCTTTGATTTCTTCTTCAACTATGCTAGTCATCATCCATTTCTTTCTTCTCTGAATTCACCCAACTCTTTGTTTCTATCATAAAATCTAGCATAATTGCAATTATTCTGCCTTGAATTCTTCTCTAATGGCCTCTTGTGAGTAAATTTGACCTCTCCAATTAGAATGGATAGTTCCTGAAGACAGCAACCATTTCTCGTACTTTTCCCAATATGGCAGTTGATGAATAAATACCTACTGATTGGTTGGTCAATGAATCTGTTATTACTGAGAATTACATGAAAATTGGCAACTGCTGAACAAGTATATTCATACATTCATTCATTCATCAGATATTCATTATCCAAGAGGATATCACAAACATAAACAAATATAATAAAAAAAGGTAAAATAAAAGTACTATGGAAGGTATAAGGGACTATCTTTACCTAATTTTATCAATTTCTTTCCTTCCTTTCTTCCCACCCCACTCCCAACAAACAGAAACACAGACAGAAACACACACACACACAGATTTCCATTTCCTCCAAGGATAAGATATAGCAGGGAGCTGTCCAGCAGAAGCTAAATTTTAAATTCTGAAGTAGGACAATCCTCTCACGCAAAGACATGAAAACATTTATGTCCATAAAACACTACGCACATCAAAATTTCTCTGAATTTTTGATGAACTTTAACCTCCTTGCTCAACAGGCATCTGAAACATCCACATTTTTCCAACCCACAACTTTGTCTTCTCCTTGAATTCTGTTGGTTTTCTGATACCTACTGGCTATTCTGAGGTAGAAAGTTTTTGGCTCTAGCCCTCTACTTAGCATTCCACAGTTATGATAATTGACTCTTTCTTCTGGATAATTGACTTGCAGCTTCTGATTCTCCCTAGTGAAGAACTTCTAACCATGACCTTTTCCTTTCTCCTTGGTTCTTGGATCCTCAGTTTGAGCTATGGAAGACTCCACACTCCAACTATTGCAGTGGACCACCTACCCCCTCCAAATAACATCACAACGCAATGTGGCACTAGGTAGCACAACAGATAGAGTGCTGGGTATGGAGTCATGGAGACCTGAGTTCAAATCCAATCTCAGGCACTTAATAGCTGTGTGACCATGAACAAGTGATTTAACCTCTATTTGCCTTAGTTTCCTAATCTTTAAAAGAGAGAGAGTAAAAGCATTTACCTCCTAGGGTTATCATAAGGAAAAATAATAATTGTAAAGTGCTTAGTGCAGTGACTGGTACATGGTAAGTACTCTATAAATTATTATTACAACAGCTTCTTATATGAGCAAGTAAGGGAAAATATGATTATGACCATTGTACAGAAGGGGGGCATTAAGGTTCCCAGAGGCAGATGGTACTCCCCTGCTATTCCTATTCTTATCTAGAACATCACACTCATCCCTATGAACATATATATATATATATATATATATGTATGTATGTATATGCATATATATATTCTGAAGTTCTAAAATCAACCAAATCAATTGGAGTAGACTTACAAAGTGATTCTTAGACTCTCTGAATATGAAGTTACATATGGCACACAAGACGTTATGTGGGTGCTTAAAATTTTTGAGATATGTGTGTGTGTGTGTGTTGTATGAGATAGACAAAGAGAGGTAGAGATAGAGAGGCATAGAAATGGAGAGACAGAAGAGAGAAGGAGATAGAATGAGAGGAGAGTTTAACCTGGGCATTTTTTTTTGTAAAAAAATTTTTTTAGCTTAATAAGTCATTGTAAAAAATAAATTTTAAATATATTCCATGCGGGCTATTCTTGGTGGTATGAGATCCTTTGAAGACTCTGTAGTTCAGAAAATATATACAGGCTGACATGTCTCTGTGGTACTAGGGCAGCACAGTATGAACCATTGTCTAAGAATGATATAGATAGTCATCAATTATGAGAATGGTAATGATTCCAATAAAGGAACACCAGGCCCTACACAGCATTCTTGTCAGCTGGGGTCTAGCCTAAGGTAATAATCTAGGAGAGCCCTAAGGGTTATATATTCAGTGCTGAATATTGCATTCTATTTCACACCTATAAACTAGAACACCACTTTCCTTTCTTTGCTAAGTAATTCAATAAGTCATCACACCATGAGTCACCTACATGTGGAGAACCAGCATCAACCAAAAAGCATCCTCACCCACCCTTTTTATTGTTCAACATCTGATATGTTGCTGTACACATTGGGGTGCTCAGATGAAATATCATATTCTTCATTCACCACTTTTCGATTTTACTGATTAAAAGTGATCTCATCTCTGGAAGGAGGGAAAGAGGGAGGGGAGAAGAAGGAAGGGGAGAGAAGGAAGGAAGGAAGGAAGGAAGGAAGGAAGGAAGGAAGGAAGGAAGGAAGGAAGGGAGGGAGGGAGGGAGGAAGGGAGGAAGGAAGGAAGGAAAGAAGGAAGAAAGGAAAGAAGAAAGGAAGGATGGAAGGAAAGAAGGAAGGAAGGAAGGATGGAAGGAAGGAAGGAAGGAAATGCATTCATTAAGTATTTATGATGTGCCAAACACTGTGCTAAACATTGGAGATACAAATTCAATAGAGAAACATGCCTTGACCTCAAAGAGCTTACATTTTATTAAGGAAAGACAACATATATAGGGGAATAATAGCCAGAGTTTGCCTTGGAAATCACTTGTACGATGAGTGGGTTAACAGATAAGTTCACTGACATGCCCTTTCCAGAGGCAATGCCAATATTCATTTAATCACTCAAACATAAGATGCTCAAAGTAAGAGTTAGAATTGGGGGGTGGGGTGAGACTTGCTTGAATGGTAAGGTAGAAAATGGACAGGGTGAAGATGGAGGACATAGTTCCAGGAAGTTAAGAGCAAAGTAGCTTAGCTCTTCCTGGGCATCATCTGAATGTTCAGAGTACTTAGTTTATGCCTCTCTTGGGGTTATTTTTTTTAAAAACTCACAATCCAATAAATATTATGGCTACTCGTGGCTTTTTATTATCTCTTTCACTAGATTGTAAACTCAGGGCAGAATGAGAAATAGCTTCTTCACTTTTGCATCATTCATAGTGTCTTGCATAAAAACTGTTGATTGAATAATTCCATCCTTTCATTCAGTGCCATAACTAGAGACTGAGATACCCAAAAAAAATTCAGAAAGGGCTTCACTACACTTGGTTATTTGCTCCCTCAAAAAAAAAATACAAACAAGAAAAACAAACTCCCAAACCTCCTGTGTAGGGTGGGAAACTACTTAAATAGCATTGATATCTTTGGGGGGAAAGGGGTCTTTTTAGGTTTATTTTTTCATGCAGATTACAAATATATTAAAATTTGTTAAAACTAAACTAATTGATCTTTAGCAAAGTCCTGAAAGTTTAGAGGATTTAGGTGAAGTAGGTATTTATTATAAGTAAAGACAGTATTTTATGGGTCAGGGATCTAGAATTATAGGGCTTTTAAAGGTCATCTAGTCCAACTCCCTCATTTTACAAATGACAGGACTTTGGTCAAAAGACATTAAGTGACCTGTCCACTGTCATACATATAGTATCAGAGGTAACTTGAAGCCAGGTCTTCTACTGCCAGAGCCAACGCCCACGACACTATGCCATAATACCTTTCATTCTTCAGAGGTCACTAAGAATGCTAAATGAATAAATACTCTTTAATATTAGACTCTTGAATGAGTTGGCAGAGGACTACCTGTAGATGCCACATGGTGCTTGTGTGTGTGTATATGTGTGTGGTGAACATATATATACACAAATATATATACGTAGATGTGTGTGTGTGTATATACATATATGTATTGAGAGAGAGACAGAGAGAGAGTTAGTTTTAAAGCAGTGCTCTTGAGGATACTCAAGCTTCGTAATTGCCCAAGCCTTGGGGCCACTTGGCACAGTATTGAGAAAACACCATGAACAGCATTGAGGAGCTCTTGCATATCCCACAGACCTAAATATCTTCTGGAAAGGCTCCAGCTCCCAAATCACTCTGATCATCAACTCCCTCCTGCCCTTCCAAACAGATGACTCTCCCCCTCCTCTAAGAATGGTGAAACAGATTGAGAACAAGGAGAACTTTGACTCAGAGTTGAAAGATGCTGGAGAATAATTAATAGTAGTTGACTTCTTTGTCACATGGTGTGGATCTTACAAAATGATCAAGAATTGATTTTATTTACTTGTGAAAAGTATCCAGACATGATCATCATAGAAGGGGATGTAGCTGTCTGTCAAGATATTGCTATACAATGCAAAGTGAACGTTTCAGTTGTACAAAAATGGACAAAAGGTGGGTGAATTTCCTGGAACCAATAAGGAAAAGGTCAAATCAACTATTAATGAACTGAAAATAATCATGGATCCTATAAACAATGCAAGTGACTG
This sequence comes from Notamacropus eugenii, assembly GCF_028372415.1. Taxonomy (NCBI): domain Eukaryota; kingdom Metazoa; phylum Chordata; class Mammalia; order Diprotodontia; family Macropodidae; genus Notamacropus; species Notamacropus eugenii. Next base: position 110,853,310 of record NC_092873.1, read on the forward strand.
TCAGTTGTCTAAATTATGTAGCTTATCAATTTTTTTCTAGTTCAAAAAAGATCAAGGGTAACAAAAATATATATCCAAATGGCAGCAAATCCCAAAGACAATAAAATGTAAATCCTACCTTTTTAAAAAAAAAAAAAAGAAAAAGAAAGAGAAGCAGTTGGGGCAAGTCACTGCATAAGAGTAGTTGGCTTTTTGTTTTGTTTCATTTTTTCTCTCATCAGCCAAGATATTTACTCTAAATAGCAGGCAGGCTGTCAGTGCCAGCTGAGACCCATCAGCCCTGCTTGGACAAGGTGAGCTAATAAGGCAGATAGTTTCTGGCAACTGTTAGACAAACAAACATCTTCCGTAATGGGTGCCTCATCAAAAAACTCCCCAAACCATTGTACTTCCTATGGTTCCATGACCTTAGTCTCACTAACTTTTTAGGATTCCCCTTCTGTGCCTCTTGAAATATCACATACAGATACCCCCAGCCTTTAATTTGAGCAAAAAACTAGATCTGGATTCAGATTGTTGGCGTTGAGCACCATCATCATCATCATCAACAGCCTTTACATAATGCTTTATGGTTTGCAAAGTACTTTACAGATGTTACCTCATTTTATTCTCATAACAACCTTGGAAGATAGGTGCTATTATTATCCCCATTTGCAGACAAGGAAACCAAAGCTGAGAGAGGTTAAATAACTTGTCCAGGTCACATAGTCAGTGTCTGAGGCATGATCTGAAACCAGGTCTTCTTGAGTCCAGACCTAGCACTCTGTTCGCTGCACCACATAGCAACCTGTTTGACTTGGGACAAGTCACATACCCTCTCTGAGCCTCATTCTCTTCAGCAATACAATGAGGAGGATTGAACTAGATCAGTGGTTTCCCACCCAACCTTTACATCAAGTTTGAGGGATGGGGCTAGTGCTGCAAAATTATTGTTAGGGGGTGCATATATCCCTGTGTGAATGTGTCAATTCTTCTATGGACTAAAAATCATATCCTGTACATTTATGTATTATTTAGCTGTCATTCAGTCATGTCCAACTCACCATGACCCCATTTGGGGTTTTCTTGGCAAAGATAGTGGGGTGGATTGCCATTTCCTTTTCCACCTCATTTTCAGATGAGGAAACTGAGGCAAATAGGGTTAAAGGACTTTCCCAGACTCACATAACTAGTAAGTGTCTGAGGTCAGATTTGAACTCAGGAAGATGAGTCTTGATGTATTACTATTTTTCAAATGTATGCTGACATTATTTAGTTCATATAGGTACAATAATATTGCAAGAAGGGATCTAGAAAGCAAAGATAAAGATTACAAAATCTTGGACAATAAATTGAAGACCTTAAAGGCACAGAGGGCCATTTAGTTATTGCTTACAGATGAAGCCAAAGTATTCTGAAAAGAAAGGCATATTGAGGAAGAAAAATGTGTTCCAGAAGATAGTGAGTGAGAATGGGATTTGAATTTCTTGACCAAAACTTAAAATTCAGCAGGATCAGGTTCCTGTCCAGGGTACACTGACCAGGGTATACACTAGCAAGGGACAGTAAGACGACTGCTGAGTTGGTTGGTTTTAGTTTGAATTTTCTTTGTTACAATAGAGAACTGAATTGGGAACATATTGGGAAATGATTCTGATGTTAAAAAAAAGAAAAGGAAAACATAAATAAAAGTTATAAATTGGAGGGGAGGGAACAGCAGGAACACAAATCCATGTTGTTATAGCTTCAGCAATGTAGGTCAGCTTATCAAGCCATTCTCTGAGTACTACAACAAAATCCTCATGTGCTTATCACTTCAAAAAAAACTGCCTAGACTTACAAATCTAATCAAGAGGGCTTTAAATGAAAAATGAAAGGGGATAGAGAGAAAATGTCTACGTATGCATTGCGTGTATGTGCATATGTATGTACATACATGTGTATGTGTGTGTGTGTGTGAGTGCTCATTGATGGGCCAACAATAGGCCAAACACCACTTAATGGTTATTTTTTGGACCCTGATGGCTCGCAATGAATGCACATAGTAATTGTTTCTCTTTAGGCCAACAACCCTGTTGGTCTTCCCTTCCCCGTTTGATTTTTTTTTAATTAAAGGGGCCATCCCTTGACTCCTTAAATAGGTCTAATCACTGAATGGGCATTACTTCAGTAAAAGTGAGAACCTGAAAAGACCTTACCTTAAAAGGGCCAAGGTCTCCTGTTGCATCCTGGGCCATCTCCAGTCATCCTGATGAATATCTGGTCACTGGACCCGGATAGCTCTGGAGGAGAAGGTGAGGCTAGTAACCTTGCAGAGTCCTCCTGCACTCCGATCAAAGTCAACTCCAAGTCATGTCATCATCTCCCTGATGTCATGGTCCTCTTTTAGAAAGGACAAACCACAATCTGTGTGTGTATGTGTATGTATATATGTATGTATATACACACATATATACAAATGTATGTGTGTATGTATACACTTATACATGTATGTGTGTATGTATATATGTACATGTATGTGTATGTGCGTGTATATATATACAAACATACACACACATACTTCCATGAATTTTAAGTAAACATGAATCCTGTAAATAATATGAACTGTCAGCTATTTAAATGATGTCACTTTAAAAAATACACAAATACTTCTGTGTGGATATATATGTATGTGTGTATATACATACGTTCATATACACACATACATATATGTATAAATGTATGTATGTGTATATGTGTACACACATATCCGCACACACATAAAAGCACACCCATATACAGTTATCCTTTCTATATCACAGGGATGGTGCCCCCTGTGATTCAAATGAAATATTTTGGCCCTCCCTTCTTACCAGAGAAGTCTGAATTTTTTTTCTTTTTCTTTTATGAGGTGTTTACAGTACCTTACTGTAAAATATGGGCCAAGTATTTGATCATGGACTATATTATACAATACTATACATATATTTATGCGTTTCTAAACTTTTTCTGTGTTATTTGCTGGCCTTTGTGTGCCATCTGCAGGTTCCGCAAAACTCCTATTTAATTTCTTATGCTGACCTATGGTATATCAAAACTTGGATGGGAAAAACTGTGATGTGGAAGGGAGAAATATGTATTTGCATATGCCTCAGATGTCTGTACATGAACGCAGAAAGTGCAGCTAACATGCAAGAATGATACATCCTAATGCAAAAAAGAAAGTTTAACCTCAGGTGTCAAGGAGGGAGAACAGAAATTCATGACTGATGTACGGTCCTGGAAGGGTATACCTTACGCAAAGGGAAAAAGTTAAGTGAGAAAGTGGAGAAGGCAAAGTCAAGAGTGAAATGCTATTGCATTAAAAAGATATACTCATATAAAGAAATCTAGGAACCAAAGGGAGAAGAATGGTAGAGATTATTTGAGTAAAGAAGAACAAAAGTATTACTGTTGTTTGAGCATGTTATGGAGCGGCTGTGCTGAAAAAGGAAACAGGAGATCAGAGAAATAGATTGCAGGCCAGCACCAGAGACATGACATAGTAGTGGTAGAGGATCTAAAATGATCTAGACATGTACTGGACCTTTCTCTTTGTCAAAATCAAGCAAGTTCATTTCCTGGCTTGGCTTAATGATAATTTCATCCTTCAAAATGCAGTGGAACCAAAAAAGGGAACTTCTATTCTGGAAAGAAATCTCACTAAAAAAAGGGAAACAGGTTCCAGAGGGTGAGGAGTGACTATTCCATTTTAATTTGTTCTAGAGGAGAGAAAAGTCACATGTACCCCAGATTTTGGAGAATACATTTCAAAAAATTCAAAGAAAGGATAGCTAGGGAGAAATTACATTGTATAAGGGGGGGTCAGCCCTGGAGGTGTGGGAATCTCAAGAATGATATTCTGAAGACAAAGAGAAACAATTCTAATCAGGAGGTGATGGGAAAATTGTTTAAGGAGATCCATAGAAGATGTGTGCAGAAGATGGAAGCAAGACCATGTTAACAGTGGATGAATATAAAAGTATGTCATGGTACTCTAAGAATAGTATCAGAAATAATAAATTCAGAATGAGCTGAAGGGGGTGAGAAAGCTAAGGGCAACAAAAAGGTTTGAGGTGTGTTGTTTTAAACTGGGAAAGAGGAGAATCAAGAAAAGGGAAAGACCACTTCCATATGGGGGAGATGGGGTGGGATGGTAACTCACAGATAAGGGAAATAAAAACTATTCACCTCTTATTTTGCTTTTATTTTTCTACCAAAGAGAATAATTTTTGTAATGGAAAGGACAGAGTGATAATGGCTAAGAGGATGTTAACACCCAAGGTAAGTTGGAAGCAAGCATCTAAACTGCTATCACTGAAGGTAGCACAATGCAGAGAGCACCAGACCTGCAGTTAGAAAAACCAATCTTTGCGAGTTCAAATCTGGCTTCAACCACTTACTAGCTGTGTGACCCTGGGCAAGTCACTTAACCCTATTTGTCTTCCTTTTTTCATCTATAAAATTTGCTAGAGAGGGAAATGACAAACCACTCCAGTAGCTTTGCCAAGAAAATCCGAAATAGGGTCACAAAAAGTCAGACACAACTGAAAAATGACTGAACAAGCTGTTGATTAGATCAGACTACTAGGCCCAGATAACCATATCCTAAGGGACTGAAATAACTAGCAGATGTGGCAATCCAGGCATTTTTTATGATATTTGAAAGATTAGGGAGAATAGCTCTGGAGACAAGTAAATACTCCCTTGATGTTCCCAAAAGGGAAGAAAAGGAAACCTGCCAACTAATTGTAGGTTAGAAAACTTGACTTCAGTTCTTGTCAAAATTCCTGGATATATTTTGGATTAGTGACCATCTAGGAAGGGAAGTGGTCAGAATACAGAGTGACCATGGTTTCAAGAGTTTATCATAGGATCATGGAGAGCTGAAAGACCTTGGCAGTTTTTAGTCCATTTTATACATAAGGAGAGTGAAGCCCACAGAAGTTACTTGCCCAAGGTCAAATGAGCAGTTAGTGGCAGAGCCAAGATTTGAACCCAGACTCCCTGACTGTAAACCTAATGTTCTTTCTACTGTTCCAGAACAAGCTAACCATACTTCTTTTTCTGATAGGTCAGGCTAGACTGTGAGAGAAATGCTAAAGCCCTAGTTTCTCCTACTTGTCGGATAAGCATCTGACACACTTGTTATTCTAGTGGAAAGGACAGAAAAATGTAGACTAGACAATAATACAAGTAAGCGAATTCAGAAGTGGTTGAATGGGCAGAATAATCATGAATAGTTCAATGTCATCCTGGAAACCTAACACAGGTGGAATATTCCAGGTGGATATTCTTGATCCAGTGCTGCTTAATGTGATTGTCTATGTCCTTAAGGTATAGATTACATAAATACAAAATTTTCAGATGATATAAAACTAGAAAGAATAATTAACAGACCACATGACTGAATCAAGGTCCAAAAAGACCCTGACAGGCTATAACCAAATAAGGCAACATTTATAAGGGAGAAATGTAAAGTCTTACATTTGGGTTCAAAAAAGTCAACTTCACAAAGCACATGATGAAGGGAGATCTGAAATACATCTTGGGCTTTCAATGTCTCAGCTTAATATGAGTCTGCAGCGTACTATAGCAGGCATTCTTAGAGCTGCGTTAAGAGAGATACAACATCCAGAATGAGGGAAGTGAATACACCTTAGTCTTAGCACATCTGAGTTTTTTGATTAGGTTCTGGGAAACACGTTTTGGGAAGGACATTCATAAACTGCAGAGCACCAAGAAGAGCCAAGTCTGGATAGTGAAGAACCTATAAGGGGATTCATTACAGCAACTAGGCACTTTTTTAAGCTTGGAAAAATAGGATCTTTGTCAGGGATGGCAGGAATTGAGATGGAAGCTATCTTCAAGTATTTGATTTGTTCTGTTTAGCCCTAGGTAACACCCACTACCACCAGGAGTGTCCTTCCCTCCCTTCTTTCCCCGTTTTGTCTTTTCTCCAATCTGGTCCATCCAGAACCCATCCTGGATGGTCAAGAAACAGGAGGACCCACCACCACCAGGGATATTTTCTCCCCAGGAAAACGTAATGCACCACAAAATAAATAGAAGGAACAGTAAAACCTGAATACTGTGTTCTAATCCTGCCACCACCCTGGTGCATCCTCTCATTGCTTTATGCCTGAACCATTGCATTAACCTTTTGGCTTGTCGCTACCTGAAGTCTCTCTCCTCTCCAATCTATTCTCCACTGAGCCACCAGAATGATTTTCCTAAAGCATGATACCATACCACTCTACTCAATAAACTCCAGTGGCTCCCTAATACCTCCAGGGTCAAATTTTAAACGTTTGACATTTAAAGCTCTTCATAATTTGGCTCCTTCTTACCTTTTCCAATCTCCTTAAACTTTACTCTCCTCTTCATACTTTATAATCCAGCAACATGTGCTTTCTTGCTTTCCCCCATATACTCCATTTCCTTTTTTAATGGGTGTCCTCCATTCATAAAATGCTCTCTCTCTTTCTCTCTCTCTCTCTCTTCACTTTCACCTACTGGTTTTCCCTGTTTCCATCAAGATTCAACTCAAATCCCTCCTTCTATAGGATATCTCTCCCCCAGCCCCAACTTCTAGTGCCTTGCTTCTGAGATTACCTCCCATCTATTCTGTGCATCATCTTTGAGAATGAAGGCCAAACTGAAGCAACAACAACCTGTATGTACAGATTATCTCCTCCATTAGATTATGAGCTCCTAGAGAGCAGGAACTGAATTTTTTGCCCTTCTTTGTACCTCCAACATTTATCACAGTGCCTGACATACAGAAGGGGCTTCATAAATAATTACTGACTGATTGAATTAATAAAACCCAATTCTACTCTTCCGTTAGGACTTTATACTTGTGAATTCTCAGCCTCATTCCCTTTCCAGCAATCTCCTGGCTGGATTGAGACCTCGACATGTTCCTCTCTTCCCTATCAGTTAACCTCATCACTTTTGTCTTGACTTTTGGCTTTTGTCTTGCCACTGGACTTTGATGATTCTGGAGGTGAGAATGAGGCCAACAACTTTGCGCAGCTCTGCCTCACTTAAATCTAATTCACACTCCAGTCAAGATACATCCCTCATAATGTCATTTGTCCTCTTTGAGGACAAAGCCCCATAGTCATCACTGGTAGACTGTGTCTGAGCTCTTGGGCAAGCCTGAATGGGACTGGCCTAGAGCCTTGATATGGAATGTGCTTCTTATATATTCTGAACAGGGTTCCCCCTTATTCACAGGAAAGAGTTAAACTGATGATAGCGTCCTGAATATATTTCTACACCAGCCTAAAATATTGTTGTTCTTTAGGTCATTGGTACAAATGGCCTGGGAGAGATAACATACCTTAAGTTGAATGTGTTATTATGGATCTAATTGTCAGATCAATTCAATTCTATTCAACAAACAGGGGTACAAAAACTGAAATCAAAAGCATCATCCATCCTCTCCTAGTGACAATAATGAGGAGAGGGAGTGAGGAGTGGAGGGAAGGGGTACAGTTACACACACACATCTGACTTCTCTATAACCCGGCAAGCTCTAATTAAATTCCTAGATGGTGTGGTGGAAAAAGCATTGACCCATCAGGAGACTTGGATTGCAGGCCTCCATCTTCTGGCTAACTAGTAATAAAGCCTCAGGCAAGGAATCTAACCTCACTTGGCTTCCAATTCCGTACTTGCATTTATTGGAAATGTAACCTCCAGAGGGCAACAGACAAACAATAAAGGGAATGAATGTGGTAATGATGAAAAGGACCTTGGTTCTGGAGTCAGACATACTGGTTTCAAATCCCAGTTCCCTTAATAACAGTTGCATTACATTGGGCAAGTTATTTAACCTCTCTGGGTTCCCATTTCCTCATCTCTAAAATGAGGGAGTTAGACTAAATTGTGACAAAATTCCTTTCCATCTCTAAATTCTAATATCACACTTGGTGTGCTTTTTCTTCACTTCTGCCTCTCAGAATTCTTGTTTTCCTTTAGGTCTCAGCCCAGAAGTCACTTCCTTTGGGAAGCCTTCACAAATTCTCCCTCCCCCTCAACCCAGTTTTTGAGGTGTTCTCTTTTTGATTTTTCTTTTCTTATCATTATTTGTGTACATATTGTTTATGAATAGTAGATTGTAAGCTTCTTGAAGACAAGGTCTTTTTCTTTTGTGTTTATGTAGTGTCTCCTTTGGGATATTTCCCTAAATGTTGCTTTGTTCTGTCCTACCTCATGTCAGGGAAGGAGGCTGCTTCAGAAAAGCTTAGTCCAATCAGGTCCTGGCGGGGAATCTTTGTCCTGTCACAGTTTTAACAATAACAACAAACAGTCCCTTATCCCTTGTTCCTGTCCCCTGAGAGCTGACAGTATAAGATGAACGTATACATGTAGGAGTCACAGACAAACAAATACAGACACTGATATATAACTAAACAATAAAATATTTTTCTTGAGTTAGTGCTGAGGTTGGGTGGGGAGCCAGGAAATGAGAGAATGAAACTGTACATTAATTACAATGACTAAACTTCGCCCTGGATAAGATATGAAAAAATGCAGCTTCTCCTTTTTTTGTAAGAAAGAAGGGGTGGGGAACTATGGGTGGGGAACACTACACACACCATCAGATTCTCTTAATGTTACTTAGTTTTATTGAACTGTTCTTTAGTTTTTATTCTTTGCTAGGGATATTTGGCTGGGGAGGGAAGAGAAGAGGGATGTGTTCAGAAAAAAAGGTCATTGGATCCTTGGCTTTAAAGCTGGAAGAGACTTCAAAGGTCATCTAGTCCAATCTCCTCTTATAGATAAGGAAACTGAGGGCTAGAGGCATGAATGACCTGCTCAAGGTCACAGAGATAGTAAGTGACAGATCTGAGATTCAAACTCAGGTGCCATGAATCCAAATTTGATGCCCTTTCCAACTGTACCACCTGCCTTCTTGTGAGATCAAAACAAAAGATACCACTAATAATGAAAACAAAGAAAAACCCTTAAAATATTTTTAAAGTGCTATGATATTTCATCCTCCCTGTGCATCAGAATTGTGTCTCATTGTTATTTTCAAACTACAGATACCACATTTACTCACATATCTCCTCCCCCCCCAACTATTTTAAATTATACTTTTGTGTTGAAGTTGATTATTAGGTTTTCAGTGTGAGCATTTACATGTCAGTTATCAGAAAACGACAAATCAAGAGCTTAATTTATTATTTTGTTGATTTCTAGACTTAAGAAAGTGCTAGATTAAGTATTAATAATGCAGATTGGGGAGGAGCCAAGATGGCGGAGTAGAAAGATACACATACGCTAGCTCCGAACCCACAGGCCATAAATTATCTGTAAAGAAGAACTCCCAACAAATTCTGGAGCAGCAGAAGCCACAGAACAACAGAGCAGATGAGATTTCTGTTCCAGAGAGACCTGAAAACCCGACACAAAAGATCCATCATGCACCGGACCCTGAGCAGAGCCCAGCCCTGCCTAGGCCACATGGCACCAAGAGGAGCGGATCCTAGCAGGCTTCAGGGACAGAATCTCCAGCAGGCTGCACAGGTCCCTCCACCCACAGGCACCAAAGGTCAGTGAGAGGGTCTTTTTGGCTCACTGAGAGGGGAGCAGGGTGTCTTCATAACTTAGGCCCCCTCAGGAGGCAGCATCGTAGGCAGCAGCAGACAGGGGCTCCCAAAGCAGGCAGGAGCTTGGATCCATTGTTGAAGGTGTCCACATAAATCCCCTGAGGGAACTGAGCCCCATGTGGCGGCCCTGCCCCCACCCTAGCACCTGAGCTTAATCTCACACTGAATAGCAGCCCTGCCCCCCGCCAAAAGCCCTGAGGCTGGGAAGCAGCATTTGAACCTCAGACCCCAAGCACTAGCTGGGCGGATCTGGAGGCATGGTGGGTGTGGAGACGACACTTAGAAGTCAAGTCACTGGCTGGGAAAATGCCCAGAAAAGGGAAAAAAATAAGACTATAGAAGGTTACTTTCTGGGTGAACAGATATTTCCTCCCTTCCTTTCTGATGAGGAAGAACAATGCTTACCATCAGGAAAAGACATAGAAATCAAGGCTTCTGTATCCCAGCCCACTCAATGGGCTCAGGCCATGGAAGAGCTCAAAAACGATTTTGAAAATCAAGGTAGAGAGGTGGAGGAAAAACTGGGAAGAGAAATGAGAGAGATGCAAGAAAAGCATGAAAAGCAGGTCAACACCTTGCTAAAGGAGACCCAAGAAAATGGTGAAGAAAATAACACCTTGAAAAATAGGCTAACTCAATTGGCAAAAGAGGTTCAAAAAGCCACTAAGGAGAAGAATGCTTTCAAAAGCAGAATTAGCCAAATGGAAAAGGAAGTTCAAAAGCTCACTGAAGAAAATAGTTCTTTCAAAATTGGAATGAAACAGATGGAGGCTAATGACTTTATGAGAAACCAAGAAATCACAAAACAAAACCAAAAGAATGAAAAAATGGAAGATAATGTGAAATATCTCATTGGAAAAACAACTAACCTGGAAAATAGATCCAGGAGAGACAATTTAAAAATTATGGGCCTACCTGAAAGCCATGATCAAAAAAAAGGCCTAGACATCATCTTTCATGAAATTATCAAGGAAAACTGCCCTGAGATTCTAGAACCAGAGGGCAAAATAAGTATTCAAGGAATCCACTGATCACCTCCTGAAAGAGATCCAAAAAGAGAAACTCCTAGGAACATTGTGGCCAAATTCCAGAGTTCCCTGGTCAAGGAGAAAATATTGCAAGCAGCTAGAAAGAAACAATTCAAGCAATCAGGATAACACAAGATCTAGCTGCTTCTACATTAAGGGATTGAAGGGTGTGGAATAGGATATTCCAGAAGTCAAAGGAACTAGGACTAAAACCAAGAATCACCTACCCAGCAAAATTGAGTATAATACTTCAGGGGAAAAAATGGTCTTTCAATGAAATTGAGGACTTTCAAGCATTCTTGATGAAAAGACCAGAGCTGAAAAGAAAATTTGACTTTCAAACACAAGAATGAAGAGAAGCATGAAAAGGTAAACAGCAAAGAGAAGTCATAAGGGACTTACTAAAGTTGAACTGTTTACATTCCTACATGGAAAGAAAATATTTGTAACTCTTGAAACTTTTCAGTATCTGGGTAGTGGGTGGGATTACACACACACACACAGCATAGAGTGAATTGAATAGGATGAGATCATATCTTAAAAAAATGAAATTAAGCGGTGAGAAATATATCAGGAGGAGAAAGGGAGAAATGGAATGGGGCAAATTATCTCTCATAAAAGAGGCAAGCAAAAGACTTTTTAGTGGAGGGAAAAAGAGGGGAGGTGAGAGAAAAACATGAAGTTTACTCTCATCACACTTGACTCAAGGAAGGAACAAAATACACACTCATTTTGGTATGAAAACCTATCTTACAATACAGGAAAGTGGGGGAGAAGGGGATAAGCAGGGTTGGGGGGGGATGGTGGAAGGGAGGGCAATGGGAGGAGGGAGCAATCTGAAGTCAGCACTCTTGGGGAGGGACAGGATGAAAAGAGAGTATAGAAGCAATGGGGGACAGGATAGGATGGAGGGAAATATAGTTAGTCTTATACAACATGACTATTATGGAAATCATTTGCAAAACTACACAGATATGACCCATATTGAATTGCTTGCCTTCCAAAGGGAATGGGTGGAGAGGGAGGGATGAAGAGAAGTTGGAACTCAAAGTTTTAGGAACAACTGTTGAGTACTGTTCTTGCTACTAGGAAATAAGAAATACAGGTAAAAGGGTATAGAAAGTTATCTGGCCCTACAGGACAAAAGAGAAGATGGGGACAAGGGAAGGGCGAGATGATAGAAGAGAGGGCAGATTGGTGATAGGGGCAATTAGAATGCTCAGTGTTTTGGGGTTGGGGAGGGGACAAATGGGGAAAAAATTTGGAACCCAAAATTTTGTGAAAATGAATGTTAAAAGTTAAATAAATAAATTTAAAAAATAATGCAGATTAAACTTAATAGTGTGTCATGGTTACATTTTTTCCTTTGAAAGCCAGTTGTTAAAAATTTAGTAGCACATGTTTACTCATTCTCCTTTCCCCCCATTTCACACCTTCCTTTCTCCTTCTTCTACCAACCACCTCTCTCATATAATTTTAAGAAAAATTTCTTTAAAAAGTTTCCTCCATAATTTCTATAACTTTTTTTTCTGGCTCTGAGATGACAGCAAACAGGGCTGTCAGAATGAGCTAGACAGAGACTTGTCCCTTTCACTCATGACAAACAACCCAGGAAAAGAACTTAACTAAGGGTTATAACATCTACAATCTACAATCTACAATTTATTAAGTTTTGATTTTTTTAAAGCTAGTAGTACATTGGGCTAAGTCTCTCATAAAAAGTTAGGATAGTCGTCAAGGCTGCCCCTGGGAAAGGAGGCTAGTGAACAGGTAGCCACATTCCTATTTCATCCCCATCCTCCTCCTCATTCATTCTAATTTCAGGGAGGAAAATATAGCTAAAAGTGGAGGATGAATTTTGGAATATGAAGGGACTTGGTGCTGTGCAAAGGCTTCCGGTTGCTCAAATGTCAAATATAAGGGTTGGATTAGATGATTTCTAGTCTTTTCCAGGTATAACATTCTATGGCTCTAAAAAAAGTATTGTTATAATTACAAATTATGATAGATAATATTGCAGTGTTATTTATGGGGAAGGTTGTTGAGAAGTTTAGATGTAGAGGGAGTTCATGTGGGATGAGCTCAATCTCAGTAAATCATGAACAAAGATTATCTGTTAGGAAGGAGGAGGAAGCAGATGAAATCATTATAGTAAATATGATAGTAAGGAAAAGGATAGCTAGGTGGTACAGTATATAGAGCACTGGACTAGAAATCAGCAAGACTCATCTTCATGAGTTCAAATCTGGCCTCAAATACTACTAGTTATATGACCACAGGCAACAATTAACCCTGTTTGCCCCAGCTTCCTTTTCTGTAAAATGGGCTGGAGAAGGAAATGGCAAACCACTCTAAGTATCTTTGACAAAAAAACCCCAAATGGGACCACAAAGAGTCAGAAATGACTGCAAAGGAAAAGGATGACTGAAAGGATTTCCTTGCATGAGCAAAGGCCCAGTTGATCATTTAAAAAAAAAGAAAGAAAAAATGCATAATTGACAGAATCAGTACCATTTGGCAGCCCAGGAACAGGAACTGAGGGCATGGCACAGTGGGAATAATGCTGGTCCTGGGGTTAAAAGAAGTAGGTTCAAGCCTTAGTTTTGCTACCAGCTCATCACTCAAATAAAGCACAAATTAAGTAACCAGTTTTCGCTTCTATAAAATAAGGCAGAAGATCTCTAAAGTCCCAGGTTGAGCAATCTTGTTTACTTTGAATGCAAATTTAATTTTTCATTCTTAGATTGAAAGGCAAATTATTTTTCTATTTCAAAATCACAGGATTTTTTAAAAAGCTTCCATGTTTTTAACCATTGAAGTGAATTGACCGGTGTAGAAATTGGACCATCTCAGTTCTTTAGGTCTAAAACAGTGCTTTCATTGGATATTGCAGACAGGATAACAAAACAAAGCAAAGTAATCTAAAAGATTTTGAAACCTTGACATTACTAAGCAATTTAATATATATTTTTTCATACAAAAGGAGAACATTCTGTTGGTGTCCCCTGAACACTGTCTGCATGCTCAGAAAAAGAAAATGGAAAGGACAACATAAATGATTTTTTAAAAAAATGCAACCTTTCAAATAGAGATATCACTTTATTTTAGCTAAGATTCTTTTCCATGAAGTTCCCTGGGGAGATGTAGAGGGACTCTTGTCCACTGAAAGCATTTTTTCCAGATGATCTCATTATAGGATCTCTCTTTCTCTGCTATTTCCAGTAAGAACCTAAATTCCAAGCAGTAGAGACTGCTTGGACAGCTTTCTTGTTATGACTGTCTAGATTTTATTGTCCCTCTCTTTTTACCAGGTTAACATGATGAAATATTCCAAGTGTTTCCATATGAGACTGGTATTGTGCTACCTTTTTTATTACATTTTTCTAACCTAGTTTCATTTTTGTGAGACTGTGTTCCAAGTTTAAGAAGTGGGATTTTTTTTTTTTTTTGGCCATATGTCAAATGTACACAGTGTGGGAAAAGAATGTTGAAAATGCAACCTGGCACCCAAGCAACATTGGTCATTGATTTTTACCCTTCAAAAACTCCTTCCTGGGAGGAGAAACATCAGCTTTTCCTTTGGCTTTTGTAACAATAAGTGGTGGAATCAGAATTAACAGATGATTGAGTTAGAAAGGAAAAATACTCAAAAAGGTAAGTCATAAGAGTTGTTGAATGAGAACCATGACTTCTGTCTACATCTGGAACATTATAAAAGAAATGAGTTTCAGAGCTTAGAGTAACCTGCTGGGAAAGACCTGTGCAGGGCTTTTAAAGGTAGGACCATACAAGGCAATTTCCTAGGGTACCTGAACCCAGTGGCATGGCCATCTAGACTAGGGGTGGGGAACCTGTGGCCTTGAGGCCACATATGGCCCTCTAGGTCCTCAAGTGAGTCCCCTTAACTAAATCTAAACTCCACAGAACAAATCCTTTTATTAAGAGGATTTGTTCTGTGAAGTTTGGATTTAGTCAAAGGGCCACACTTGAGCAGACCTAGAAGGCCACGCAAAATACTGCTGTACTGGAACTTTATATATTGTGGCCCTCCTCATTGTGATCTATTTTTCCTTACCTGACCACCAAATGACACCCATCCTCATGGTGTCATAGACATAGCAACACTTCCCCAAGGCCTGCCTTCCTTCACCCAGGTTTCCCAAAAAGCAAAACTAGACTCTTTGGGGCATGGGTTGACACCTCTTCCAACACCAGCAGATTCTTTTCCAGTATCCTCCATGCCTCCATTATCTCAAATGAAAAATTTCCTAAAGTTCTATTGTTGTATTTTAGAAAAAGTGACTGCTGGGCATTCACTCCAAGAATTGATTCTAATGCGTACTGAAAACTGTGTTGAAAATCTAAACACTTTGGGGCATAGTTTATCCAGAGATTGTTTTGTCAGTTGATCAGTTGCTAAACATTTATTACGTGCTTAATATATGTCAGGGAAAGCTAGGTGGCATGGTGGATAGTGCTGGGTCGGGAGAAAGGAAGAGTCATCTCCTTGAATTCAAATCTGGCCTTAAATACTTAGTATCTGTGTGACCACAGACAAGTCACTTAACACTGTTTGTCTCATCTATTTCCTCATCTGTTAAAATGAGCTAGAGAAGGAAATGGCAAATTACTCCAGATATCTTTGCAAGAAAATCCCAGATGGGGTCACAGAAAGTCAGACATGACTGAGAAATGAGTGGAATGAACTGAGTATATGTTAGACACTGTTAAATATATAAAGATAATATGAAATAGTTCCAGCCCTCAGGGTCCTTATGTTCTACAATAGGAGATACCATATATACATATAAGTGTACATAAAGTATATGTGTACGTGTTGCCTCTCTCAATATAATATAAACTTCTTCAGGGCAGGGAGACCACTTAGGAAACTATGACAATAATCCTGACTGAGGGATGAAGTCAGAGTTGGCCAGGTGAATAGAGAGAAGGGGACAGACAGATGGAAGAGATATTGTGGGTTTTGGGGAAAAGATAACGAGTTCAGTTTTGTAGATGTTGAGCTTGAGATGGTTGTGGGATATCCTGTTTGCAATATAGTGCACAAAATGCTGGACTTGGAGTCTTCTCAGGAAGCCTTGAGTTCAAATCCCACCTTAGATAATGGCTAGCTATGTAACCTTTGACAAATCACTTAATTACTATCTGTTTCTGTTTCTCTATCTGTAAAATGGAGATAATATTAGCACCTCTCCCCCAGGGTTGTTTTGAGGATCAAATGAGATAAACAAGGATAAAGGATATATCAAGGATATTTTTGTGAACCCCAAAGATCTATACAAGTGCTAGCTATTATTACAAATGTAATTATTATTCCCAATAAGCAGAGATACACAACTGGAACTCAGAAGAGAGATCCAGGCTTGATCAATAGATTTGGTAGTCATCCACATTTATAATCATTTTTTCCATTGCAGATAAGTCCTGGGGCCTTCTTTACTATATAGGCTATTGGCTTTAAAAATAGACCATCTTAGCCCCAGGCAAACAGACCATAACATGCTGCAGTGTAGCCCCAGATAAAAACTGAAACACCTGACCAGACATCACAAAGCACATGCCAGACATCACTGCTAAGACCCAGGCTCGGCACTAGGTAAGTTGCCAGACCCCCTATGGATTCCAGCAGTGCCAGTCACCTGCCACCCCATCCCCTCAGTGCAGCACCACACACAAGTGTCCTCTATGGACCTCAGGGCAACATCAGTGCAACACAGTAAAGAGTCAGGACCTGTAGTCCCTGGTAGAAGAAGGCTGAGACGGTGCCCCTACCAACATGGAAACAGAACTCAAATTTAAAAGAAAGGGAAAAGACAAAAAAAAATGAACAAAAAACAACAAAACAAGAATCTGACCATTATAGTGAAAGGGAAGACCAAGACACAAACTCTGAAGAGGACAGCATTGTCAAAATACCTATGGGTAAAACCCTAAAGAAAAATGGGAAGTATTCTCAAGCCCAGAAAGAACTCATGGAAGAGCTCAAAAAAGAGTTTAAAAATCATATAAGACAGGTAAAAGAAAAATGGGGAAAAGAAATGAGAGTGATGCAATAGAATTATGAAAAAAAGAGTCAATAGCCTGGGACACTGCTTAAAAAGTAGAACTGGTCATATGCAAAAGGAAATACAAAAATCCACTGAAGAAAACAACTCTTTAAAAAGTACAATTGGCCAAATGGAAAAGGAAGTATAAAGGCTAACTGAGGAAAATAATACCTTAAAAGAGAGAATTGGGAAAGTGGAAGCTAACGACTCTATGAGACATCAAGAATCAATCAAATTCAAAAGAATGAAGAAAATGAAAGAAAATGTAAAACCCCTCCTGGGAAAAACAAGTGATCTGGGAAATAGATCCAGGAGAGACAATGTCAGAATCATTGGTTTACCTGAAAGCTATAATCAAAAGGAGGACCTGGACAGCATCTTTCAAGAAATTATCAAGGAAAACTGCCCTGATGCCCTGGAAGCAGAGGGCAAAATAGGCATTAAAAGAATCTACCAATCACCTCAAGAAAGAGATCCCAAAGTAAAAAAACTACAAGGGACATTATAGCCAAATTTCAGAACTAGCAGATCAAGGAAAAACTATTGCAAGTAGCCAGAAAGAAACAATTCAAATACTTGGGAGCCACAATCAGGATTACTCAGGATCTGGCAGCTACAACATTAAAGGATCAGAAGTAACAGAACATGATATTCCACAAGGCAAAGGAGCTAGGAATCCAAATACAAATCACTTATCTGTTGAAATTAAGCACAATACATCAAGGGAGAAAATGGTCATTCAATGAAATAGAAGGATTTCAAGCTTTCATAAGGAGAAGACCAAAACTAAACCAAAAATCTGACCTCCAATATTAACACCCAGAAGGAGTATAAACAGGTAAAAAGAGAAAAGAAAACATTAGGGATTCAATAGAGCTAAACTGTTTACAGAAAAATGAGACTTGTAATTCTTAAAAATTGTACCAGTAATAGTACAGCTAGAGGGAATATACATAGACAAAGGGTATGCGTATAAGGTGAATTTGAGAGAATGACATAAAAAAATTAAGGGATTGGAAAGAAGAGTACACTGGGTGCAGAAGGAAGAAAGAAATAGCATGGGGTAAATTATCACAGGAAGAAGTGAGAAAAATCTACTAGAGTAGAGGAGAAGATGGGAAGGTGGGTGATGAGTATTGTTTGAACCTTACTCTTATCAGTATTGGCTCAAAGAGGGAATAATATACACAATTAGTTGAATATAGAAATCTATTTTACTCAACAAGGAAGTAGGAAGGGAGGTGATTAAGTAAGGAGAGGGAAGACTAACAGAAGGGAGGGCAGACTGGGGGAGGTGGGAGACAGAAGCAATATACTGGTGAAGAGGGAAAGGGTGAGAGGAAAGAGAGGACAAATACAAGTAAGAATAGGATGGAGGGAAACACATAGATAGAAATCACAACTGTGAATGTGAATGGGATGAACTCTCCCATAAAATGGAAGCAGACAGAGTGGATAACCTAGTATTTGATAAACCCAAAGACCCCAGGTTTTGGGATAAGAACTCACTATTTGACAAAAACTGCATGGAAAACTGGAAAACAATAGGATGCAAATTAGGTATAGACCAACATCTCACACCCTACACCAAGATAAGGTCAAAATGGATGCATGATTTAGACGTAAAGAGTAACACTATAAGCAAATTAGAGGAATAGTTTGCCTGTCAGATATATGGGGAGGGAAAGAGTCTGTGACCAAATAGGAGAAAGAAAGCACTACAAAATGTAAAATACAAAATGTAAAACAGATAATTTTGATTATATTTTATTAAATTAAAATGCTTTTACAAAAACAAAATCGATGAAACCTGGCAAAAAGCCAGGAAACAATCTTTACAGCTAGTATCTCTGATAAAGGCCTCATTTCTCAAGTATATAAAGAACTGAGTCAAATTTATACGAAAACAAGCCACTACTCTCCAATTGATAAATGGTCAAATGTTATGAACAGGCAGTTTTTAGATAAAGAAATCAAAGTGATCTCTAGGCATATGAGGGAATGCTGTAAGTCACTTTTAATTAGAGAAATGCAAAGTAAAAAGACTCTGAGATACAATATCATATCTATTAGATTAGCTAATATAACAAAAAAGGAATATGACAATTGTTGCAGAGGATGTGGAAAAATTGGGACATAAATACACTGTTGGTAGGGTTGTGAACTGATTTGGAATGATGACCCAAAGGGCAAACTGTGTATACCCTTTGATCCAGCAACACTACTACTAGGTCTGCATTCCAAAGAGATCATACAAAAGGAAAAAGGACCTACATGTGCAAAAATATTTATAGTGGCCCTTTTTTTGGCAACAAAATAGTGAAAACGGGGGGCATGCCCATCAATTGAGGAATAACTGAAAAGGTTGCAGTATGTGAATGGAATGGAACACTATTGTGCTATAAGAAAAGATGAGCACGCAGACTTCAGAAAAATCTGGAAAGACTTGAATGAACTGATGCTCACTGAAGTAAGCAGAACCAGGCAAACATTGTACACTGTATCAGCAACATTGTGTGATGATTAACTAGGAACGACTGCTCTTCTCAGCAACAGTGATCCAAGACAAGTACAAAAGGACTCTTGAAGGAAAATGCTATCTACATCCAGATAAAGAACTAATGGACTCTGAATGCAGATGAAAGCATATTTTTCTCAGTGACTTTATTCTTTCTAGTGTTTTTTTCCCTTTTGATGTTTTTCTTTCACAAGTTTGACTAATATGGAAATATGTTTCACATGATAGCACAAACTATTTCAAACTTCCTACCCTTTTCAGAAGAGGGGACAGGAGGCAGGGAAGGAAAAAATTTGAACTCAAAAAGCTTGTATAATGAATGTTAAAAATTTTCTTGACACATAACCGGGAAAAATGAAATACTATTTACAAAACAAAACAAAACAAAAGGCTACCTTCATCATTATCTTCCCTAGTTAGCGCATAAGCCAGATGTGAAAGATGGTTTTATAAGTAGCAGACATTACTAAGAAGTGAAATAAGAATGAAAACTTAAGATTTTTTTCACTTTGACTGAGCCAACTATCGTATTCCAATTGCCTGTTGCAGAAGAAAGAGCTATGCTCGGGGTCAATCTTCCAGGTGGACTTTGTCCCCCTTTTCCTATTGCACACAGTCAGAAATGGAAGAAAACCCCACTTGCTGATTACCAACAGGCAGGCAACCATAAAGCCAATGCTTCTGTTTCTTGCCTTAGGCTGTACAATAAATCACATCAGCAGCAGGCCAAGAAACCAGAATTTTTGACTATGTGTCTCCATTTCCCTCTCCCTTTTCTTGAAAATGTAAGCTGTAACTCATATTTATTTTTAGAGCAAGGTTCTTGCATGTCATTCATATATTCTTTATTCAACACACAGAACTTCTTTGGAAATCAGTGTTGTTTTTTGGGAAGATTATTTTGGGCCTTTGTTTTCTTTACTTTTAGAAGCAGGGAAAACAAGCCCTAGGAAATCAGTTCTGCCAGGACTTGTCTTCATTGTTAATGAAGAGAACAGAAATATAACATTAAGCCTGATGAAAAAAAATGTTCCATGTCTCTTGTAGATTAAGCAGATGATAGAATCAGAAGATCAAAGCTAAGAGGTACTATTGGAATGATTTAGTTCAACTTATTCACTTTATAGAGGATAAAAATGAGACCGAGAGAAGATTTACCCAAAGTAACACAATCAGTAAACGGTGGAGCCAAGGGTAGAATCCAGGTACCCTTATTCCTCCTTCATGACTGTTTCTCCTACTGTGCTCATAGCCTTCCATTAAGGGTAGAATCCAGGTATCCTTATTCCTCCTTCATGACTATTTCTCCTACTGTGCTCATAGCCTTCCATTAAGAGATTTAGTGATAAATAGGTCTATCAAACCAGATGGGACTCATTGGACTTTAGGCAATGATGCTCACATGAATTCACATGTTCAAATGAATTTAATTTGTATTTGTTATATTATATTTTATTTTAAAATTATCTTCTATATCTTCACCAACACACTCCTTGATCTTCTAAAATATTCAAGGCAAGATGTATCTCTGCAGAAGTTAATAATATGATTACAAGATATATCTTGTTAGTGAATAAACAAAAACAGCAAGTTTGACAAAACACTTGGCTAAAACAGCATGTCTGATATTTTAGTAATTTTATCTGATTATCTGAAAATAAAATTCTGATACAAATTTTTTTCACCAAGCATGTCAATTCTAATTTATATCTAATGATAAAATTTTAAAACCACATTGCATTTTTGTACCATTTTGATATGTTTCCTCTAAACTATGTTCTGTAACTGATCTATGATTTGACCAGAATCACTCTAACTATACTGAGGCATATACAGAGTTGGTGCTTCATGGGATAAAAGCTTACTTTGTCATGCCTACACAAATCTAAGTGACTATAAGACTCTACCACATATGAAGAATTACAATAGAAGTAAATTAATATGGAAGAGATTTGTTCTGTTTTTCCAATTAATTAATTAATTAACTAATTTAATTTAAATTAATATGGAATAGATTTATTCTGTTTTTCCAATTAATTAACTAACTTAATTTAAATTAATATGGAAGAGATTTGTTCTGTTTGGCCAAGGCAGTGGGTGGGGCATGGGGGTATGTGTGTGCCGGGAATAGGTTCAGGATGTAACAAGGTAAATTTAGGCTGAATGGCAGGAACAGGTCTGTAACAATTAGAGCCATCTAAAAGTTAAATGGTTTGCATCAGGAGTCACTGAGTTTTCTGTCACTTGAGCAAAGATGCTCAGTTGTTGGGTTGTGTGATAGAGGGAATTCTTTTTCAAGCATGGATTGGACTAGAAAGACAGCGGTCTTTTCCAAATGTCAACAAAACTTCCTATGCTTTATTAACCTTCCTCTAACGACCTTCATAGGGGTCATTATTTCAACAATTCCTTAAATCTTTACCCTTTGCAGACACTGGTCCATCCAAAGACCTGTCTCCTTTTCCATCTTGAGCATGGATGGATCTCACTGTTTGCTCAAATACATGCATGGACATCACTCAAGTATTTAGTTTCTCTTTACAGAGTCAAGTATTTAAGTCATTATTCAGAACCATGAACCCAGTGCAAAACCTCAGTTAAAATTAGAATAGGAAGAAAGAAATGAGAAGGGTGACCACAGGAAAAGACATATTTAGAATCAGAATATGTGATGACTAGTAATTTCCTTTTTCCAGAACAGTTTTTTGCTTAAACCATTCCACCCAGAGGGGCACCTCGTTCAATCAACCATTATATCACATCTCTGTATTTGTAAGATTCCTAGAGAAGAATCTACTCTCAGCGCAAAATGTTAAGATATTTCTGTTAGCGAACCTTATCACTAAGTCTGTTAAATACTTTCTTCCATAGACAAGGAGTTGTGAAATAAATCTTTGTAGTGTATAGGAAACCCCTTTTCCTCCAAAAGTGAGAATTCCCTGTAAATATACTTTCTTTATCCTGTGGTCTTTTGTATTCACAATGACAGAAGTGTTTTGGTGCTGAGATCCAAATCTTGTAGAAGGCATGTTTTTTCAGAACTAGCTGAAAGTGGGTATCTAAACTTGCATATTATTGCATGGTAGGAAAACAGCAACTTACATACAAGCCATCATCAGCCAACATCATTTGAGATATGTGGATTTCCTCCCAGCAACCCAGTGGTGATTAGTGCCAGTATCATCCCCAATTGAGAAATGAAGAAATTGTATTTCAAAGAGGTTAAGCAACTGAACCATGGTCCTACAACTAATGTCCACGTACCAGAAAGATTTAAATCCAGGCTTCTTAACACCAAATCTAGGTTCTTGGACTTAGAGCTAGAAGGGACCTTAGACATTATTTAGCCTACATTTAGGGGCATCTAGGTGGTGCAATGGATATAGTGTCAGGCCTACAGTCAGAAAAACCTGAGTTCAAATATGGCCTTAGAAACTTACTAGCTTTGTGACCTTGGGCAAGTCACTCAACTATTTGCCTCAGTTTCCTTATCTGTAAAATGAGCTGGAGAAGGAAATGGCAAACTGCTCCAATATCTTTGCCAAGAAAACCCCAGTCAGACATAACTGAAAACTATTAAATAACAGTGAACAATATTCATAATATATATGCATATGTACATATACATATATATATATACATATATATACTATATTTCTATATATGGTATACACATTCATAACACAGGGGTTTTGTGTTGGTGTTGTTTTTGTTACTTGGTCCAAACTTCTGATTTCTCCTGTCTAAAGAAATCCTAAGGCAGGAAAGCTCTCTCCCCTACACAGATGAGACACTCACCTATAGCTTAGAATCTTAGAGAGTTGTCCAGCTCACGTGACTTGCCTGTGATCCCTCAGACAATTAGAGGCATATCTTGCCTCATGTCTTCTGGACTCTAAGACCAGCCCAAGATCCATCGTGCTACTCTGCTTTTCCTATGTTCAGGTATATACTGGAAAAAAGAGCAGTCATTATAGGCCACACATAAGTTTAAAAAAGCTTCATGTGGAGGGAAAGTACAATTTATATTCAGGCCAATAATACTCTTACAACATGGTTTTTAGCCACCAAGCTATCAATGGAAAATATGCGGCCCAGCAGAAGCAAAATCATAGCCTGTGAAATTGTTTCCATATTTTGAAGAATGAATTCTGCTGTCAGGTAAAAGGATTTAATTTAAACATCAGAGGAAATTGTCATATTATTTCCAAAAGAGATTCCAGTAAATTCAAATCCATATTAAGTTAGGAATTTTAAAAAAAAACAATTTTAAAGTGCATGTAAGCCTTCTAAACAAAAATCATGGCCAATGGAACCAATTTCGGAAAGAGTTCCCTTACTATTTTGTCAAATCCAAAAGAAACAGGCTTCCTGAGTTGCCCCTTTCTCCTGCGAAAGTGCAAAGACTATTCAATGTCTATTCCTACAAAAAAAGAATACTAGGCAGACCTTTTCCCTTGTGACCTTCCATGGACTTTTGACTTTCATTTCAACTAGTCACATGAACTGTGTGTTTATCACTGTGTGGTTAATTCTTTTAAGTCTAGTTGAAGTAAGTATCCATTATATGCAAATAAAATGTTTTGCTAGAATTTTAAAAGGTTGCTGAGAACATTCATAAATATCCCTTCTTTAGCTGGCAGAACCTGATAGGCAAAGTCTGTCACCTCAAAGGTTGCTCTGACTTCCAGCTTGGTTGAAGAGGAAGGTAACAGAACACAGGTATTTCTGAGTTAGATGAGGACTCTGAACTCATGTAAACAGTGGCTGTTATTCAGTTATGTCCAACTTTTCATGTGGGGTTTCCTTCATCCAGGTTATTTTACAGATGAGGAACATGAGGCATACATGGTTAAGTGATTTGCTCAGGGTCATACAGCTAGTAAGCATCTGAGGCCAGAACTGAAATCAGAAGAGTCTTCCTGACTCCAGGACCATCACTTTGTGTCACCTAGCTGCCCCATGTAGGCAGGATGGTATGATAGTAATAGCATTAACGTAAATTATTAACATAAAAGCATTAACATAATGCTTTAAGGTTTGCAAAGCTCTACATATGGTCTCATTTGAACTTCACCACAATCTTGTGAAGTAGGTGCTAATATTATCCCCATTTTACAGTTAGGGAAACTGAGACACTGATTACTGATTTAGCCAAGGATCACACAGCTAGTAATTATCTAAGGTGGCATTTGAACTCAAGTCTTTCTGACTCCAAATCTAGAGCTCTATCCAGTGTAACAATTACATGCCTACAACAGAATAAGGGCTAGATCTGGAGTGGGAGAACCTGGTTTCAAATTCTAGTTCTTTTTCTTCTAATCTGTATGACCTTGAGAAGTCACTTAAGTGAGGCCTTTCTGGACCTGAGTTTTCTCATCTGTAAAAGATGGGGTTAGACTAGGTAACCACTAAGTGCTCTTCTAGCTCTCGCGGTATGATTGGGTTCTTTAGACTCCTTTAGCCTTTGGGCCCCCAGGCCTTCAAAGGTTCCCCCCAGTAGTGTCTCCCAGGGAGTAATTTGCTCATGACTATACTATAGTTAAATAAAAAAAATTACTAACTTTATACAAAATAGGCTAAGTGTGGCAAAGCAAAACAAAAACATGATCCAGGAAAAGCATGCTCAAAGGAGAATGTATTTATTATGAAAGAAATGAGGCACTAGCATTAACATGGCCAGGTCAACTCTTTCCTTGAGATCATTTTTACGTTCTTGTCCCACACAAAGTATAATTTTTTTCTTTGATTCACAGTGTACATTCAGGAGGCTTATAATATAAGCAAATACACTCAAAAGTAATTTGGCCTTGTCAGGTTATCGTAATCTTATCCTCCAGGTATAAGGAACACTCTATGCTGCAAGACTGAAAGACTGGTTTCAGTTTAACTATCAAAAATAAAGCAATACTTTTTTATTGATCACCCACTATGTGGAAAGTACAGGAAAAGAATTCTAAGGAATAAAAAGAAGTTGCAATCCATCAATCAACAATTCAACTGAGCTAGACTAATAACATTTATAAATAATCTCAGAGAAAAGAATAAACATTCATTAAGGGTCTACTGTGTTCGGGACATTGTGCTAAGCATTTTAGAGAGAGTATCTCATTTGATCTGTACAATACCCTTGTGAAATAGGTGCTGGTATGATCCCTATTTTACAGATGAGGAAACTGAGGCAGAGGTTAAGTGACTGTCCAGGGTTACATAGATAATATGAAGCAGCATTTGAATTCAGGTCTTTCTGAGTCCAGTTGAGCGCTCCATCCATTGTGGCATCCAGCTGCTATATGAAATATATTTTCAGGCAATTTATTAGTATATATACATTTTAAGCTATAGATATATTAATTATAATCAATGTAACAGTACAAGTGCTACATTAAGCCCTGAATAATATCACCCAAATCGGAATTCCCATCCTTTTTTGGGGGGAGAAGTGGGGACTGGTTCAGTTCGAGGATTTCAACTGAATAAGAAATTTCCAGTATGGAAATGCCCTTCATTGACACAGAATGAGTTGTAATCTAAGAAAGCACTGAAAAGATAAGGCACTGGGTCATGGCTACTACACAGTCAGTACGTGTTGGCGGCAAAGCTTAAACCCAGGTTTTATTGAATCTAAGGCAAAGCTTCCATATTGCACCATGCAGGCTCTGCTGCTTTTTCATTACTTGACAATTATTCAGAATGTAAATTGAGATAAGTTCCTCCATAACAAACATAATACTTGTGTGGGCTTTTTTCAATGTCGCAGAGAATTTAAATTAAAAAAAACCTAAATCAATACTGTATCATGTCGTACACGAAAAAAGGTACTTTTGAAAGCTTTTTTTAATATTTTCACAATACTTCCAGTTCTCTGCCAAACTGGGACTGTATTTACTTTTACATTTACTTTGTCCACTGCTGAGACATCAATTTAATGAATAACAATTTGATTAATAATTAATTAGACTAAATAACAACAAAAATTTCACGTAGTTATACAAAGTTAACTAATATACCCTGAAGTGTAGTATATTAGTTTAGTGAGTACAGCAATGCAGGCCTTAGGACATCTCAGCAATCTGTCTGCTTTAGGTATTGGTCCAGTTTTTAGATAAATAAGCTTTTATATTCTGCATTTATATTCCACCCGGCATGGTGTCGATGGCTTCTGAACGCCCACTAACTGGTTAAAATTCTGAAAACAGAAATTGAGTAGAATCATTTAAACAAGTCAGTATGGAAACAATGACTCAGTTAACCCTGATTTTGTTTTCTATTTTCTTAGAAGGTATATATTTAGATTCCACAGTTTTTGGCTTGTCTTTTTTTCCCCTTAAACTTCAGGATCAATATTAGGTTGATTTTGGCAGTGGTGGGGTGGGATGAGTCATGATTTAAATTGCAATCCCTCTTGGAGTGGACAATTTAATGTATGGCTGGGGTCAGTCCTTTGGTTTATGGGCCTCCTTAAGCTATCTGATCCTCATAAGGAAAACGTACGGTCTTCTCTTTCTGCTTCCCCACCCCTGTCTTTTTTTCTCTCATTCTTGCTCTTCTGCTGTGACTCAGAGATTGATAGACAGACAGGTCTACAGATAAATAATAGACAGTTTTCTCTCTCTTCTCTTGGGTAAGATTTATATGAGGACTTCAGGAAAATGCATTTTTTAAACCAACTCTTACTAGATATACTCCCTTCCTGGCCAAGAGTTTATCATTCCTAATTATTGAGCCTTGGTCCAGATCCCCAAATTCCTCTTCCTTAAGCAACTATATTCACTTTCATAAATTGTATTTCTCATCTTAAGCCTTTACCTTTAATTGAAAGCAGAGGGGAAAACACCCCCTATGCCCTATAGGTACTCAGTACTTTTGACAAAGACTTCACAATCCTTATAATTAGTATCAATGATCTTTGGTTCACTTCATACATTCCATTATCATGGTTCTGCCTTCTCTGACCTACCACCCATATGTTTTTCCAAGATACCCAGGTTTTATCATGTATTCTTGATCCCTTTCCATTCCTCAAATGCCATTCCTATACTATTATCATCCAATCAGGTATTGCCTTTGGTATAGGAGAACCTAAGTTTGCACAGGCATGTACTGTACCTCTTTATATGTGTGTGTGTTTGTTCTTTGTTGCCGAAGAAGACCAAGACATAAGAGAAATGATGACATGACTTGTACATGACTTTGTTTTGAGTAGGGGAAAGCTGTGCGGGTCACCAGCCTCACTTCTCCTCCAGAGCCATCTGAATCCAGTGACCAGATATTCGTTAGGATGACTGGAGATGACCCAGGATGAGGCAATTGGGGTTAAGTGACTTGCCCAAGGTCACACAGCTAGTGAGTGTCAAGTGTCTGAGGTGAGATTTGAACTCAGGTCCTCCTGACTCCTGCACTGGGGCTCTTATCCACTGCACCATCGAGCTGCCCCTACCTCTTTATAAGCTAGGTAACAAACAGACAATCTAATAAACTAAACTGTAGTAAGTGGAAACAATTAGAAGTTTTTCTAGTAACATATACATGTATATTTTAACTATGGCCTTCAGAGGACAATGATCCTATCCTGCCTTTTATGTTTGACTTCCTGATAATTCCTATGGTGGGAATTCTAGACCCTATCAGACAAGGAAGGAGACTTGTTTTGGCAATTGGTGCTTTCTTTCTTAGTGCCCCTTATGTGACATGTGTGGCTTGCCTTGGTAAAAGCTGGCCCTGTCCCTAATGTTTCCAGTAAAACTGTATGCAGCTGAAAACTCATCATTGGAAGTCAATGTTATTTTAAGGCTACTTGAGTTATTTTCTATTGCTAGACTAACTTCTAACACCACTCAACAAACATTTATTAAGTCCTAGCTATGTGTAAAGCATTGTAAAGGATTAAAGAAACACAAGGAAAAAGAACGAAACAGCTTCTGCCCTCAAGGAGTTTATATTTTACTGAAGAAAAACAACATTTACACACACAGCATTAGGACCAACTATATGATTTCACTGGCATAGTGATTCCTTGGGTGAGGAAACTTACTCTACCAATAGAGATCAGCAAGGACTCTATAATTAGTCTTAGAGAACTGCCTGGGACACTGAGAGCTTAAGTGATTTGCCTAGGATTACATACGTTAATAAGTGTTAGAAGCAGGACTAGAACCTGGATCTTTCTGGTTTCAAACCTGACTCTACATCTTCCTGTTTCTATACCCAGATAAAGAAAAGTAACATTGGGGGTGAGATGGAAGACCACTAACAACTGAGGAAGAGTAGAGAGAATGAGAAAAGGTCACCCAATCTTATTTGGGAAGTGGTATTAGAATTGAGCCTTGAAGGGAGGTAGGGATCCCTCACTCCATTTTTCTACTGTATGTCTTGTTCATACACATAGACTTATGGGGGAGCCAAAGCAGTTGCCTGTGTTCTCTGGACAGCCACTCAAGGTGGTCATGAATTCATGATAGTGAAACTTACTGCATACACAGGTGGGGAGTTAGGTAGCGAATGGTTTTGGAGATGGCATGAAAGGTAGGAGGCACAGAATGGGAGACAACGCCAAGATCTCTAGAGGCATTTAGAGATCAGGTCCACCAGAACTCACACACCCACACCCAAAGGGAAGATTATGGACTAGGTCACTTTAGATTATTGCCTATGACCTTTTAGGACACAGCATGGTGTTTAGCAGACTTACTCCCCCAGGGAGCCATGCCTCACAGGAATGGAAGACAGAATGACCTGGAGGCCGTGACCACAAATAGTTGTAGCTACTTCCTTGGAAGACTGACACTAAAATGGTCATTGTAATGCTGATGACCAGAAAAACCTTGAACCTGGTATGTTAATCAGCTCTAGTCTATTACTGAACAGGAATGATATTTAGGACCTCATTATTCAGAGAGTACCCTAGGAAGAAGTCTATGATCTCAGAATCCTTGATGGAAAAAGAGAAAAGCCCCCTTTCAAGGCTTGATCTTTGTGTCTGACTAGATGGCATAGCTTGATAACAGGAACCTACCAACTCCTTGTCTTTGGTCTTTCCTCCCTGTTTATGGCTGCAGCCCTGCCCTCAATCATGGTCATGACCTTGGCCCCCATTAGTGACTAAGCCAGCATGGCCTCCAGCTCAGTTGAACCATAAGAACAGCATACACATTAACTCTAATAATAGGATAAGCTATGTGGCATACTGGCTAGAAAACTGGCCTAGGAAGGAAGGAAGGAAGGAAGGAAGGAAGGAAGGAAGGAAGGAAGGAAGAAAGGAAGGAAGGAAGGAAGGAAGGAAGGAAGGAAGGAAGGAAGGAAGGAAGGAAGGAAGAAAATAAGCATTTATTAAACAACTATTACCAGTACCAGGCACTGTGCTACACACTTTACAATTATTATCTTATTTGATCCTCACAATCATGTAAGGAGTAAGTAGTAAAGTAGGCCTGACCTGCCCCACCGGGCACCCAGCTGGTCAGTTCCAGTTGGGCAACTCAGGCTGTTGTCTCCTCTCCTGTCCTCCCCTCTGCTGTCAGGCCTTACCTGAGGGTGTTCTGTCCAAAGGAAGGTACATTTTGATGGCCAAAACCTACCTAGTTAACTTGGGGTTTATTGGTTAGATTTCCTTCTCAAAGACCAAGTCTTAAATGCAATTCACTGATTGGACAACAGGTCCCTGACCTGCCAAAGCAACCCTTAATGGTTATTTTTTGGACTCCCCTGGTTCAGAGTGAATACAAATATCAACTGTTTCTCTACTGGCCAGCAACCCTGAGGGCCTTCCCCTTCCAGTTTGATTTTCTTTTCTGATTAAAGGGGCCATGTCTTGACTCATTTCTTAAAGAGGACTATTCACTGAATGGGGGTTGCCTCACTCTAATGAAAACTTGAAAAGACCTGAGCTCAAAAAGGCCAAAGTCTCACACTGCATCCTGGGCCACCTCCAGTCATCCTGATCTATATCTGGCCACTGGACCCAGATGGCTCTGGAGGAGAAAGTGAGGTTGATGACCTTGCACAACCCTTTCTCACTCAAATGAAAGTCAACTGCAAGTCATGTCATCATCTCCCTGATGTCACGGTCCTCTTCGAGAACAATGGACAAACCACCTAGTAACCACACAACCACAACCAAGGGAAGTAAGTGCTACTAACATCCTCATTTTATAATTAAGAAAACTCAAACTGAGGTTAAATGATTTGTCTAGGAGTATCTGATAGTAAAGTCTAGAAAGTATCTGAGGTCACACATGAACTCAGGTCTTCCTGACTCCTGGTCCAGCACTTTATCCACTGTACCACTGAGGTGCCTCCTAGAGCCAAAAAGACCTGGGTTCAAGTCTTATCTCCAAACCATATAGGCTTTGTGACCTTGGGCAAGTCTCTTAGCCTCTATGTGTTCTTGGTGACTCTTTAAGACTCTAAATTGGAGAGAAAGTAAAGATTAGCAATAGTGGAAGAAATTCCCTTATCCATAAATTCCCTTTCCTAATAATATCAGAAGCGCAATCCCTATTCCCTATGACAGTAGTTAACAATAATAATAATAGTTAACATCTATTGTATTTCAAAATTCATAAAACATTTGACAAACATCTCATTTGATTGTTTAAACACTGTAAGACAGGTGTTATTATCATCTCCATTCTACAAATGAGGAAATAGAGGATAAAGAGGAAATATCTTGCCTAGAGCCACACAGCGAGTGTCTGAGGCAAGATCTGAACTTAAGTTTTCCTGATTCTATCCACTCTGCTCCCTTGTTGCAAAAAGAAAGCAAAGGTGAACAACACCATTATAATGTGCCTACAGATTTGGAAGGAGACACAGAGAATGTGCATTATATTTTGTTTGTTATTTAATTAATCTTTATTATTTTAATTGCTCAAATCAATGCTAATAATGTTGGGGGTTTTTTCTTTCCATCTGATTAACAAGATCTGGGGGGCGGGGTTGGTTGGAGATTTATTGCACAGTTGGTTTGAATGTTGGTTATTATTCGTTATAAATGTTGAAAGGTAGTAATAAAATATTTTAAAATAAATAAAAATTAAATACAAAACTGGATTTTTTTTTACCTGTTCTGGAAAGGGATCCAGCAGTTTAAATTGATACTTATAAAATACTAAGGCAATGTAGATTTCAGTCTCCAGTAGCGCGAGCCACCTAAAAGGCAAAGACAGTTGTATAGTCAGGATAATGTGAGGCATATAATTCACAAACAGAGAATGTCTAGAAAATATATAAATATGTTTTACATATTGTCTTCCATCTTCCTCGGTATAAACTTACATCAGTGAGGGAAAAGCAGTAAACAATTTAATATTTCTATGCTCCACTGAATATATGAATGACCTACTCTGAGGCCAGAGAATTAGATTTTTTTTTTATTTGTCTCTTGAAACTATCTGGGAAATATAACAGGTTAATCAGGATATGAGAGAGGGCAGAGACTAGTGGGGAGAGGGCTGGCTTTATAATCAAGGAAGACCTGTCTGTGTTCAGGTCCTGGTTCTGATATAGTATTACTTATATGACAGTGAAGAAATCACTTAGCTAATCAGTGCCCACAGGCAAATGTCTAAATTTAGACATTGCTGGTCTGTGGAAGGAGTTTCCACACTGGGAATTCCATACACTAATGAAATCATGAATCTAGTCTCTTCCCATTGCACATGCACACACACAATAATCAAAGCTTGAGAAATCTAAGTATTACTATGATCCAG
The DNA here is from genome assembly GCF_028372415.1 of Notamacropus eugenii. NCBI lineage: Eukaryota > Metazoa > Chordata > Mammalia > Diprotodontia > Macropodidae > Notamacropus > Notamacropus eugenii. Next base: position 110,885,260 of record NC_092873.1, read on the forward strand.
ATGGATACTATATCAATTTTCCATAATCTTCATGTTGCAGATGTAATCCTGTATGATAATAAACACTGAAGACAATGTATTCTGTAGGTCATAAAATCTGCTGCTAGAAAAGATGTTTGGAGAAATGAGAAGGGAAGGTCCATGGTAGAATTGGATCTCAGATCCTTTCACTCCCAAATCAGTGTTCTTTCTACTATACTGCTGTTTTCCAAATCCTAAAAAATAAGACCTTTGTAGTCTAGCTAATGATGAGATCTAAATTAAACAGCTCCAGGACAAAGCATTCTTACTTATTCCTCTCAAGTTATCAGAATTCTCCTGACTACAGTGTGTCGAAATTACTCTAACAATTTGCAATAAAGCATGCTATGTCAAATTTCACAGGAAGCTGATAAAGGTCCTTGGAGACTTTCATATATTTCCCTTCTTGTGAGATAATCCTCCATTTTCCTTGGAGTTGGCACCTAGTAGAGCTGTATCTAGAGAAGGAGCTGTGATTTTCAACTGGGAAAATCACAGAATCTGGTAAGTTTAGACAGTTCCACCCTCTCATTTTATAGGAAACTGAGGTCTTCAAGTCACTAGACTAAGACAAATATATCTTCAGGACATTGCTATCGTTCAGCTATTTCAGTCGAGTCTGATTCTCCATGATCCCATTTGTGGTTTACTTGGCAAATATACTGGAATGGTTTGCCATCTCCTCACATAAGGAAACTGAGGCAAAAGGGGTTAAATGACTTGCGTAGGGTCACACAGCCAATAAATGTCAGAAGACAGCCATGACTATCATTCTCAGTCACCTAACTGACCAATTTTGTGTATTCATTTATATATATGTTTGTTTTAGCATTAAGCCATCTCCAAACATCAAGCAGTTCTTAGATCTCCTGGTGATACACAGCCAATGTCAACTTAGAAATCATCCAGCAAACCTCTTTCAGCTGCAACTGGCAATGTGAAAGAAGCACTGGATTTGGAAACAGGAGTTGGGAGGAAGACTTCAGTTCTAAAAACATGCTACCCTCTGTGACTCTCTGGGCTTTGATTTCCTTAATGCAAAATGAGAATGTTGATTGACTTGATCTCTAAGTGCTCTTCTGAATCAGAAATTCTATGATTCTGTGATAATTATGCAAAGCTGGAATGATATATTCAGGGTTCAAAAAGATCTCAACAAGCTAGAGCATCAGAGTGAAATCTAATAATATGAAATCTGAAATGATTAATGCAAAGCTTTACCCGCATGTTACCAAAAACCCCTCCACCAAAACCCCAAACCCAAAAATTTCACAGATATAAGATGATGGAGGCATTGTTAGATAGTGGTCTGTCTGCAGGAGATCTAGGGGTGTTAGTAGACTGCACATTCAATGAGTCAGCAGGATAATGTGGTAGCCAAAAACATGAATGCAATTTTGGGTTACATTGAGAGACACAATTTCCAGAAACAAGGAAGTGATTGTCCTACTCAGACCACAACTGGAGTACCTTGTTCAATTCAGAATATCATAGTTTAAGAAAGACAAGCTGGAGAGCATCTGGAGGAAAATCTGGTAACCATGGAGAAGCAAAAGGAGAACAATATAACTGTCCTCACATATCTGAAAGGATGTCATACAAAAGATCAATTAGCTCTAGAGGACAGAAGCACTGGGCGAAAGCTGCAAAGATGTAAAGACCTGATGTCAGAAAAAAAAACAACCCAACTTTCTAACAGTCAGAGTGATCTCAAAGTGGAACAGGCTGCCTTGAGAGATGGCTCCACCCTCATGGACAGTCTTCTGGCAGAGGCTAGACAACCCCTTGCTCGGTATGCTGTAGTGGGGATTCCTTGGTGCTGAACTAGAGGGCTTCTGAAATTCCTTGCAAATCTCCATAATAGAAGGTAGGCACTAAAAATAAAAACAAAAACCTTCAGAGCTCTTCTGATATGATCTTAGAAAGTCACTTATATTCCTTGGGTTTCAGTTTTCCCATCTGTAAAGTGAAGAGATTAGAAGGGATGATCTCCAAGGTTGCTAACTCTAAAATACTATGATTCTAGTCGAATCAACTTATTTTATGGATATGGATCTAGAGGCCTGGAGAAACAAAGCGACTTGTAAGAGAAATGATTAGTTTTCTCGGATTAATAACCAATTGTTGAATCAGAATCAAGGTTTTTCCTCTTTTCTACTACTTCATCAAGAAATCAAACAGTGTGGAACATCTTAGGCAAAGACTTACACAGACCAAGATTTAAGAAATTCAAAGTATGGGCTAATGGGAGAATTCCTACTCATTATGCTTACTCAAACAGGTCTGGGAAAGTGTTGATTTTCCCTTTCGTCAAAGAGGTGACAATTGAAATAGATAAGTCTCTATGATTAAGATTTGGGTGATGTCATGTATCGCAAGACCTCATTACCCAGCCTCTCACTGTAATATTCATTTTCTCACTAACTGTTAACCAATCAGCGTTGACTGTCACCTTCAGGGACACCTACTTTTTGAAGAGCATACGAACTGTGAGTCCACCACAGTGAGGGGTCTTTGGCATTCAAAGGGACCTGATCTCTTTTTATTAATAAACATGTTCACCTTATTAATATAATGGTGAAATTAGCCAGAAAATGCCTCTCTAATTTTTTAAACACCATGCACTTGACCAAGGTCACACAGAGAAAATGAGAGCTCTAAAAGAAACCCAAGAGTCAAAGTTCATTTTGCTACATCATACCAACACTTACATTATTCCTGAATATAGGGTTCTATTTGAATCTATGAAAAAGATATTTTGTTGAGCAATTAATAACGTAACCAAGATTGAAAGGGGAGAAGTATAAGCTATTTATAGGCATATTAACATTTTAAAGAATTTTAGAAGCACTTATTTATATAACAAACTAATATGTAATTTAAATACATTTCTATTCATTCATTAAAATAGGTCCCCTAAGGACCTCTAACAGATGATAATATTCTATTTTCCTACAGTGAAGGAAAGGGTTAGAGAGAGAAGGAGGAAAAGAAGAGAAAGAAGATAAGATGGGAAGGGAGGAGGTGAAGAAGGAAGACAGGCAAAAAAGAAGGAAGGAAGAAAAGGAGAGATTCATTATTCAGAAGCACAATGAAGTATAATTATTTTTGGATGTTTTTTCCCAATTATTTCTAATATCAGAAAAGTTAAAAATAAAAATGTTATTATCCATAGCAGATTTCTTAATCATACTTATTATAAAAATATTACATGATTACAAAGTTGATGAAAATATAAACGTGTTAATGTTTTGTAAATAACATTTAATTGTTTGTTTTTCCTATGAAGGTACCTAATCAATACTTGCTGAATTCAACATCAAATATTTAGTAACTGCTATACATAAGGCATTCATTGAACTAGGTACAGGGGAAAAAGAAATACCTTCAAGAATCTTACAAAACATATTCCTAGATTAATTACAAACTTAAAACTGATGGTCCAGCCTATTTTCCAAATTAGGAAACTGAGTCCCAGAGAGATAAAGTCACCTTTTCATAGTCAACACAGAGCTGGGGCAAGAACCCAAGTCATTATATATACTGGAATTTGAGTTTGTTAAATCTATGAGCTTCTCCAAATGTGATACTTCTCCAGTACTCCGATAAACAAAATCTCACCTCTTCTAATTTTGATTCAATACTTCCAAATACCTCTCCTCACATTATCCCTATTTCTGGCAGAATCTTACCCCATCAATCTCCCCTTTCATTGTTTCCCCTAGAAATTTATTGTTAACAGCCTTAGATCTCTTCATATTCTCAATCTTCCATCTTCTAGTGCTCAATTTGGTTTACTCCTGAACACATCTTATCCTTAATCATTCTCTCCAACACTGACTCCTCCTTCTCTCAAGTCCTTTGACCTACAGAACCAGAAGATTTCTAGAAACTTTTTGCTAATCTCACCTGCAATGATGTCTCTTCCCCTGAAGTTCTTTTCATCTGATTACGTCAACTAATCCATATCCTTGTCGCTATCACCTTCTAACCTCTCCCCTTCCTTAATGAGTTCATTCTACCTAGAGCCCTGCCTTCATCTTCACATATTTATGTTGATTACCCTGTAATCAATAAATTTATTAAGAACATTTATTAAGTGTCACACATGGGCTAAACTGTTCTAAGTTCTGGGTATACAAAGAGAAATGCAAAAAATTCAATGATATTCTCAGTCCACATTCCCCTTGATCTTTTTGGAATTTTCAACACTCCCCTTCTCTTGGTTACTGACTTGGCTTCAGTTAACATAACTCTCTTGATTTCCACTCTGGTGAATATTCCTTCACTGGTTCATCATCTTTCTCTAAGTCAGTAATTCTTACAGAAACGTGACCTAGCAAATTCATCTGTAGGGACTGGTACCCCCTCTCTTCAACTTCCTCAGAAGCCACAGTTACTAAAAACTGGAAAAGAAAGTTCTCACCCTAAAGGCCTTGTCACTGTCAAATAGTTCAATACCAGAAATCAAGGTGGTTCTATTATTGAGAATAACATTAGATAAGATAGAGTATCATCTTCTTTGCTACTGTATTCTCTTTATCATACTCACAGAAGAAAGTTGCTAAATATGTAATTTTCCCTTCTTAGTATGTGAGTTACATGAAAGTTAGTTCAGTCCTAATTTTCTATTTGTAAGCCCAGAGCTCAGCATGATGCTTTGCACACAGTAAATATAATTTTTTTTCATGTCATTTCATTTCATTCACATTCATTATTTCTTTTATTCATTCATTTTGTCTACCGGGTAACAGTAGAAATCACAGAAGTCTATCATTCCCATGGATTCATTTATTCTCTACAAAGATGACTTTCAATCTGCACATCTGACCCAAATTTCATCACAGAACTTTAGTCCCACATCTCTATCTTCTGAGAACCTCCAATTGGATTTCTTGTCAGTACCTCAATGAACTGAACATTTTCTCTTCTCATCCTGTCTTCCCTTCTCATCCTTCCCCTTCTCCTAATTTTGCTTTTTCTGTTGATGTTAGTATCCTAGTCATCCTAGCATGAAATCTTGAAGTCATCTTTGGGTCCTCTCTCTTCTTCAACCCTGTACATCCAACTGGATGTCAAGTCCTGCTTGTTGATTCTACCCTCTCAATATCTCTCACATCCATCCCTTTCAAGGATTCAGTTAGGTGGGGGGGGGAGGGGTGCAGAGCTAAAGATCATCAAGAGGTGGACCAAAGAAAGTTAAGGAGACAAAGCATTCAAGGTTGAAGGGCAGTGCTTTGATGAACTGCTTAACTTTGGGGTCAAGAATATGAAGGGAAGGGAATGAAGCCAGAACAAAGGTGAGAGACTACAAAAAGTCACTGAAACTGCCACCAGCCTGGTTCAGGCCCTCCTTACCTCTCACCTAGACTACTACAATATATCCTAACTGATCTCATTATATAACATTTCTCCCTCTCCCCGATCCATCCTCCAAAAAAGTAAATCCCATTAAGATAGAGATCAGACCCTATCACTCTTTTTAAAAAGACATTCAGTTACTCTTTATGCCCATTTGGGTAAAATACAAATTCATTAGTTTGGCATTTAAGTGCCATCACAATATGACTTTAATCCCTCCATTCATACTTATTTCACATCACTCCCCTTTGTATCTTCTAGGTTATAAATTAGGCCACTAGCTGTTCCTTAAACTTCATATTCCACGTCTTGCCTCCATGCATTTAGGCAGGTCTTTCCCCATGCTCGGATTACTCTCACATACTGCTTCTGCCTTTCAGAATTATTCTCCTACAAAGTTAAGCTTAGCTAGCATCTCCACCATGAAGTCTTCCCTCATCTCCCTTCTGGAGAAAATGTTCTCTCCCTCCTTACCTTTTCTAAGTAGGTAGTGTGGCTTTCTCTTTAGCCCCAACACATGCTAATATGTATTTATCTGTGTACATGCAAAAAAATGCAAAAACCCTGAGTGCAGGAATTTTGTCATTTTTCCTCTTTGCATTATTAGCAGCTAGCAAAGTGTCTTGCACATAGTAGGCACCTAATAAGTGTTTTCTGAATGACTGAACAGTACACCACATTTTTTGAAAAGCCAAGACAGTGTGTGTTAAATTTGAAATTAATGGTAGAGACAATAAATTATGAAGTTTAGAGAAGGGAGAGGTTACTGAAGACTATGGCAGTCAGATAAGGTTTCACCTAGACCATGGGACTTGGACTCTCCCTTGAAGAAAAAGTAGCTCTGAGATAACTAATAAGTATTTATTAAGCCTGTATATTCTAAGCACTACACTGAACACTGAAGATACAAATATAAAAATGAAACAGTTCCCTCCCTCAAAGAGTTTACAGTACATGTTAAATGTGAATGAAAACAGGATATGTTTTTGTCCAGACTTGTCACTTCATAGGTATAGGGGATCTTCTTTCAAAAAATCCCCCTGTAAAGGTAATCACACTGGGATACCCAGGATGGCTGCTAGCACAGGTCCTTGGATCTGCTTTACCAGGAAAGATAGCTTTTTAAGGGGTGAACAATCCTTTTTAATTACACCCAGAAAATACAAACACAGAAAATTTAAGCAGAGAAATAAAGACCGACAGGGCTTCTAACTGTCTGACCATAAGCAACACGTACATCATAGATCAACAGGCAGCTCCAGCAGTCTGACCATTACAAACAGTTACCAGAGAGAAGCACCAACATCTGAGTTTTCAAAGCCAACAGGCTCCTTAATGTCTACCCAGAGTCTCATCTGGCACATGAGCCTTCTTCCGAAGAGTGAGCCAAAGCAAAACCTCACCTCTGAGTATATATAACAACGACTCAGCTCCTGATTGGCTCTGAGTCAGCAGGCACGAAACCTACATGACTCATCACAGCTGTGAACTACCAGGGTTCAAAGGAGATTGAGCCTCACAATTGAGCCTGAGCCTGGGAAACTGAACTCCAAAAAGAAAACAACAAAAAATCCCATTTTGCTTGCCCTCTAACACCCCTCTAACAAATGAAGACCAGCAACTAGTCTGAATACAGGATGTATACAAAATAAAAATAAGCACTTTAGGAGACAGTAACAACTGGGCTTCTTGAAAGAGGTAGTGCTTGAGCTGATCCTGGGAAGAATGAGGGCTTGCAAGAGGGGATGGTAATGAAGGAGAACATCCTGGTTATGGACTGGTTTAAAGGAAGAGACCATGAGTACTGTATTGAATCTATTGAGTTTTAGATGTCCATATGATGGTAGAGTGGAGACATCCAGCTGTCAGTTGGATATATGGAACTTGAACGTAGGAGAGAAGAGAGATGATGGGTGAATATACACACACACACACACACACACACACACACACACATATGTATGTATGTATGTATTTCAGAGTCTTTTATAGAGAGATGTAGCTAGGTAGCACAGTGGATAACGCACTGGACCTGGAGTCAGGAAGACTCAACTTCTAGAGTTCAAATCTGGAATCATATACTTAGCAGCTGTATGACTCTGGGCAAGTGACTTAACTCTGTTGGCCTCAGTTTCCTCATCTGTAAAATGAGCTGGAGTAGGAAATGGCAAACCACTCCATATTTCTGCCAAGAGATGGGGTCATGGAGAGGTGTATACAACTGAAAAATGACTGAACACATATACTATAGAGAGATGATGGCTAAAGTAGGAGGGAAAGAAGTAGCTAGAAGTTTGAATGTGCAAGTGAGGAGTTATATAGGGCAATCATTAGAGGGTCAAATGAAGTTTTTTTGTGATTTTTAAGGATGGAGAGATCTAGACATTCTTGAAAGCAGCAGAGAAGGTGCCAATGAAAATGTAAGGTTGAAAATTAGAGAGAAAAAGGAGGATGATCAAATAGAAAAGCTTCCAGAGAGGATGGGAGGGGTAGGATCAAAGCCACAATAGAGCCACTGGTATTGGTAAGGAGAAGGACTATCTCATCTTCGGAGTCTGGAGCAAAGGAAGAAAGTCTGAGGGATAAAGCTGAGATGATGTGAAGCATGGAACTGGGGAGGAGAGGGAACTCACAATGGATGGCCTTGATTTTTTCCATGAGCAAAGAAGAGGATATTAAGTTGGATAGTATGGCTTAAGGGTGTTCACATGGGATGTGAGTGAAACATAAACCTAGAAAGGTCATTCTAGTTTTTGATAAGTTATTTTGAGATTGAATCCCAACTCTTCCTTTAGAAAAGAAAATAAAGAAAAAAAATGTTTCTCTCAAATACTCCCCCCATCATCATCCACCTCTTACCCGTGTGATCCCATGATCCTTTTTTTCTGCTTTGAAACTACTGCTGGCAAACATGACATCCTTTGGAAAGCTTCCAGAGCTGCCTAGAGCAGAGGCCCTGAGGCAAATTCCTAGTTGCCAACAGCTGCAGCTTATGAAAATAGAATCATCTCTTCCTGGAGTTCAGAGGAGGCAGTGTGCATACATATTTATCACAAACATTATATACTGGGACATAACTATTATAGTTAAAGGGGAAGTGACACCTTCCCTCCTTCCACAAATCATTTAAGAAAATAAATCAGTTTCATGGCTGCAAGCAGAATGGGCTTGGTAGTAAGAGTAGAATTACAACTCATATTTACATTGTGTGATATTTTTCACAACAACCCAGTGAAGGAGGTAATATAGCACAGGAGAGAGACTCAGAGAGTGGCTCGCACAAGGTCAAACAGCTATTCAATGTCAGAGCCAGGATTCAGCTTTGGACTCAGCATAGTTTGATTTACTTCACGCTGCCCAACCAGAAGGGTCTTGAAACACTGACTTTTCCCACCTCTGGATTCTTCCCAATTCCAGATTGTCTCCATTTTTCATAAAATGCCACGTGCTAGCTAAAAGTTTTCACCTAGAAAAAATATGGTTTTGGGAAGTGGGACTTTATATTCTGGTTAAGAGGTCAAAGGAAGAGATAGCCCATTAAAAGTTATACATCTACATGTAATATAGTATTCTGACTATTATGCTTAACTACAATCCTGACGAGGAGGAAAGAAATAGAAAGAGAACATGAATGAAATAGATTGCCTTATTAGATATTTACATCATGATATTCAAGCATTCAAATAATGAATGTTATTTGCTAGGAATGTTATAAAATTGATTTTTGCTTTTCAGTGGGGAGCTAGACTAAAGAAAATTCAGTAATGAATCATCTAACATTTAACAACAAATAATTATTTACTTATCTAAGTCAATTGTCATTGACTGGTATATACTAGAACAACAGAGTAGTAATGATGACAGGTAGGTTGTCGTGGGGAATCTAAGAAGATAAAATTTAACAAGGAGACAGGAATTAACTTCAGAAAAATAGGGTGGAGGTGATAGGGTAGTTTATGTGAAAAAGATGTGGCGATTTTATTTTATTTTTTATTTTTCAATATTCACTTTTATAAGATTTTAAGTTCCATTTTCTCTCTCCCTCCCTCTCTGATCCACTCCCTCTCCTTCCCCTTTCCCAAGACAGCAAGAAATCTGAAAAAGGCTACACATATTTCCAATGTGACAATTTTAATTAATCCTAAGTTCAATATAATATCAGCAACATGATATAGCGGGCAAAAATCAAAATTGTTCTTAGGAGGTATTAAGAGACGGGCAAGAAGGTGGTGCAGTGGATAGAGTGCAAGGCCTGGAATCAGGAAGACGCATATTCCTGAGTTCAAATCTGGCCTCAGACACTTACTAGCTACATGATCCTGGGAAAGTCATTTAACTCTGTTTGTCTCAGTTTCCTCATATGTAAAATGAGCTGAAAAAAAAGATATATTATCTTTGCCAAGAAAACCCCAAATGGGATCACAAAATGTCAGACAGTGTTAAGAGAACTGTGTGTGTGTGTGTGTGTTCATCCTTCGTTGCCAAAGAAGACCATGCCATCAGAGAAATGATGACATGACTTGCACTTGACTTTGTTTTGAGTGAGGGAGGGCTGTGCAGGTCACCAGCGTCACTTCTCCTCCGGAGCCATCAGAATCCAGTAACCAGATATTCATCAGGATAACTGGAGATGATCCAGGATGAGGCAATTGGGGTTAAGGGACTTGTCCAAGATCACACAGCTAGTGAGTGTCAAGTGTCTGAGGTGAGATTTGAATTCAGGCCCTCCTGACTCCTGCACTGGTGCTCTATCCACTGCACCACCTAGCTGCCCCTAAGAGAACTATGGTGTCTAGAATGAGGGAGATGATGCCCTCTACTCCGGACAGATAATATTTGGAGTACTGTGTTTCAGATATGGGCCCCACATTTTAGAAAGGACACTGAAAAGCTAGAACACATCCAGAAGAGGGTGATCAAGATGATGAGGCAATGTACTATATGAGGACTGGCTGAAGGAAACAGAGATATTTAACCTATGGGACAGAAGTCATACGTGGGATGTGACAGCTTTGTCAAGTATGTGAAAGGCTGGCAGTGAAGAAGAAATACATTTCTTCTGATTGGGTCCACAGAGCAATGGGCTCTTGTCGAAGAGAAGCTAATTTAAGTACATGTAAAGAAACACTTCCAACTAACTGGGCTATCCCTCAAAGGAATGGCCTAACTCTTGAGGAAGTGGGTTTCCCCTTACTAGAAGTCTACAAGCTGAGGCTGGAGGATGACTTGTCTGGGATAATTTAAAGGAGACACCTGTTCAGGTATAAGATGGATTAGAGGGTCTTTGGCATACAGGGTTGGATTGAATCAGTGACATTTAGGGAATTCAATTCAACAAATACTGCATTCCTACTATGTACAAGGCACTATGCTAGATGCTGCAATGGACATAAAGACAAATTAAGTTCCCATCCTTAAAGAGCTTTTACTTTAACATAAGGTATATACACAAATAGTTATAATAGAAATGCTACTTCTTTTACTTTTTTTTGCATACGCAAGGCAACCTGGATTCTAGTTGTGGCTCTGTCACTGAGTAGATATGTCCGCTAAGGAAGGTGACAATCTCTTATGGTCTTGGTTTGAGTGTCTATAGAGCAAAGAGGCTAGAATAGACTATTTCCAGAATCTCTAAAATTCTAAGATTCTAAAGAAAGCACAAAGTGTCACGGCAGGATAAAGGTAGAGAAGCAATTTCCAGATTTTTGGATGGGGAAGGGGATGGTTCATAGCTTCATGGAGTGGGTGACATTTAAGCTGGACCCTGAATGATGGTGAGATTGCAACAGGTAGAAACAGGAGAAACAGCAATAAGTAAAAGTTTGACGATAAAAATGCTCAGGATATGCTGAGACAGCATGGGGTGGTGGAGAGAAGACTGGATGGGAAGTCAAGATCCTTGGGTTCTAATTCTGCTACTGCCACTAATTATCTAGGTGGCCTTCGACAAATCAGTTAAACTCCATGGGCCTCAGTCTACTCATCTAGAAGTGAAATGTTGGCAATCTTGACAGTATGAGACAATTTCAGAATGGAATTCAATACAAAAGAGTGAAAAGTTTCATGTGCAGCCTAGCTTTGGAAAAAGTAAATTCCAAAGGTTCAGAGAAAGGATGGACAGGTTCTAAGAGTTTAACATCTTAAAAGATATGAGAAGCTCTTAAGAATGAAACTGTGAAGACACAAATATATATTGATCTCATAAAAAGATAAAGGTTGGACTATACAGAGAGACTGACACGGCTTATCAGGGATCGCAATGACTCAAATTGATTTTTTTTAAAAAAATATGACTATGGAAATAAGACCAAGTAATTAAGAATGAATACAAAACAGCAGCATGGCAGCTAGATGGTTCAGTGGATAAAGTGCTAGTTGTAGACTAAAGAAGATCTGAGTTCAAATCTGTCTTCAGGTACTTACTAGATCTATGACCCTAGACAAGTTACTTAAATTCATTCTGTCTCACTTTCATCAAATTGCAAAAATGAGACTCATAATAGCACCTACCACACAGGGTTGCTATAAATATCAAGTGAGATAATATTTGGAAAGTGCTTAGCACAGTGTTTGGCATGCAGCAGATGCTTAATAAAACCCTTGGTCCCTTCCCCATCCCCCTTCATTCAGTGGCATAGCATGTGTATTAATTAAGTATAAAGGGAAAAATAAATACTATGCAATTCTTGGCAGCTGTGAGGAGTTCAAAGTCTGCCCAAGTAAGTTACAATGCAAATGCCTTATTTCCATGAATTGCAAAAAGATTGAAATTTATTAAGAATAAGAGTCATTCCCCAGTTGATCAATGAATAGAGACTATAAGGGGTAGTTCTCAAAAGAAGACATTGAAACTATCAGCAGCTATATGAAAAAATGCTCAAAATAAATAATAACTAGCAAAAGGCAAAATTAATGCAAAAGGTCTACCTCAAACCCACCAAATTAAGTGACCAAAGATGACAAAAATCAGAAAATGATAAATGTTGGAAGAGTTGCAGGAAAAGTCTTCCATCAAAAACTGTTGATGAAGTCATTCTGGAGGGCCATTTGGAACTATGACCAAACAGCTATTAAACAATGCATACTCTTTGACCCAGCAGTATTGCTACCAAGTCTAAACCTCAAAGAGATGAAAGAAAGAGCAAAGGGAGCCAAGGGTGAATCCTTCAACTGAGGAATGGCTCAATAGATTATGGTATATGAATATGATGGGATACTATTATGCTATAAGAAATGATGAAAGGAATAGGTTTGGAGAAACCTGGGATAACCTGCATGAACAGATGCAGAATGAACTGAACAAGGGAACAGCTTATAGGATAATGACACCATAAATACAAATACCATTGAAAGACTCCAGAACTCTGACCAATACAGTGACCAACCATGATCTCAGAGTACTGATTATGATTCATGACACTGCTTATGCCCTAATAGAGAGAGTGTACTCAGAGTGGCAGAATAAGACATAATTTTGGATATGACCAATGTGTACATATCTGTATATATTTACCTATGTATGTATGTTTTAATTAATGGACTATGCATGCTTTAACAGAGAGGACAGACTCAGGATGGCAGAATAAGACATAATTTTGTATGTGGTCAATGTGGGAATTTACTTTGTTTCTCTCTCTCTCTCTCTCTCTCTCTTTCTCTCTCTCTCTGTCTCTGTGTGTGTATACACATATGTGTATATATATGTATGTATGTTGTTACAAGTGTTTGTTTTTCTTTTAAATCAGGAAGGATGGGTGGGAGGGAAAATAAATGCTTGTTAATTGAAAAAAGTGGATCACAATTTTTTATTTTTAATGTCCAAGCATCACTGCAGAATCACTAGGTCTCCATCTTTCTACATGTCCATGGAAGTCATCAACAAAACCTTGTCATTATTTTATATTCTCATTTCAAGAAGTGTGGCTGTAAGTTCTATTCTTCCTTCTTGCAAAGGGAGACACATTATTCTCTTTTTTGAAAGGTTGACTTCCAGAGTGTGCCTGGGTACTATTCTTTGAAGAGAACGAAGAAAGAGAGAGGTCTCTCTCCTCACCAAAACCTGTCTTCAAAGCTCTGTTAGCACATAAATTCAAGTCATAGGCTTGCAGCACACTGGAAGAAAAACACAAGGTTTTTGTCTAACAAACACATTTCTAAGCAAGCTTATGAAAGTCACTTCTACTGCCCTGGTGCCCAGACTGTGACAGCTGCAAGTCCATAACAGTACTTTTCAGAACAAAATGTGCTTGCTGGATATACCATAGGCACCATCTGACTCACTAAGTATTTTGTGCATGAGATAATCAATCAGCTTTTAATGAACAGATGATAAATGGGTATAATTTTCTGGGGATTATAACAAGGGGTAGTTGATCTTACATGTTTAGTAGAAAGATCTGTCTTCCCACACTTAGTCCAAGTGAGGTCACTTTCCTTCCTAAACAATTTTCAATTTCTTTGCCTGTCTCCAAGAATGAAAAGTCCCATGGGTTTGTTATTTAAAGTCCAACTGGATGGCAGTAATGTAGAGCTATCCTTTGTTTAGCAGAAATTAAATTCGTGACATTGCGAACTTAAGAAATTTATGACTTGTCACCAATTTACTCAAAGGAACAGCCACTCTTGAACTTGTAGAATTTAGGGCTCCTTTGCCTACTACCTTGCCCCTACTGCTACTAACTCAAGCATCTTAGCTCCTTCTACGTTATGATATATTCACAAATTCAGGCAATCTGATGACAATTAGCACTTTGTCAGTCTCCAAAGATATTATTTTTATGTTCTAACAGCACCTAATCAGATCCTTAGTTATAAATAAATAGGAATCGTTTGCTAATTTATTGATAGCTATTGGACATTAGATAATTTCACGTGTAATTTACAAGTGAGGATTGGGCATTTCAATCTTCAGTATAAGGTGCTATTTCCCAGTGAAAGACACTGTCAGAAAGTTTTCAACTGTTATTAATTTAAAAAAATCTGGAAAGATGAGAATGAGTTAGGCAATGAGAAAAGAAAAAGTAACACATGGTAAGCTGCTGTGAGGTTTATAGGAAACCTTAATCTAATTTAAAGACTGCTATGGACACAGTGGGAATATGAGGTACCCAATGAAGCAGGTACTATATGACCAGAGTTTCTATTTTGTACTCTATTTTCACATTCAATATTGGGCATTGAGGGTGAGGAAAGAAGGGGAAATCAAGAGGCTACTTATTTTGAGCACAACCTAGTATTATTGTCAATTCTTTGCATAATACTGTTCCTTTAAAAACACTGAACATTTTGGTTTAGATTAGTGATTTGAAAACCTTTACAATTAAATTTTTTGGTAATTTAGGTTCATTACTTTGAGATTGTTAAAGGGGGTCCTAGAATATCAATAATGTACTTTGATGAAGAGAAGCTCTAGAGACTGGACTAAATTAGCTACGAAAAAGAAGTCAAAGGAGATTCTTCAAGCTGAAAATATTGAGTGAGCTTGGAAAATCTCTGACAAAATCTCATGTTTAAGGAAAGATTCTTCTTTCTTTCCTAAAAAAGTGCACCTTCCAGTGCCAACAAGGCAGAGTGAAGAAGGAATACTGAAGCCCTCCCAAATTCCCCTCCAAACAGCTACAAAACAGCCTCAAAACTGATCTAGGAGCAGGGAAGCAGCTTGCAAGTCCAGCAGTAGTGGGAGGAGAGCCAGGTCCAATAACAGCAGCAGCCAATAGCCTCACAGCAGGGGGCCTACATGGGCTGGGCTGGGGAGGCTCCAGGCAGGGCCAGTCCACCTTCAATGTCCTGCCCTCCTGCAAACCAAAAGCCCACTAGACAAGGGAGTAATCTATGTAGCTCAGCAAGGCCCCACTAACTCACCCTACCCCCAGCACCAGCCACCATCTAGGCCTTGACCCCATTGATACCAGCGTTGAGGTCCTGCTATGGAGCTCACCAGCTGTAAAACCACGTTTCTGTGGTGACAAAGAAGCAGGGCCCCACCCCTGGAGTGGACCAACGGCTAAACTTTACAAACAGGAGGCCTCATTATGTCCCCCAACTCCTGTTCCACCCCATACAAGCCAGAAGGGAGGCCTGGCCTCCAGTCAAAGAAAGTAACCAAGCCTTAAAGCCCATTAAAAGCCATCAGTAACAGCCTGAGCTCCAGCACAAAAAGTTTGGGACAGTGTAGGACCAGAGCCCAACTCTCACATAAACAAACAAACAAAAAAAGGCAGTGTAGGACAGTGTAGGACCAGAGCCCAACTGTCACATAAACAAACAAACAAACAAAAAAGGCAGAAAAATGAGCAAAAAAAAAAAAAAGCCAAAAAAAGAGCTTGCCTATAGAAAGTTACTATGGTAATAGGGAAGAGCAAAGCACGAACTTAGAAGAGGACAACAGTGTCAAAATAGCTACACATGAAGCTTCAAAGAAAAATGTAACTTGGTCTCAGACCCAAAAAACAATTCCTAGAAGAGCTTAAAAAGGATTTTAAAAAGCAAGTTGGAGATGCAAAAGAAAAATTGGGAAAATATGAGAATAATGCAAGAAAATTATGAAAAATGAGTCAATAGCATCAGAAATGACATACAAAAATTTACCAAGGAAAATAACTTCTTAAAAAACAGAACTGGCCAAAAAGGAAAAGGAAAGATAAAAGCTCATTGAAGAAAATAATGACTTAAAAATTAGAACTGAACAAGGGGAAACTTATGAGTTTATGAGACACATTAAGATTAAATAAAACAAAATCAAAAAAGTAAAAAAAAAATGTAAAATCTTTCATTAGAAAAAAATGACTTAGAAAATAGATCCAGGAGAGATAATATAAGAATTATTGGACTACACTAAAGACATGATAAGAAAATAAAACAAAACAAAAAACTCTGGACAATATCTTTCAAGAAATTAACAAAGAAACCTGCCCAGATAAATTAGCACCAGAAGGCAAAATAGAAATTGAAAGAATCCACCAATCACCTCCTGAAAGAGATCCCAAAATGAACACTCCCAGGAACATCACAGCCAAATTCCAGAGCTCACAGATCAAGGAGAAAGTATTCCAGGCAGCCAAAAACAAACAATTCAAAGATTGTGGAGCTACAGTTAGGATTACACAAGGTTTGACATCTTCCACATTAAAGAACTGGAGGGCTTGAAATACAATATGCTGGAAGGCAAAGGAGTTAGGATTACAACCAAGAATCACGAATCCAGCAAAAGTGAATGTAATCTTTCAGGGGGAAAAATGGACATATAATGAAATAGAGAACTTTCAAGCATTTCCAGTTAAAAGACTAGAGGTGAATTAAAAAACTGACCTCCAAATACAAAATTCAAGGGGGAAACATAAAAAGGTGAAAAAGGAACAAGAAAGAGAAAGATAAGTTCAATATATTTAAATTGTTTACATTTCTAAATGGCAAGATAATATTTTTAACTCTTAACAACTTTATTACTATGAGGGAAATCAGAAGGAATATACATAGACAGAGGGTGTGGATATATGGTGACTTTGATGGGAGGATACCCCCAAAAACAACATAAAGGGGTGAGAAAGAAAAGTGAACTGGACGAAGGAAGGAGGAGATTTAAGAGGGTAAATCAATCCACATGAAAGAGTTATTTTAATGGAGAGGAAGATGGGGGTAGGGATGGTAGCAGGCAAAGCTTAAATCTTATTCTCATCAAAATTAGCTCAAAGAGACTCAGTTGGATATAGAAATCTACCTTATGTCATAAAGAAGCAAAAAAGGGGCAGGAATAATAGAAGGTGGGGTGATAAAAGGAAGAATATATTTGGGAAAGTGGTGATCAGAAGTAAAATACTTGTAAGGAGGGAAAGGGTGAGGAGTAAAAGAAGTGGGGGATAAATAAACAAAAATAGCATGGAGGGAAATATACAGCTAGTTATCATAACTATAAATGCGAATGGGATGAACTCACCCATAAAACTGAAGTGCACAGCAGAATGGATTAAAAACCAGAATTCTATAATATATTGTTTACAAGAAACACATATGAAGCAGAGGTACACACAGAATAAAGGTAAAGGCCTGGAGCAGAATCTTATTGTGCTGCATTGTAGCAAAGAACATAAAGGTAGCAATGATGATATCAAATACAGCAAATCAAAAACAGGTCTAATTAAAAGAGATAAAGAAGGAAACTATATCTTGCTGAAAAGTACCAAAGACAACTAAATAATATCAATACTAAACATATGTGCACCAAATGGTATACATCTAAATTTTTGAAGGAGAAATTGAATGAGTCATAAGAGGCAATATAAGATTATACTAGTGGGGGACCTCAACTTTCCCCTCTCAGAACCAGATAAATCTAACAAAAATAAACAAGAAGGAAGAGAAGGAGGTGAATAAAATTTTGGAAAAGCTACTACAATAGATCTCTGGAGAAAACTGAATAGGAATGGAAAGGATAATACTTTTTTTTCAGCAGTATATGGCACCTACACAAAAACTGACTATATATTAAGATATAAACATCTCACAAGCAAATGTAAAAAAGCAGAAATGGAAATGCATCCTTTTTAGAATATAATGCAATAAAAATTACATTCAATAATGGACAATGGAAAGACAGATGAAAAACCAATTGGAAATTAAATAACCAAATCCTAACAAAAACAAGTAGGTCAAAGGACAAATCAGAGGAACAACTGATAATTCGTTAAAGGAAATGATGATGAGACAACACACCAAAATTTATTGGATGGAGCCAAAGTGGTACTTATGGAAAATTTTATATCTTTAATTGCTTACATCAATAAAATAAAGAAAAAGCAGATCAATGAATTGGGCATGCAACTAAAAAAAAGCTAGAGAAGAACAAACTAGAAATTCTCAATTAAACACTAAATTAGAAATCCTGAAAAATCAAAGCACAGATTAATAAAATTGAAAGTAATAAAACCATTGGCCTAATAAAGAAAACTAGAAGCTGGCTTTATGAAAACAACAACAACAAAATAGGAAAAACCACTGGCTAATTTGATTAAAAATATTAAAGATTAAAACCAAATTACTACTATCAAAAATGAAAGAGATGAATTCACTACCAACGAAGAGTAAATTAAGACAATCATTAGGAACTATTTGGCCCAATTATATGCCAACAAGCTTGACAATCCAAATGAAACAGACATAAAATACTTAAATAACTCAATCTTAGAAAGAAATAGAACATATCATCAGTGAACTTCCTAAAGAAAAAAAAAAAAACAACCCAGGACTATATGGATTCACAAGAGAATTCTACCAAACATTTAAAGAATAACTAATCTCAACAAACACTAAATAAACTATTTGGAAAAACACGCCAAAAAAGAGTCTTACCAAATTCCTTTTAGGACACAAATATGGTGCTGATAACCTAAACCAGGAAGAGCCGAAACTGAAAAATGAAATTATAGACCAATTTATCCCAAATATTATCAAAGAGATTACAGCAATATATCACAAGGATCATACACTATGACCAAGTGGGATTTATGCTGGTTCAGCATTATGAAAACTATCAGCATAACTGACAACATCAATAACAAAACCAAGAGAAATCAAAAGATTATCTCAATAGATGTAGTAAAAGCTTTTGACAAAATATAGCACTCATTCCTATTAAAAACACTAGAGAGCACAGGAATAAATAGAACTTACTTTAAAATGACAAGTAATATTTATCTAAAACCATCAGCAAGCATTATTTGTAATGGGGACAAGCTAGAAGCTTTCATGATACAATTAGGAGTGAGGCAAGGATGACCCTTATCACCTTTATTATTTAATATTGTTCCAGAAAAGTTAGCTATAGGAATAAGAAGAAGAAATTGAAGAAACTAAAATAGGCAATGAGAAAACAAAACTATCACTATTTGCAGAGGATATGATATTATATTTAGAAAATCCTAGCGAATAAATTAAAAAAGCCACTTGAAATTATTAACAACTTTAACAAATTTACAGAATACAAAATAAACTCATGTAAATCATTAGCATTTTTATATAGTACCAACTAAGTCCAGCAGCAAGAGACAGGATGAGAAATTCCATTTAAAATAACTGTAGACAATATAAAGTACTTGGGAGTCTACCTGCCAAGATAAACCTGGGAACTATATGAACACAATTAAATAAACACTTTTCACACAAATAAAATCAGTTTTAAACAACTGGGAAAATATTAATTGCTCCTGAGTAGTCCAAGCCAATATAATAAAAATGACAATTCTACCTAAATTAATCTATTTATTTGGTGCCATACCAAACTATCAAAAAATTATTTTGTAGAACTAGAAAAAATGGCAAAATTCATCTGGAAGAACAAAAGCTCAAAAATATTAAAGAAATCAATAAAAAAATCTAGAAATAGCAGATTTCAGATTGTATTATTATAAAGTATCAATTATCAAAACAATCTAGTCACTGGTGAAGGAACAAGAGTGGTGGATCAGTGGAATAGATTAAGTACAAATTACATGATAGTAAATGACCATAATAATCTAGTATATGGTAAACCCCAAAATCCAGGCTTTCGGAACAAAAACTCATCATGTGATAAAAACTGGAAAATACTGGAAAAACAGTATGACAGAAACTAGGTATAGATTAACATTTCACACCGTATACCAAAAGAACAAAATGACTTACACATAAAGAGTGATACCATAAGTAAATTAAGAGAGCATAGAATAGTTTATCTGCTAGATTTATGGATAAGGGAAGATTTTAGGACCAATGAAAACACAGCATTATAAAATGTAAAATGGATAATTTTGGTTATATAAAATTTCATTTTTTTTGTACAAACAAAATCAATGCAACCAAAACTATATGGAAAGCAGAAAACTGGGGGAAAATTTACAAGTATCTCTGATAAAGGCCTCATTTCTCAAACATATGGAGAACTGAGTCAAATGTAAAAAAATACAAGTCATTCCCCAATTGATAAATGATCAAAGCATATGAACAAGGGGTTTTCAGATAAAGAAATCCAAGCTATCTGTAGTCATATGAAAAATTGCTCTAAATCAGTAATGATAAGAGAAGTAAAAATTAAAATGACTCTCATACCTATCAGAGTGGCTAACATGACAAAAACGGAAAATGCTGGATATTGGAAGGGATGTGGGAAAACAGAAAAACTAACGCACTGTTGGTGGAGTTGTGAACTCATCCAATATTTCTGGAAAGCAATTTGGAACTATGTCCAAAGGGCTACAGGGCTATATACCAAAGACATCCAAAAAAAGGGAAAGGGATCTATTTGTACAAAAAATATTTATAGCAGTTCTCTTTGTGGTGTCTAAGAATTGGAAATCAAAGTGATGCTCATCAATCGGGAAATGGCTAAACAAGCTGTGGTATAAGATTATAATGGAATAATATTGTGCCATAAGAAATGACAGGTAGGGTGATTTCAGAGAAGTCTGGAAAGACATGAACCAATACACAGAAAAATAACAAAGAAGCAGGAGAACATTATACATAGTAATGGCAATATTGTTTAATGAAGAACTATGAATGACTTAGCTATTTTCCACAATACACTGATCCAAGACAACATGGGGCAACTAGGTGGTGCAGTAGATAGGGCCCCAGTGCAGGAGTCAGGAGGACCTGAGTTCAAATCTCACCTCAAACACTTGACACTCACTAGCTGTGTGACCTTGGGCAAGTCACTTAACCCCAAATGCCTCATCCTGGGTCACCTCCAGTCATCATGGTGAATATCTGGTCACTGGATTCAGATGGCTCTGGAGGAGAAGTGAAGCTGATGACCTGCACAGTCCTCCCTCACTTAAAGTCAAGTGCAAGTCATGTCATTATTTCTCTGATGGCAGAGTCTTCTTTGGCAACAAAGGAAGAACACAAAATGTGGATCCAAGACAATATCAAAAGACTAATGATGAAGCAAGCATACTATTTGCCTCCAGACAAAGAACTGATACTGATTGAATATAGACTGAAGCATGCTCTTTTTACTTTCTTTTTAATTCATTTTTTCCCTTTTATTTGAGTCTTCTTATACAAAATGATTAATATTGAAATGTTTTACATAAAAATATTTTAAAGTGCAGCTAGACCTTTTTATGAATTGTAAGGTCACTGAAGGGAGAGATCAAATCTAATTTATCTTTGTATTTCCCTCAATATCTTACACAGTGCACTACATGTAATAAGTATTTAATAAGTATTTGATGAATGAATGGATGGATGAATGAATGAATTCCTTTTGAATGAAAATGTGGTATCTGAATCTTGTACATCAATTTTGACTATAGGTTATGAGTCTTTTTTATCAGAATAAACTTTGACTAGTGCCAGAAGACAAAAGTGTTATTATTCACCACTTTCATAAGGAATGAAGTAATCACAATCTATTTAGACTGAAAGTAAAGGAAGATTAAGAAAATGTTCCTCAGCTGAGTTATTGTAAACATCATTTCTGAATAAATCCAATCCAGCTGTCTCACTGACCTTCCTGGACATGGGTACTTTCCTCCTCCAAATGCCACAAACCCGTCCAAGAAAGCATTCTTCTCTAAATTTGCCTTTTCCCAACGTTCCTGTGGGAAGAAAACATTTTTTTCCAAGTCAGCCTTGTATAAATAAGCTTAACTTTATTTCTCCAGGCTAAAAATGACCTTGTACAGCTAATCCTTGCATATAAAGTTGCAGTGTTGCTAGTAATTTTTTCCAACCTGTTATTAATATCAGACATAATTATGTTTGTAAAGAATAAATTTATAAATAAAAAAAGATTTTAAAGAGAATCCTGTTAAGTGGTAAATGTAAATGATAATGTAAATCAACTAAAAATTAACCTCATAAAAGCAGGAGTATTTATAATGAAGTCTTGGGCCCAACATAAAGCCTTCCTCCTCTATATTATAACCTCAGTAACAAGACCCGGGAGGTGATCAAAGCAAAGGAATTTGAGTCAATATGTCTGGACACCATTTCTGACAGTTGTCTTCAGAGGCAGTGTATGGACTAAATGACACTTTGAGGTTCCTTTCTGGCCTAAAATTACACAATTCTGAGAGGGAGAGGGTAGAATTTTAAATCTAACTACAATTTTCCCTAACCAAATGTGTGTGTGTGTGTGTGTGTGTGTGTGTGTGTGTGTGTGTGTGCTTGTGCATGCATGTATGTATGCTGACACTAACAAAACAGACTGAAGAACACAGGCAGGAAAGCACAAAACCAGTTATATCTGTTTTCATATCTCCCCCCAAATACAGGCAAATATTCATTTTGAGATGAGGGAAAAGCTCCTCTCCAATTGGTACATACTACCTATTCTGATCATTTGCCTGGCAGGATATCATTTCTGAAAAATATTTTTCTGGAATGAGTGGCCTTATTATCAGGTCCTGGGTAGTTTAAATAAAAGAGCAACTCCAGGACATAATTCCTAGGTCAATCATACATATGAATGACAGCACAGCAGAACAGAAACTGTGACCAAAGCAACAAGACATAATGAAAAAGACTACTTACAGGTTTGAACAACTCAGGTTCTGGAAAATACTTTGGATTTCTATGAATCCAAAAAGGAGACATCATTAATAAGTCACCAGAAGGAACGGTATAATTCTAAAATAGAAAAACAGTTATAAATTACAAAATAATTATGAAAACTTTATAGAGATCTTAGTTAATTATAAAATAATAATTATATTATGGGGGATGACAAGCTAATCATTATGTTACAACACCAAGAAGATACTACTTTTTTCTGGATACCGCATACACTTTGTCACAATTATGCCATCAAAATAACAGCAGGTCATATAAACACACCTATCAAAAAATACTTATTATCTAAAAATTCCCTATCAATGTCTATGAAGAACAATGTAGACAAATCCAAAAGTCAAAGTTAAAGTCACTATAAATCAGGTTTAGATCTGCTCTAGAAATAACAAAGTCACCAGCAATAGGTACAGAAGGTGTCGGGTAGCGGTCACTCCCAGAGGTGAGTACAACAGCTGCCCTGCCACTGGTGGGGTGGGAGGAGATGCGTTGTCTCTTGGGGTGCATCAAGAAGCAGCAGCAAATTATTTTCTGTACTGAAAACAGCAGTAGTCAGACAGGAAGAAAGGAGACGTGTCAAAAGGAGAGAAAACAAGGAGATAAATGAGACAGTGGAGGGTTAGCATTACTGTTTTCACTGCAGAGCTATGAAAGATGGGCAGAAGGAGTGCCTGCTCCAGAAGTAGGAAAGAGGCCAAGCTTTCTTATAGAATGCTTCCTAATTCTAGATTGCAGGTGTTTTTTCTTGAACCTTGACACTTTGTAAAGGACTTTTATTTTTTTTTCTTTTCTGAGACTAGATCTTCCTGCCTTACCCAGGAAGTGAAGTGCCAACTCACAGGCCTGAGTCCACTGCTATTTGGCATGGAAGCTTTGATCTGCTTCATATTTGATCCTGGGAAGCTAGGTGGCACAGCGTATAGAGGGCCAGGCCTAGAGTCAGGAAGGCTCACCTTCCTGAATTCAAATCTGGCCTCAGACACTTACTAGCTATGTGATCCTGACAAAGTCACTTACCCCTGTTTGCCTCAGTTTCCTCATATGTAAAATGAGCTGGAGAAGGAAATGGTGAACCATTCCAGTTTCTTTGCCAAGAAAACCCAAATGGGGTCACAAAGAGTTGGGCAAGAGTGAAGCAACTGAACAATAGTATTTGACCTGGACCAGTTACTTCCTTCTTCAGTACTGAAGTCTGGCAGCCCCTCAATCTTGGATGAAGACACCTGAGTAGCTTAGCCCCACTGCAGCTCAGGATTCTTGAATTCAAGAAATCCACCTGCGCCAGCCTCCCTTTAACGAGGTATGCTTCACAAAAAACTTTTCTAAAACCACAGGGCATTAGAGCCCTTAAGTTTTTATACCTTCTGTTGTCCCCAGTTAAATTTAAAAATCATTAGAAAATTTCAAGCCTCACTGAAGGGAAGATATAAATTACACAACTATCACGATTAGTCATCAAATGCCACATTCATTCAACCCTCTACAATCTATAAATGCCCTCCAAGAAGGGGGTTGACCTTACGCATCCCTCACATATACAAAAAATGTACTTGTGCTGCGTAATATTGCTTGTAACTCTTCAACATACCAGCAGTACCAACAGCCCACGGCTGCAAATGTTCCTGTTTTCAAAGGGGAGATCACCATCTCTAGCCCCTGGAAAGGTCCTGGTAACCCCTGCTGGAGGTTACTGCTCCTTCTATAGATTGAAATACTTGATACTTGTTACATTATGCTAGGCATTTTCAGAAGTGGGATATCCAGGCATGTTTCAAGCCAAAATTTTAACAAGGACCAAGTTTGCACTAGTGTCTTTTACTCACTAGTGTCTCAGGATCACACGTCATAGACTTGGAAGGAAAATAAGAGATCATTCATTCCAAGCCTACTTTTTTTAAGAGATGAAACCAAGTCTCATTTGCCAAGGGCTATACAGTGAATAGGTGTCTGACTGAAGTGGTATCAAACCTACATCTCCATGACTCCCAAGTTCAGCTCTCTATGTACAGGGATTCTTACCCTGCAGCCCACTGACCCCCAAAGACTCTGGAGATAGATTTCAAAGGGTTTGTGAATTCAGATAAGAAAAAAAATACATCTTCATTTCAATAAAATCAGTTTCCTTTGTAATCCTATAAAATTTGCTTTATTCATTTAAAGACATTATTATTACGCTGAGATGGCGTCCAAAGGCCAGAGGGGTCTGTAACACAATCAAAGGCTAATAACTCCTGCATTACGCCATGTCTCCTATGGCACAGTTTACTATTCTATGTGACTGTTCTTCCTTTCTCAGATCTTCCTGTAGAAGTAGTATGTCTTATAGTGAGCAAACAGGTAGGGCTAGCAAGCAGGGACTCTTACTCCTCTCTTTCTTCCTCAACCTTCTTAGTCCCCTAGTATCTTTTTGTGGACTAGACTACTTTTCCCTTGAGGCAAAGGGAACCACTCTACTGATGGCTCAGACAAGGAAGCTGTCATCATGGCAGATGTCTCCTCAATGCCAGTCAGCTGCTCAGCCACTGTTCTTTACTCATTTGCCCAGGGATGTCCCAAAGAATGTATTCTTTCTACCCTTGAAAGTTATTTAAAAATCAATACTTTTTAGCTCTAGAAATCATACTTTGACAAATATCACAAATGTACATCAATTTATTTCCCTTCCCTGACTGCTTCCAATCGCCCAACTCAATTTATATTCAAGCAATAGCACATAGACAATCTGCAGTTTGTTGATAAACAGCTTTATCCCATTTACCAGGTCAAGAAAATAAATTGAACTAACTCAAAAAGGGTAACCAAACTTTTAAAGACAATCAGATTATGCCTTTCATAGTCTAGGGAAGCAAAAGATGTTGAAATCAGGTGCTTCAGGCTCTAAGGAGAGTGTAAGAAATGGAAAGGGGAAGAAATGAAAAGGAGAATTTTGGGAGATCAGGATCCAACTCCAGCATCCTGATCTCCTTGGCCATATCCGGAAAAGGCATTTCACACAATGGACTTGGAAATACTTGAAGGCAAAAATCACACTGCCCCCACTGCCATCTTCTTTTCTCTTGGCTAGATCAAATACTTGGGAACAATAGAAGATAACTGTTAGGCCTAGCCACTATGGAGTATACAAATAGTCAGGAGGTAAGTCTTAGTGCTTATATCAACAGCCAAATCTAGGTAAGAGTTAATAAATAGAATAATGGAATGACAGAAATGCTTCAGTGAAAGACTCCTCATTTTCTCAGCCAATTGGTCTCAAACTTAAACATTGTTGGTCCTCATAACCATGGATGGATGATTAGTTGGACAACAAACGGTCAGAGAGAACAGAGAAACAAAATAAATTAGCCATAAAGAAGTCCCTTAATATGCGCCTCGCTTTTCTCCTCTGTCAAATGGATAACCCAATACCTGCACCACTTACTTCACAGGAAGGCTATGAGTGTCAAAGGCAGAGGTGAAGAGAAGGGGAGGGGTTGGCTCTGGGCCCTGTTGCAGAAACTGCTAAGGTCAGGTAGTGGACAGCAGTGAAAGCATGCTGTCAGCAAAAGCCACGTGGAAGTTGGAGGTACAAAGAGAACATAACATCAGGCCTGCGAAAGTGTGGCTGTGCAGAAGACAGAAGATCATTTGGCCACTGCTTTTTGCCAGAGGCGTAGCTGTTGGGTGCAAATGGGAAACTTAGGAAACAAAGAGATCTGGTCACTGAATCCAATCCTTTCCTTGTACAAGTGAATAAACTGAGGCTCAGAGAAAGTGACTTGTGTCTCAAAGGGAGTGTCAGATGGCATTAAAAAATGAAAGAGGTAGAGGATAATAGCAGAAATAAGGTGAAGAAAGGATGAGACAAAGGAAAGAAATTAGATACTATCAACATGTGGTTGTTTGTCCTTCTCTGCCAAAGAAGCCCATGCCATCAGAGAAATGATGACATGACTTGCACTTGACTTTATTTTGAGTGAGGGAGGGCTGTGCAGGTCACCAGCCTCACTTCTCCTCCAGAGCCACCTGAATACAGTGACCTGATATTCCTCAGGATGACTGGAGGTGACCCAGGATGCAGTGGGAGACCTTGGGCCCTTTTAGGTCAAGGTCTTTGCAGATGTTCAGTTAGAGTGAGGTAATGCCCATTCATTAAATAGGCCTGGTGAAGAGGTAGCCAGGGCATGGCTTCTTTAATGAGGTCAAGAAAAAGAAAGACATCAGGCTGGATGGGAAGCATGTGTACAGTTTTAGAGGCAGTTTGGCTTAATGGATCTAGCTAGCTGGCCTCTGGGTCAAGATTATCTGAGTTCAAGCCTTACTTTTGACACACACAGGCTCTGTGACCCTGAGTAAGTCATTTCCCTTCTTAATGCATTCAAGCCAAGTCTCAAGTCCATAAACTGTCTATCCCAATTGGCAGAGGCTCTCCTCACACTGAGGATCTCCCCATATTCATGAAATCACAGAAGTGGAGAAAATTTTTTTAAAAGTGGGGCAGGGTAGGAAGGGTCCTACAGAAAGATATAACAGAAGGAAGAGTGGTTCTATGGGAGGAAAAGTAGTGGAAAGAAACCTTCCTAGGAAAGACTGATAAGAAGACACTGGAGTCAGGAAGTTCAGTCACTCCTTTTTAAGTCATGTCTGACTCTTCATGACCTCATCTGGGGTTTTCTTGGCAAAGATACTGGAATGGTTCACCATTTCCTTCTCCAGCTCATTTGACAGATGAGGAAACTGAGACAAACTAGGTTAAGTGAGTTCTCCGGGGTCACACAGCTAGTAAGGCAGGCCAGATGTGAATTCAAGAAGATGAGTCTTTCTGACTCCAGACCCAGAGCTCTATCTGTTCTGCCACCTTGCTGCCCCAAAGTCATGAAGACCTGAACTTAAATACTGCTGTTTCTGATAGGCACTGGACACAACCTCTAAGCCACAGTTTTGTCATCTGTAAAATGGGAATAATAACAGCTACCCCAAGGATCATGGGGAGAATAAAATGAATGGAAAATGATTAACAAACTTTAGTCATACAAATTCAAGTTACAGTTATTATTATTGTTGCCTAAGGTCAGAAGTCCTGCTTGTTGGAAACCAGGAGTCAATATCTCAGGATTCCCCATCTCAGGCTTCATCTACTACACCACCCCATTTCCCCTCGAACTTACATGAAATTTATATGTAGAGTTTGTAGAGATTTTCTATTTGGAGGTAAGGAAGAATTTCAAAAATCTATAATCTATAAATCCATGCTCATTATTTTAAATCTATAAGTATGAAATCAGATAAATGTATAAACTACCAAAAAGCTACAAGTACTTAACCAGTGAAAGGTAGTATAATTACAACATGATATAAACGTCTCAGGATCTGTTGTGGTTGTTGCTCCACTTTGGTTGAAATAACAAGATGCTTCACAGCTTCAGTGTGGTGCCAGGCTCAGAAAACCTGCTCCACATAACTTGGTAAAGACATTACAAAGCATTCACTGACTTTGGAGCACATCAACTTGAAGATGACACAATTGCTCAAAATAATTAGTTTTGAAGCAGCATAATCATAATTTTTATCAGTTTGTAAGCTTGTACCAGTTTCATCAAAATTATAACAGTCACAAGAGCATTCAAGGGGTTTAAAAATATGGTAAATTACAGTAATAATTCTTAATCCTCTGCTAAAGTTCTACTCTATTGCCTTATTGAAAGTGACCCTAGAGCTGGGTGTCTTGACCTTTTTTGTGTCATGGACCCTCTTGGCAGTCTGGTGGAGCCTATGGACCTCTGCTCAAAATAATGTTTCTTGCCTTCACACATAATGAAAGGAAGTTCTCCATTTCAGTTAAGTGATTAGTGAAAATAAAAGTGCATTTTTCCCCATCCAAATTCAGAGACCTCTTCAAATGTGTTCATGGCCCACCGGGCACTCCAGATTAAGACTCTCTAGTCTAGATTTCTCTGAGGTTGTGCCAATACAGTAAAAGCTCTCACAGTCCTTTGCAATGAACAGAAGCTTTGATTATGGGCCCAGCTACCAACTGTCATCCAAAGAATAATTCAGCTAAGTTTGGAAATGTTAATTATCTAAAAGATGGGAACATTCCTTCAGAAAAGGAACTCCAGCTCAGGCACAACCTACTTGAGGAGGCCCTTTCTAGCTGATAACAATTAGTTTCTTGAGTATTTGATAAGTGGTGCGGTGAGATGAGCTGAATCTCACTCAAATAGTTATAATTTTTCTTAAGAGTAGGAGAGGTATTTAATAAGGATTAGCCAGCTTATAACCTGCCTCAAAACGTCTAGATTAAGATAAACATTAACATCTATCCAAATTTATATATAAATATGCAGACACACACACACACTTATACATCTTCCTCTCACACACGTGTGTATATATATGCATGTATGTATTAAAAGTATAATTTTTAACAATAAAACTGGCCAGACATGGTAACATAGCCCTGTAATCCCTCTTGATCTCAGGAGTTCTGAGCTGCACTGGACTAATGCTAATCAGACACTCCCACTAAGCTCAGTATCAATATGGTGACCTGGTGAGTGGTGAACAACCAAGCTGCCTAAGGAGGGACAAACAGTGAGAAACTGAGCAGATCAAAGTTTCTTTGCCAATCTGCAGTGGGATCTGGCCCATGAATAGCCAGTGTGAAAGACAGGGAGACCTAATCTGAAAAGAAATATACATAAGCCAACAAATCAACAAAAAATATAAATGTATGAATGAATAAATGAATGAACGAATGAACGAATGAATGGTTGCCTTTACTCAGGTTACTACAGATGACTCCTCAACTCTCCCCAGGGTTGGGCTGAAAAATTTCTTCTTAAATATTTGCAGTTTTATTGCATAGCATATGCTCCATTTAGGGTAGGCTACTCCATTTTTATAGCTTTAATATGGGCATGTCCCATATTTAATCCCAAATAACGTAACTAACAAGATACTCTAAGATTTGATACCTTTACTGGGGACAGCTAGGTGGAGTAAGCAGATAGAATGTTTGACCCAGACTCAGGAAGACTCATTTTCTTGAGTTCAAATCTGGCCTCAGACACTTACTAGCTGTGTGACCCTTCGCAAGACATTTAACCTTGTTTGCCTCAGTTTTATCAACTGTAAAATGAGCTGCAGAATGAAAGAAAACCCCAAATGGGGTCACAAAGAGTAGTAGGTGACTGAAAAATTACTGAACAACAAAACCTTTTTTAGGTGAGGAAGTCTCTGTGATTGAGTTATAGAATCAAGTGTATAAAGCTGGTGTGAAAAATTCCTAGATACCTAGGGTAAATCAATCCAAAGTATAAACAAGATGTGAACAGCCTAGTTAATCAAGTTGGGAAGGAATTAAGTGCTTCCATTATTGGATTAAATCTGATGATAAAATGTATTGAGATTGGTTGAAAGAAAGAAGAGAGATGCTCATTAGAAGCATTCTGGCAACAGCTTTGATAATAAAGTTTTGGGAGCACTCTGAGAAGGGAGACTCCTTTTACTTGTACTGGAGGAAACAAGAGGGAGGAGAATGAGCCCAAAGACAGTATAACGCTCCCCTAAACCATCTCCCTCCCTCCAGGGACCATGTATGTGCTGGAGAAAAAGGAACAAATACCCAGTTAGCTAGGTGGCTCGATGGATAAAGAGCTGGACTTCGAGAAAGGAAGAGTTGAGTTCAAATTCTGCCTCAGACTAGGATCACTAGCTGAGTGATCCTAGGAAAGTTGTTTAGTCTCTCTGCATCTCAGTTTTCTCATCTATAATATGGGGATAATAAAAGCCCTTACTTTCCAAGGTTGTTTGGTGGATAAAATGATACTATTTCTGTAATTAAAAACTTCAAAGTGCTACATAAATACTAGTTACTATCATTACCTATTAAATAATACATCCAGTGTGAAGCTGAGAGAGAACAAACTAGACAGAGAGAAGGTTCAGATTCAGGATTCTAAAAGGACTCTGGGGATTGAATTCTCACCAGGAACTACACACACCTCAAGGGAATCTCATGATACTCCACCAAAGGAGGAAAAGACTTCCATCCAACCAGTATCAGATATCAGATATTGATCTGGGTATCTGCACTGGCTCTTCTAAGCTCGGGCCCATGTTCCCCTGGACACTGAATGTAACTGTGGGAAAGTATGTCCCAGATTTTTTGGAAATTTTTTAAACTAACTGTTCTAAGTATATTACTGTAATAAAAATCAGTTTCTAAAAAAACCTAGTTAATTCTGGTTGAGTAATTGATATTAACTGATAACGAGGAATACAGAAGTTGAGTGATAGCACAAGAAAATGCACTAGCCACTCAGGCTGACCCCTCAGAACTCTGAGGGGAGAAGTATTTGGCCTGCCAGTGTGGGTCAGAGCTGGAAAGTGGGCCCAGAGGGTAGCTATACAAGTCAGGCCGTTTTTAATAGAAATCTACCCTAGTGCTTATAAAAACATATCACCTCAATCCAATGTTACCTAACATTGCTGATCCCTTTCCCAAGATCTGACTGGAACTGAGTGATGAGGCATTATTATCTTTCTTTCCTTTCTCTCCCCTGAGAACCAACCAACATACAGAAGGTGATGAGGTCTCAGCTGACAGTACCAATACTGCCAGTATTGACAGGGGCAGCTAAGAATGCAGCCTCATTAAAGCTGGTCATCAGGGGATAGAAGGTTTGTTCACTTGTTTGTTCTGGTAACTCACAAAACTATCCACTTAGGCATAAAGAGATAGCAATCTGCTATGACATGTATTTTTATGCATATCCTACCCATAAAAATATAATAATGCAGTACAATTCTCAGTAATAACGTTCTGCTACTTGCACAGAGCCTTGTTTCCTCCTCAGTATTTTTCAATGATGAATTGTTTAAAAATTATACAAAAAATAAGCATTAGCATTTATGTAAACTCAACCGGATATTTATTAGTGATATATATATATGTGTGTGTGTGTGTGTGTGTGTGTATGTATATGTGTGTGTCTATGTACATAGACACAGACACACATATATATATACATACATATATATGTTCATATTTCAATTACTCTTAATAACAGAGCTTAGAAAAGGAATGCCCATTAATTGACTAAACAATGGCTAAACAAGCTGTGGTATATGATTGTAATGAAATATTACTGTGCCATAAGAAATGACAAGCAGTTTGATTTCAGAAAAACCTGGAAAGACTAACGTGAACTGATGCACAGTGACGTGAACAGAACCAGAATGTTGTACACAGTAAAAGCAATACTGCATGATGAAGAACTGTGAATGACTCAGCTTTTCTCAGTAATACAAGAAAGTAATACAAGTAAGTAATCCAAGAAAATCCCAAAGGACTAATAATGAAGCATACTAACCATCTCCAGAGAAAAAACTGATATTGTTTGAATATAGATTGAAGCACACTATTTTTTACTTTTTTTTGGTCTTGTTAGAGGCTTCTCATACAAAATGACTCATGGAAATGCTTTACATAATTACACATGTATAACCTACATCTGACTGCTTACTTTCTCAGGAGGGAAGAGGCAGGGAAAGGAAAGAGGGATAGATTTTGGGATTCAGAATGGAAAATGAAAATGTTAAAAAGAGAGTAGGTATCGTGTCTAAGAATGACAATGATAAATGGTAATTACTGTAATTCTCATCAGTATGGTACTTTACAATTTTTCAAATACCTTTGTCCCATTAACCTCAAGTTGTTAAATTTAGGCAAACCTAAACTAGATCGTATTAATATTGTTCTCCTCATTTTACAGGTGAGAAAACGAAAACCCCAAGAATTTAAGTGATTTCTCTAGAAACACATTGCTAGCAAGTGAAATTGGAACTCAGATCCAGATGTTCTAACTCTAAGTCCAATCCTTTTTCTAGTCTATCAAATGGCAAGTACACATTGGCACAAAACTGTACGGAGTTTTATCCTTTCCCTTCAGATTTATTAAGTAGAGAACTTTCACTAATTTCTACTTTCCATCTGCATCCTTTTTTTTTGTTACTACAAACTGCTTGCTTGAAATTCTACTTCTCTTAGGCTATGCTCAAAAAAAAGAGGGAAAAAGTTAAGACTTCACTACATTGAAACCATATGGATAAGCCTCTTATCCAAAAGAAATTCTTAATGGAAGTTTTATTCAGATATTGATTCAACCACTATCTATTAAACATCTCTTCTACAAATGTACCACAGTGGTGTAATGGGGGAGGAGTTTGGGGGAAGGGGCAGGACGAAAGGCCAGAATCTGGAGTTAAAAGACTCATCTACTTCTAGCTTTGTCATTTTCTAGGTGACTTTGGACATGCCATTTCATTGCTCAGAGCTTTTGTTCCCTTATTAGTAAAGAGCAGAAGGTGGAACTGGAAAGTACCAAATTTAAGTTTGAAGTGTGATGTATGGGAAAACTTCCTAACAATCAGATACGTCTAAAAATATAATGAGTTGTCTGGAGGAGAAATGGCGGTTCCCAGGCACTGGAGGTCTTCAGGCAGAGGCTGGTTAATCACTTGTTTGATACATTGCAGAAGGGATCCTTGTTCAGGTATGAGTTACATGGGGGCAAGTAGGGGGCATGGTGGTGTAATGTTAATGCATTTTTGCTTAATTTGAAGATCTTTCCCACCCATGTGACCTGCTTAAATCACATGGAAGCCTGGGTCACATGTGGTAGGAGGAGCTTGCTGAATGGGTAGAACAGGAATGGTGGAACAGAGCTGAGAGGAAGTTGGTGAGAGAAGTTAGGGTGGAGGAGAGAGGGCACAGGCAGGCACAGTTAATCTTGTGAGTGTTTGTGGGAAGGTGGGGGACGGGGGAAGGCTTGGAAATGTCTTTGTCACCTGCTGTGCTAATTCATGTTGACTTCTTGATTACTATGATGGATTTGGCTTTATGGTGTTGGGATTTGGCTTTCTGGTGTCTGAATAAATGTTTTTCAGAGTGTCTATTATACTTTGTGATTCAGAACTACGCCAGCACATTCATACTCACCATAGATGCTTGTGAATATTGCCTTGGCGATACAAGTGGACAAAGCACTCCAGCATCTTTGCCATGAAAATACCAAATGGGGTCACAGAGTGTCAGAAAAGACTGAACAACAACAAGCTGGATGATGTGGTGTCTTGCATATCTCTCAACTTATATTCTGTTGCTCTGTAAAACCATCCCTGTCTGACCTCATGGGTTCATTGTAAAATAATACAGGTAAATGGGACTGCAAACGTTAAAATATTCCATAAATACCAGTTAATGCATATTTTGTGGCAACACAAAACTAGAAATACATTGATGAAGGAATGGTTGAAAAATTGCTACCTATAGATGTAACAGAATATTGTTGTGAACTAAAAAATGACAAATATCAGGAATTCAGAAAAACCTGAAAGGATGTATATGAACTGATGCACAATGAGACGAGCAGAACCAGGACAACTTACTTAGTGACCATAATGATGAAAGAGAAAATAAAATTTCAAAGGCTATCAGATTAAATGCAATCATCAATCTTAGTCCCAGAGGAAAGATCATGAAACACCATTCCCTCCTCTCTGCAGGTATAGGCAATTTCAGGTCTGGAATTCTGCATATGCTTCCAAAGGCAGTCACTACAATGGATGGTTTTGCTTAACTATGCCAGGCACTGGTGTTAATCACTGGGAATACATTAAGTAATTATATTCCCGTTCTGATATTTAAAAAAGAAACAGTTTGTAACTAAAAGTAAAACCATAAAAATACATAATAAGCGCTCAACAAATGCTTGGTGAACTGAATTGAAAAAAAGGTACATCTAAAACTTTTCTTAAGTAATGATAACATATTTGTGAAAATACTTAAATATTTAAACATATTTAAATTACATGAATCTGAACTGTTTACTTCACTTTGCCAGTAAAGAGCACATCATTTCTGCTGCCTCCTTAAATTAGGTTTTTTTGGTTTTGTTTTCAACTAATATATTTCTGGCGTTGTTCAGTCCTTTCAGTGATATTCAACTCTTTGTGACCCCATTTGGGGTTTTCTTAGCAAAGATTCTGAAGAAATTTGCCATTTTCTTCTCCAGCTCATTTTACAGAAGAGGAAACTGAGGCAAAGAGGGTGAAGTGACTTCCCCAGGGTCACACAGCTACCTCATGTCTAAGGTCAGATCTGAAATCAGGAAACAGAGTCTTCCTGACTCCAGGCCCAGGTGCTCTAGCTACTCTTCCACCTAGCTTACTTAAGGTATTCCTGATATCTGCATTCCAGGTAATGGAAAAGACTTTTAGTGATAACTTATAGAGGCTTCTAGTTACCAAGTATTTTCCATGTGTCATGCTTTGATCCTCACAGTGGTATTGTCAGGTGAGTATTATCTGAGGTTCAGATTGAAAAAAATAAAGCTTATCAACTTGACTAAGGCCACACTGCTAATGTATGACAGAATCAGGTCTGACATACCAACCTTTTAACTTTAGGTACCCTGTCCATTACAATACACTGCTTTTTCATGGACAGATTAAAGCAAAGTGGACCTACTTTACACACTCTATTTAAATCAAAATGTCACCATTATGATAATAAACATAATCACATAACATTAGAAGTTGCCCATCACTACAGGGAAATGGCCAAGAAGGAATTGCTACTAAATCATCTCTCCAGTCCTTTCCTTCTGATGAGGAGGTGGTTGTAATATGCTGAAAAAGGACCTTAAGGAGCCATGTCCCTAAAACATTCCATAGAGACAAATATCTCCAGAAAGAAAGTACATAATTCCTCAGTGTGGCACAATGAATAAAACTCTGTATTCTCAGTCAGGACTGGATATCGATGTCCACCCTCATTTTACTCACCAGTAAAACAGTTAATATTAATACTACCTTACTGCAGAGACTGTTGTGAGGATTGAATTAGATCATGTATGTAAAGTATTCTATGACCAATTATTTTTATTAATCAATTCTAGCATATCTGTCTATCTCCATTTTAAAAGTGAGAGCAATGTTTATTTCTCTTACATTAATACCAGTTATTGAATCAGGACTAAGGTTTTTTCCCTTTTCTACTTCCTCATTCAGAAATCAACTTCTGTAAGTTATGAAGCCTGCCTCTTAAAGGCAGGGTTGATGATAAGCTGAAATACTGGGCCAGAATCATCCAACTGGGGAAACTTAGATTTTATCAAAATGTAAAGAATTCTATACTCTAGGAGAAGTAGTGAATTTCAGCCCACTGTGTTTCAGTCAGACAGGCCTGGGTAGAAGTGTATTCTCCCTTGTCTAGACTACCCTAGATGGGGTAGTCTGGTATGGATAAGTTTCTTTGCCCAAGACTAAGCAATTAGAGCCATGTTCCCCCAGAACCACACTAGAATAAGTCTACCTCTCCTTATAATAGTCATTCTCTCATTAGCCAATCAGAGCTGATTTCCACCCTCAGGCACACCCACTCTTCCAAGAGCATATAAATGCTGAATGGGTTCCATGAGGAGTCTTTTGGTTTATGAGAGACAGACAGCCAAATGACTATCCTTTTATACTTACTAGCCATAATTAATAAAATGATTAATTACCCAGAAACTACATCTCTCAAACATTTTATACATCACAAAACATAGGATCATGAGAAATACTGCAAGTTCAAAATCTAAAATGTTTTCTTCTAGAATAATACTTAGTATAAAATCAAATAAAAAACTCACCAAAATCTTCACTGGCTCAATCACCTTTCTTGCAATTATACCAGGGGCAACTAGGCGAATAGTTTCTAAAACACACCATTTAATTAGTGGAAGTTTCTTCAGGTCATTTTCTGAAATTTCAATTTTATTTTTACCTGTGGGAAAAGTAAAAAGATCACAGTGGAATGAAAAAGATTCAGGAAAGCAAATTTCTATAAGCTTAACAATACCTAAGGGTAAGTCCTACTTCAAATAAATATATTTTAACCTGTTGTTGTTCAGTCACTTTCTGTCATGTCCAACTCTTCACGATTCAATTTGGAGTTTTCTTAGAAGAGATACTGCAGTGGTTTGCCATTTCCTCCTCCATATTTTAATACTGCCTATATGCCAAATTAAATAAAAATTCACCCCTTTTTTCCCCTCTCTTTTCTTTATTCATTTCCTCAAGTAGCTCACAATCAAAAAGTGCCTCAAGATTTATAAAGCAATTTACATATATTATTATCTCATTTGATCCTGACAACAACACAAGGAGGCTATTAATGTCCCTATTTTACAGATGAGGAAAGTAGGGCTTGGAGAATTTAAGGAAATTGCCAGCGTTACATAGGTCATAAGTGCTAAGGCAGAATTGGAATCCACACCTTCTTGATTTGAAGACCAGCCTTCTAATATGCCAGTCAGAAGAACAAAATGATTATTCTAAACAAGGCACAAGGTTGGTCCCATAATGGAAACAAAAAAAAAAATACTGTGAAATCATACTATGTGCTATATAGGTCATTTTTAGCATGACTCAGTCTCTCTGCTATCAGGTCGCTAGAATGCAGCCAGTTCGAAATGTGTTCAGTGGGGGAATTATTTCTTCTTCTTGTTCTAGCTTTGCACTCCATCCTAGTAAGGGTTAACAGGGCTGGCAAGAGCAGCATAAAAGGGTGAGAAGACTCCAGCTTCTGTCGTCACCACTCCACCCCGCCTGGTCCCTGAATGCTCTATCATTCCTTTCAGAAGGTCCAAAAATAGCACCAAGAAATCATTAAGCAACACATTCATTCCATCTGGAATGTCACCTTTGAATGAAGGTGCTCTGTTCCACGCTTTCTTGACTTGGGGCCCATGTATTATTTAATACTTATAATGTCAGCTACTTGAAAGAAGGATCAGGCTTAAGATTCCTAAAACCCTCTGGTTTCAGTCCAAATAAAGTGAAAATCTGGGGCAACGATGCAGGTAACAGGAAGAAAGGCTGGGGTTTTGACCTGAAGCGTTTGGGGAGCTGCTTCAGCTTGAAAGCTGACTGAAATCTTATTTTGGTCAACAAAGTTCAACAAGAGTTAAATAAAAGTATTTGTTAAATAGGAATTAACAGTTGTACTTTTACGCTCACTAGCCAACAATGCTGGGAGACGGGGATTACATACAGGGAGTGGGAGACAGGATGGGAATAGGGTCACTTCTCTTTTGGTTTAAAGAGAAGTCATGTGCCCACGTGCAGAGCTCTACAAGCTCTGTTTAAGTGGGTAGAGTGACAAGATCAAAGATTTGGAGAGAGAAGAGATTTGAGAGGATTTAGAGTCCAACCTTCTCACTTCACAAATGTGGAAACTGAGGCCCAGAGAGGTTAAGTAATTTGCTCAGGGCCACACAGCTAGTGTCTGAAGGAGGATTCAAACTCAAGTTTTTTGACCTCAAGTCTGGTACTCTATTGACTGTGACACTGAGCTGCATTTCCTCCCACTGCCAAGGGGGTAGGGAGGGTAGGAGAATATTTCCTGGAAGTCCCTGTCTGTGAGCAGGCACACAGTTCCTACAGGTCCAGAACAGGTTTGATCACTTAGTAAGCCTGAGCATGGGGGTTTGTGCTTCTATAAGAGTAACCCCAGAAGCACCTGTCTGTCTCCACTGAGGGATACATCGTAGTCTCAATAGCACAGGATACCCAGTCCATTGTCAAAATCCTGATAGCACTGGTTTCTGAAGTGGCAGACATAGATTCCTAATGTTTTGGCCTCCATCTCATTTGCTTTAAAACAGGGTTTTTAAAAAGATATTTTTATTTATTTTGCTAAATACTTCCCAATTACATGTAATTTTTTTCAATAATCATTTTTTAAAAAAAATTTTGCGTTCCAAATTCTCTTCCTCCTAACTCCTGGGGAAACACATGGTACCAAGACTTCCTGTTGCTCTACAAATGTCCTGAGCAATTCAAATATTTTCCAAGTGAATTCATGACAATGAATTTTTAAAATCCAGTAAGTCTTCTTTTGGGCAAGGGGATTGTATATAATCTATATTGCCCCAGCAATCTAAAAAATAAGTACTAATCTGAATCAAAATCAGATCAGCAAAAGTCAATTCAATAATACTTATTAAGCACCCACTGTGTGCCACTGTGCTCAGCCTTGGGGCAGCAAAGACAAAATGAATGAACAGTAGACAGCTACACTGGAAGGAATGTTGGACAAAGAGTTAGAAGATCTAAGCTAATCTGGGTCAGACAGTTCAGTGGATAGGTTGTTGGACTTGGAAGACCTGAGTTCACAGGTGGAAAGCAATCCTAAAAACAGCTCGGCAGCCCTCACGACAGAAGTCCTAGTCTTCCTTGAACTAACTCTCTACACCGCTCTTTTTGGGGTAATGCACCCTATGAATACATGGGCTGTACTTTGGAGACTACTAAAGAGTAAAATGTCTTAGTCTGACAGTTAAGGCTTTTTACAATCTGGCTCCAACTAATTTTTTCAGTGTTGCTTCCCATTCTTCTTCTTTCTGTACCCTCTGTTCCAAACATTCTGTACTTTTAGCTACTCCTAAGTCTCAGCCATTTCTCTCCTGTTTCCCTGCTTTTTTGCATGCCATCTTCCTTATTCAGAATAGTTTGCCCTCCTGCTACCCCTGCCCCTTTTGAGATCTTTCCTGTTCTTTTCAAGGTTCAGCTCAGGGGTTCAGAAAATTTGGTTTGTGTAAGAAGTGATCTCTCCCCTGCTGAATTTTTCAAGTCAAGGTATCATCTAATCCAAATACTTTCTCATATCATATTTTTTCAATAATTTTTGGGGGGTTAACCTCACTTAAGGCCAAAATGAAAACCAAAAATGACTTTTAAAAACTGCCAGTCTCTCAATATTATTTAATCTGAGAATGACAGTTTTTTTTAAAGAAAATTCACCTCTTAAAATCAGTCAGGAAAAAAGAAAAATAAATAAAATCAGAAAGGTATGATGTTTAAAAGAAAAAAAGAAAAATAAATAAAATCAGTCAGGTATGATGTCTGAGAGACAACTGAAAACTGGGTCCAAAAGAGAATAAGATTTAGTACTTGAATGAAATATAAACACAAGGGAAAAAAACACAAAAATCAATGTTATATGAATTATATTATAAAATGCCAAGGTGGTTTTTTTCTCTTGTGCCTGACTTGATATTTGCTGATTATTTTTTTTGTTTAAAAGTACAAAGAAAATGAAATTTCTATTTCATTCATCTATTCTTTTGGAATATACGGCATTTTAAGATTTACAAAGAACTTTATACATATTAACTCATCTGATCCATACAACAACGAGACAAGGTAGTTCCTATTGTATTAAGGCCTGTTATGGGGTCCCCTGGGCTTGTTTTTTTGCGTTGCCACATTTTTCAGAAGCACCAGACCCAGATCATGCAGAAGGCCCTGAATGTGTCAAGGATGAACATCCCCATCCCCACTCCTCCACCGACATTTGTTGTTTGCATTGCAAACTGGACTCCTGTCAAGGATCAAGACAGGCACCAGTCAGTATGTGCCAGGCTGGAAAATTTGCTTATGCATCTGGGACCCTGTAGATATATAGACTATTCTATCTTCATAGTGTAGCAATTCCCAAGGGAAAAGAATGTGGCTTTTGCCATTGCCTTGCTCTCCCGCTTTTAGAGGGATTTCGTCCTTTTGTCATCTTTACTATACCTTTCCCTGTCCTATCCCATGTCCCTTTCTGGCATGTCCTCCTTCCTTTGTCCCGTTGTTATAAAAATGCAAACTTGTGTATGTATTGGGAACTCTTTAGGTTTCACATGCATGTTCATTTCTCTTGTAATAAAACCTAATTTTCACAAATTTCATGACATTGTGACTGCCTGCTGACAACTGTAATCCTCATTTACAGAGGAAACTAAGGTAAAGAGAGGCTAAGTGACTTGCCCAGAGTCACACAGGTAGTAAGTGTCTTGAACTCAGGTCTTCCTAATGTGTGTTTCTCTTTCTAGGGGACGGCACTTATTACCAGT
Organism: Notamacropus eugenii; assembly: GCF_028372415.1. NCBI lineage: Eukaryota > Metazoa > Chordata > Mammalia > Diprotodontia > Macropodidae > Notamacropus > Notamacropus eugenii. The sequence continues at coordinate 110,926,116 of NC_092873.1, forward strand.
TGGCATTAATAATTAGTTTGGTTATATTTCTTCTATATTTGCCACATTTTTTATAGAAATACATAAGAAAAATCTATAGTTAATGCATTAACAGAATATTATTAACTTAAGGCTGATTACTTTTAAGTATAATAAAATTCTGAGTACTTATTGAATGCCAACTAAAAAGACAAAAATGAAACTCTCCTGCTTTTTACGGGCCCCCCATTCCACTGAGGGTGGGGAACAATATGCACACAGATAAAGAAAGAGAAAACATACATAAACTAAATATAAAATAGCTTGAGGGAGGACACTAAAAAACAGGTGGCAGCAGAAAAAGCTTCGTGGAGAATGTGAGAAATTTTCTCTGCTCAGAAGGAAGCACCTAAAAATCCGCAGGAATATTTCACATCATTCTAATGCAGCTCTAATATTATGACAAGGTCCCTCAGGTATGTCCCTCACTCACCAGGACCTAGATAATACTATCCTTTTTAACAAACGTTTAATGAGCGCCTACCATGTGTAAGCTACGGGGTTAGTTGCTCAGGGATGCAAGAACAGACTAATACCAGCTGTTCTCAAAAAGCTTACAATCTAATGGGAAGGGGGTATGGGGGTGGGGAAGGCAGGCACGCAAAGTCACAATGGACTATGCACTAGAGCAGTCTGAGAAACTTGAGGGAGATATCACTCCCAGTTGGAAAAGGACAGTTAGAGAAGATTTCAAGAAGATGGTACCTGAGTTAAGCCTCAAAGCAAGGGAAAACTACTACAACAGATGACAACCGGCAAGGACTTCACTGTGCGGAAGGGAGGCAGCAGAAACAAGGGGAAGGAAATGAGATGAAAGGATAAAAATGGGCAAAGGAAAGTACATACAACATTACTGTGAAATGACATTATCTGAGGAATCTTCTATAGAGCACATCTATATGCTAATCAGACTCACACAATAATTACTCAGTCTTCACTAAATATTGCCCCAGTTGGTGCCATTTGGGGCACAAAAATGGCATTTCTGTGCAGAAAAAAAGCTTAGATAAAAACTGTTTAAAAAAAAAATTTGATCTCTCTTTGGAGAATTTTCCAAGGACTCTTGTTGACTAGAATCATGCGAATAAAAAATAATCAATATTGTATACTGTAGAGCAATTAAAACAAGTATTGTATTCAAGGCACTATTTAATCGAAAGCTAATGGATTTGTGCAGAAAATGGCATAAATTAAAGACTGAACATATTGAGAATGAGATGCATTTTGTCTCCTCAAAATTTAATTCTAAGGGACAGGGTACAATTGTATTAAAGAATAAAAGGCTGGGGGAAAAAACTGAAATGAAACTGTCGTGGATTTTCCAAATATTTTTGAGGGAATGCTTCTTTTTTATTATGACTTTTAGAAATGGCTTGGTAACCACACTGCACATATTTCAATGCACATCTGTGGTCTGGACCGCTAATGTTTTGTGTCTAAAATTAGAATGCTCAGCTTGAAAGAGTGCCAAGGTAATCATGAAAAGGGCTACAGCCTAAAGGAGATCAGGTCGAAGATGAAATACAGAACAGGAAAGAAACTGTGGATGATGAGTATGGGTAAAGAAACCATCTGTTTAACTCCTGGCAAAAATACAATAAAACTCAAAAGCCTTTCACTGGAAGAAGAAGTATAAAGCAGAAAACAAAATGAGACTGTGACATTAGGAATAATAAACAAAAATATCTAGAATATTATGAACAATTCTCATAATCAGAGCACGCAAAAATAATACCGTGCTTTTGTATAACACTCAGCAGTTTTTCACAGTTTTTTATCATCACCTCATTTTATTCTTTTAATAATGCTTATGGAGAGGGCAGGTATTATCATCCATTTTACAAATGAAAAGAATGAAACTTAGTGATGAAGTGACTTTCCTAAAATCACAGTTAGTAAGGGGATGGGGTCCACATGAAAATCCAAGGTCTCTCCCCCTCAGCTAAGTGAAAGCTTCATCTCTCATCTCCGTAAGCTTTGCACTGGCTTTGCCTCATGCCTGGAATGCTCTTCCTCCTCACCTCTAAAAGAATCCCTGGGTTCCTCCAACATTCAGCTCAAGTACAACTTTTCCCATTAGACCTTCCTGGTCCCCTTAGCTACTAACGCTGCTCCCGTCAAGATTTCCGTGCACTGGCTTTGTATGTGTTTTATGTGTGTATGTGTGTATGTAATATATGTGTACATTTTCTCCCGTTAGAATGCTGGGTCCTTGAGAGAAGGGACCCATGGTTTTGTTTTCATACTACCAACTTCTAGTGGAGTACTTGGCAGGCAATAGGTGCTTGGTAAATGCTGACTGACTGCTTGATTAGTATATAATAACAAATATACAGTAATTACAAGTAGCAGCTATTATCAAAAAAGGCCTGGTACAGTAGTAGGTGGCAATGACAAAATTCAGAGTACCTCACAGTACTATGACTATTACTGATATAATAACCAACTGATACAATGGCTCTTCTACAACTGGCTAAAAAAATCCCTCAAAGGTCACTTGAAAATTACTTCTAAAAAGAGTATTGATGCCTTTCCAATAAAATCTTGGATAAATCAAGGATACCCATTATAATCACTATTATTTGATACAGCTCAAGAAATTCTAGCTACAGCAACATGAAAATGCAAAAGAAAACATGGCAATAAGAATGAGAACTTAAGTAAACAAAACTATTGCTTTTTTGCACATGCTATGATGATCTAGTTAAAGAACTCTAAAATTAATTGAAGCAATTAATAATTTAAGTTGAAGCTGCAGGATAAAAAAATCCCTATAAGTCAACAGCTAAAAGACTATATTACCAACAAAACCCAGCAGGAAGAGATACAAAGATATTCCAGTCAAAATAATTAAAGAATGTATCAACTATTTGTGACTTTATCTAGCAAGACATACAGGAACTATATAAATACACCTGGAAAGCAGCCTTTAAAGAAATAAAGCCTAAATAATTGGGCAAGTATTTATTGCTACTGGGTAGGCCTTCCCAATATAAAGAAAATGACAATGCTGTCTAAATTACTTTACTTTTTCATTACCGTAACATTCAAACCACCAAAGAATTATTTTCCAGAGTTATGAAGATGGTCTTTGAACAGCTGAATCTCATGCCTTCTTCAGTGAAGTTCTCCCCAACTCTGATACTCTGCTGAGTCTCATCACTTAACGATAAGCAGACACAAGCATTCCTTCATACTCGCCGTGTCCCCGTGACCCTGACTCCATGACTGTACAAACCCCATTCCTTATACTTGACTCATCATTCTCTGATGCCTGATCACCTCAACCCTACTCCAGTACCAAATGCCCAAGCTCTACCTGTCCTTTTCACCATGATACTTGAAATGCCTACTTTATAATTAGCATTATATGTTCCTCTTCCTTTCTCACTCCCTCCAATGGTTCCCTCTAGAATACACCGCCTCCCTCACTCCCCTCCTTTGCAGTACTGGTTATAATTTTTCTTATACTTCTAGACTGTCTGGTGATGGTGGGGGAAACTGATGACTCAACAAACATTTATGAAGTACCCGTTGTGTGTCAGGCACTATACCAAGTGCAGGGGACACAAAAAGAAGCAAAATATAGTCCCTAACCTCAAGGAGTCTATATTCTAATGAGGGAGACAAGATGCAAATAAATATATACAAAGCAAGCTATACGCAAAATAAATGGGAGATAATTAACAGACAAGGTACTAGGATTCAGTGGGCTTGGAAAAGGCTTTCTGTAGAAATGGGAGTTTAGTTGGAACTTAACAAAAGCCAGGGAGGGTCAGTAATTGCAATGGAGGAGGGGAAACATATCAGGTATGGAGGACAGTCAGAGAAAACACCCAGTTCTGTTTGTGGAACAGCCAGGAGGATGGTGTCACTGGGTCGAAGAGTAGGTATAAGAAGACCAAAAAGTTAGGAAGGGACTAGGTTATGAAGGGTTTTGAATACTAAACAGAGCACTGTGTATTTTTTTCCTGGAGGTAATAGGAAGAAGCTATTGGAGTTCAATGAGTAGGGAAGTGTATCAGCAAGGACCCCGGCACAGAAAGGAGGGCCTGCTGTACGGGTTCTTAGATCTGATTTTCTGAAAGGAAAGCAACTTTTCCGGGGTCACAATCTACTTTAATTAAACACATTTATCATTCACTTAGTTCAGGGGGAGAAGTCAGCACCCTGAACTTCAGAGAAAATACAAACAGAAATTACAAACAGAAAGACCAACAGACAGGGCTTCCAACTGTCTGACCATGGACAATACATACATCATCACCAGGGAGAGAAACACCAACATCTGGGCTTTCAAAGCTGGGGGGCTTCTTAAAACGACTGCCCAGAGTCTCATCTGGCACAGGAACCTTCTTCCAAAAAATAAGCCCCAAAGTAAAATCTCACCTCAGAGTATATATTCTCTTTTTTGGGGCCAGAGGGCAGGACTCTCGTGACCTTGTGCCTCATTAGAAATTAACAAGAGTAGTCTGAGGCCTAAGATCTTTAACTCTTCCCCCCACCCACTATTAACCTTACGTTAACCTTACAGGGAGTGACATGAACAGACCTGCATTTTAGGAAAATCACTTTCTGGGCTGAATGGAGGAGGACTGGAATGGGAAGAGACTTAAGGCTGGCACACCCTCCAGAAGGCTATTGCAATAATCCAGGAGAGAGATGATAAGGACTTGTACTGCAGTGGTAGCAGTGTCACAGGAGAGAAGGGGACATAGACTAGTGAAACTGCAAAGGTGAAATCAGCAGGTGTTGGCAACAGGTTGGATGCAGAGGGGTGAGAGAGAGTGAGGAATCCAACATGCCTCCTAGACTGTGAGCCTGAGGGACTGAGAGGATAATGTTGCCCTCTACAGTAATAGGGAAGGTAGGAGGTGGGGAGGGTTTAGAGGAAAAGATAACCAGTTCTGTTTTGGACATACAGAGTTTAAAATGTCTACTGGAGAACTAATTCAGTATTTTTGAAAGATATTTGGAGATATGAGACTGGAGATCAGTTGAGAGTTTGGGGCAGAATAGGTAGATCTGAGAAACACTCACAAAGTGAAGATAATTTAATACAAGAGAGCTGATGAGATCACCAAGTGAAATAGTATAGTAGCAGAAGAGGAGACGGCCTAAGAGAGAATGCTGAAGAACTTCTACAATTAGAGCGCGTGGCCCGGAAGTGGATGTGGCTGCTGAGACAAGAGGGTGGATTAGAGGCAGCCACCAAGCTGAATTCTTCCAACATTCCCCTCTAAAAAACAATAAAATTTTGGAGTGACAAAGCTAACAAAAGATCAAAGTGAGTCATTTTTCCATCCAAAAACAAGTGAAGAAGTTGGCAGGAGGGATCTGTAACATGAGGGTGGAACAGTGTGCAACAGCAGCACCAGCCACGGGCCTTGGAGGTAGCTGTGACAACAGTAAGAGGGTTGGTCAACTGGTCAGAAACAGATTACAAGGGACTATTTGCTGGGTGCAGCTGGCACTGATTGGCAACTTTACTGCCCATATGCAGTTCTGGGTCACAATTTCAGGGCAGAAGAGTACTTATGATTGGTTACAAGGGAGGCCTGATCCCAATTCCAAGGTAGAGAAGAACATTACTACTAGTAGCTGCAGGAAGTTAGGAGACCTGGTCACAGTTCTAGGGTTATACAGAATATATATGTACATACATACATACATACATACACACATACATACATATATGAATATATATGTAAGTATATAAGTAAATCTAAAAATAAGGTTAGAAAGAGATGTAGAATGTGATCTAGCAATCTAGCATCATAAGAAGAAAGTGCTCTATAGAGATCTAGAAGGCAATCTAGAGAGAGATCTAGAACGAGATCAAGAAATCTTGAAAGAAATAAATGTTGAAAAATAGGCAGAAATTCAGGGTTCTAAGAGGAGTGCTAATATTTACAACTGCAAGAGAACGGGGTAAAGACCAGAGTGCAGAGCAAGACAGTAGTGACTACACCTCTCCTTGGATTACATTACTTTGGAGGCACTGAAAATTTGCAAATTCTCAGAACTAGCAGAAAATAGCAGGAAAAAAAAACCCTAAAGCTTGGGACAGTGCTTCCCATTCCACGGGTTAGAAAAATGAACAAACACTACCACCACCACCAACAAAAAAATAATCATAAAACTACTATGGGGGCAGAGAAGACCATAAAATAAATTCAGAGGAAAATCATAATGTGAAAAGATTGTAAGTAAAGCCTCAAAGAAAAATGCTCATTGGACACAAGCCAAACAAGATTTACTAAAAGAGTTAAAGAAAGCAAAAAGAGCGTACAGGAAAAATTAGAAAAAAGAAATGCATCATGCAAAAAAATTATGAAAAGAGAATTAGTAGTTTAATAAAAGGCACAAAAACACCAAAAAAGTAACCTAAAAATAAAATGAGCCAAATGATAAAAATGGCACAAAAATTTACTGAAGAAAAAATACTCCCTAAAAAGCAAAATAGGGTAAAGGTGTGTGTGTGTGGGGGGGGCGGCGCAGATTTAAAAAAAAAAGCTCACTGAAGATAATAATTCTTTGAAAATTAAAATTGCGACTTCCAGGAGCCAAGAAGGAAGAATAAGCAGTCAATCGCCATAATTCTCCTGTATTCACCTCCAAACAACCATAAAATAGCAGCCCAAAACAAATCCTGCAAAACCAAAACCAGTAAAAAAGACAGGGTGAAGCAATCTTTTAGCCTATGGAACTTGGAAGATCAGCAGGAAAGTTCCGTCTCACTTGAGCAGAAGGGGAGCAAGCCAAGGACAGGAAGCATCCCAGCAAGCCAGCAACAAGCTCCACCTCAGCAGACCAGCAGGAGATTCTAAAGCCCAGTACGGTGGATCAGGCAAACACCAATATCAGGACCCCTCCACATGCCTCAGCATAGCCAGGGCAATGGACAGTAAGACCCCAAGCCCCAGCACAAAAACTTGGGACAGTGTAAGACCAGAGTCCAACTCTCACATAAAAACACCAAGTCAGAAAAAAAAAGGCAGAAAAAATGAGCAAAAAAAAAAAAAAATCAAGAAGAATTACACTATAGAATGTTGCTACAGTGACAGGGAGGATCAAGGCATAAACTTAGAAGAGGGCAATAGGGTCAAAATGGCACATGTGAAGCCTCAAAGAAAAATGTAATTTGGTCTCAGGCCCAAAAAGAATTTATAGAAGAGTTTAAAAAGGATTTTAAAAAGCAAATTAGAGAAGCAAAAGAAAAATTGGGTAAAGAAATGAGAGTAATGTAAAAGAATCATGAAAAAAGAGTCAACTGCAAAAATCCACTGAGGAATAACTCCCTAAAAATAGAATTGGCTAAATGGAAAAGGAAGTACAAAAGTTCACTGAAGAGAATACTTACTTAAAAATTAGAACTGACACAACAAAATACAATTAAAAACAAAATTTAAAAAGTAAAAAAATATGAAATTTCTCATTGGAAAAACAAATGACCTAGAAAATAGATTTAGGAGAGAAAATGAAAGAATTATTAGATTATCTGAAAACTATGGTTAAAAAATGCCTGCACAACATCTCTCAAGAGATTATCAAAGAAACCTTCCCTAACATATTAGAACCAGAGGACAAAACAGAAATTGAATCACCATCTGAAAGAGATTCTAAAATGAAAAGTCTCCAAAACATCACAGCCAAAATTCAGAGTTCACAGATCAAGAAGAAAGTACTACAACCAGTCAAAAAGAAACAATTCAAATATTGTGAGAGGCAGCTGGACATGCAAGCCTGGAGGTCAGTAGAAAGGTTACAGAGTTTTCATAGATTTGAGAATCACCAACATAGAAACAGTAATTAAGTCCACGGAAGCTGATGAGATCACCAAATGAACACAGAGAGAAGAGAAGAGGGTCCAGGACAGAGCCCTATGCAGCACCTATGGTTAGAAGGTGTGATAAAGATGAGAATCCAGAAGAGGAAACTGAGGAGTAGCCAGATAGGTAGGAAGAGAAACAGGAGAGATCAATGACCCAAGAGTCAGGATTACATAGGATTTGGCAGTTTCCACATTAAAGAACCACAGGGCTTGGAACATGATATACTAGAAGGCAAAGGAGTTGAGATTACAAGCAAGAATCACCTCTCCAGCAAAACTGAATATAATCTTTCAAAGGAAAAAGTTAACATTTAATGAAATAGAGGACTTTCAAGTATTACTGATGAAAAGACCAGAGCTGAATACAGAATGTGACATTCAAACACAAGACATATATATAAATATATGTATGTGTGTATGGATATGTATATACATATGGATATGTATGTATGTATATGTATACAAATACACACACACACAGTTAGGTATAGAAATCTATCTTGCCTAATAGAGCAATTGGAAGAGAAAAGGATAAGAGATATTGGGGTAAAGGGGGAGGGTGATAAAAGCTTTGAGGGTGGATTGAGGGAGGTCAGAAGCAAAACAGACTTTTAAGGAGAAACAGGATAAAAAAAGAGAAGGATAAACAGAAGAAAACAAGATGGAAACACAGTAATTGGGACTGAATGTGAATGGAATGAGTTCACTCATAAAACAGAATTGGATAAGAAAAAAGATTAGAAACCAGAACCCAACAATCGGTTGTTTACAAGAGTCACACTTAAAATAGAAAGGGACACACAGAGTTAAAATAAGGGACTGGAGCAGAATCTGTTATGCTTTAGTTGAAAAAAAAAGGCAAAGGTAGTAGTAATTATGATCTCAGAAAAAACAAAAGCAAAAATAGGCCTAATTAAAAGAGAAAATTAGGAAAACCACATTTTGCTAAAAGGTACCATGGACAATGACATGAACAGTATCAAAAAATCTAAGGGCAAATTTTTCTGACAAAGGCCTCATTTCTCAAATATGTAGGGAACTGAGTCAAATTCATAAAAATAAGAACGATTATTCAACTGATAAATGATGTCCTCAAAAGAAGAAATCTAAGCTATCTATGATCATATGAAAAATATTATAAATCACTACTGACTTAAGAAATACAAATTAAAACAACTCTGAGTTACTGTCTCACACTTCTCAGAAATGGCAAATGCTGGAAGGAATGAGAGAAACTAGGTAGACTAATAAACGGTGGAAGTATAAGGTGGTCCAATCATTCTAAAGAACAATTTTGAATGATGTCCAAAGAACTATAAAACTGTGTAGAAGGGAAGACAGACGGGGGAGGAGTAATCAGAAGCAAATACTTTTGATGAGGGACAGGGTCAAAAGAGAGAATAGAATAAATGGGGGGTGGGGGAGGGCAGGATAGGATGGTTATACATGTAGAGTCAAGCAAAACCTGTATCGAATTGCTTGCCTTCTCAATGGGGGTGGGTGGGGAGGGAGAAACAGAGAGAATTTGGAACTTAAAAGCTTTAAAAATGAAATGTTAAAATCGTTTTTACATACAACTGGGAAAAAAATATACAGGCAATGGGGTATAGAAATATATCTTACCCTACAGGACAATAGAAGGGGAAAGGGATAAGACAAGGTGGGGTGATAGAAGAGAGAGCAGATTTGGAGTTGGGGTAATCAGAATCCATGCCATCTTGGGGTGAGGGAGGGGAGAGATGGAGAGAAAATTTGGAACTCAATATCTTGTGGAAGTGAATGTTGAAAACTAAAATTTAATAAATTAAAACTACCCCCAATACAAAATTAATAAAGTTAAAGTAAAATCATGATCCATTAAAAAAAAAAGAAAATAGTAATAGGGAAATTAGGAGGTGAGAAGGTCTAGGGGGAAAGATAATGAGTTCAGTTTTGGACAACTCTGAGTTTAAGATGTTTATAGAATATCTAGTTCACAACGTCTGAGAGGCAGTTGGAGATGCAAGACTGGAGGTCAGTAGAAAGGTTACAGAGATTTCATAGATTTGAGAATCATCAACACAGAAAAAGTAACTAAGTCCATGGAAGCTGGTGAGATCACCAAATGAACACAGAGAGAAGAGAAGAGGGTCCAGGACAGAGCCCTATGCAGCACCTATGGTTAGAAGGTGTGATACAGATGAGAATCCAGAAAAGGAAACTGAGAAGGAGTACCCAGATAGGTAAGAAAAGAAACAGAAGAGATCAATGACCCAAAAGCCTAGAGAGAAGAGACCATCAGGGAGAAGATAGTCATTAGCAGTGTCAAAGGCTAAAGGCCAAGAAGAATGAAGACTGAAAAAGGTCATGGGATCTGACAATTAAGAGATCACTGGTAATTTTAGAGAGAGTACTTTTGGTGGAATGATGAGGTTGGAAGTTGGATTGTAAGAGATTAAGAAGAGAGTGAGAGGAGCAAAAGTAGACCAAGAACAATTTATACAATGACACTATAATGGCAAAAAGCTTTGAAAGGCTTAAGATCATCGATCAATGCAATGACCAACCACCATTCCAAATGACTGATGAAGCATGCTGCTTATCACTCATGCCTTGACAAAAAGTTTAGCAACTCAAGCTACCGAATGAGACATACATTTTTGGACACAGCCAATGTAGTCATTAGTTTTGCTTGCTTATCATTATTTGTTACAAGAGGTTTCTTTTTCTTTTTCTAAATCGGGGTGGGGGAGCAAGGAGATGGGGAAGGATAGGACAGTTAGGTATAGAGTTGCCAAAAAAAAAAAAGAAAAGAAAATAAAAGAAAGTCATTGAAATGTATTTTTGAAATGCACAGAAGAGAACACAAGGTCAGCCAGAAGGAATCACAGAAACTAGGACAGCTTTGAAAGTAAAATGTCAAATGTATTATATACTTAAAAAAGAAAAGCAAGCTGAATATAATAGATTTGTAGTTTCATGCACATCCTTCTTTATGTTATACTCTATATGGAAGTGCTTATTTTGCTGGTGTTTGTTCAAAATGATTTTTAATGGGAAAAAAAGTATATTGGCACATATTTAAAGGTAAAAAATTCTGAGTATATAATCCACTTTATAATAAAAGAAGATGATAAAATACCTCTATCAGATTTGGTTTCAGAGACAGAATTCTACATGATATTTGATAGCTTACCAATTAAAGATAAAACCCATATGGCTAGTACCTAGAAATTCTCAAATATAACCCCATAATAAAGTAAATCATCCTTTATGCTCAGTGACCTTCAAAATGTCCTTCCTACCCTAGTCCAAGTTAATTTTACATAGGTAAAAGTACCATATCCCTTTAAGGAACAATCAGCAATTAGCTCCATTCACCAACTCTAAATTGCAAGGGCAAGCAACACCTGAAATGCTTAGGGTCCCTAGACACTAATCAGGAGTTATATGCTATGGTTCTGCTAACTCAACAAAGGATAATTGCAGAAAAAATTTAGAGACTTTTACATACACAATACTGCTTCATATAAAATCTAAATTGTGGAGCATGAAAGGGGAGTGGGTGAGGTGCAGGTAGGGTAAGGGTCAATATGGTCTCAAAGCACATACTTTTTTAAACCATACCAATCACAATTAATTTGGATATTCAGAAATATAATGTTCAGGGTCTAGCAACTAATGACTACCATGATCTTAATACCTAACACAGACACAACCAAGAAAACAGGAAAGGACTCAAAAGGTGTTGTCAAGGACAGGGTTGTTTTTGACTTCCTGGAGAAGTGTTAGAAATAGCTTAATTACTGACTACAGATCTGGATCTCAAACTGCTTAAAGGATAACTCTACGGTGTCCCACTGGTCACTTAAACTCAATATATCTGAAAACTATTTCAACTCTTACCTTTGACCTGTTCCTTTTTTACTGATATCACTACTCATTGTTTCCCACAGTTCATAAATTAAACAGGTGAGCAGGTTGGATTATCTATAGGAAATTGTGAAGCTCTTTTAATGATCCCAAGCATCTTAATGAAACAAAAATCCATCCTTTTATTATAACATTCTATCAGTTCTGGTGTGCAGTTGTACACGGTGAGTACCAGAGTCAGCTTATGAGAGCCAAGCGTTAAAATTTCAGTATAAGCACTTACACTTCAGAAATGGGCAAACACTACAAACTGGGACTTGACTTACTGTTTTGTTGATTGACTCTAGATTTAAGAAATTGTTGGAGAAAATGTTAATAATGAAGGTTGAATTCAAAAGTATGTCAAGCATACATTCAGCAACACACCTCTAGCTGTGAGTCACAGAAAACAATGGTGTCCAAAGGATTGAGAGTCAGGCTCACAAAGAGGGCAACAGAGGGGATCGTGGTGCCCATGAGTTAGCTGCAATACTACAAACAAGAAATTATATACGGGAAACATTCTAAAGGCAAGGTATATGACTGTAGGTTTAGAGCTATAAGGGACCTTCGAGGCAGGTAATCCAGTCCAACTCTCTCATCTTATAGATGACAAATCTCCAGCAAAGGAGGTGAAGTGACTTGGTCTAAGAGGCAGAACCCAAGTGCCTCTCATTTTTAAGCCACTTTTCTTTCCAATACAACTTGATCACTCCTCCTTTGCGTAAAGTGGAACATCAAAGAAATCTATGAGTGAAAATGATGGTCTGGTTTTATAGAGAGAACAAGAGATAACTGATAGAAGACATGTGTGCCACTGCTGTTGTCATAATAAGAGAGTAAGAAAGGTTACCGGTACATGAAAAACATATTCAGTGAACCCCACATGAGTAAACTTAGGAGGAGAATGGTACCACAGGATGGGTAGGTATGGATGGATTCTGATCTGCATCAGAGGAAGGGAAACCCACACTGACGAGATCACACATACATCAGCATATGAGTATTTGAGTCATCTGTGAAAAGAATTAATAATAGCTAATATTTATACAGCACTTAAAAGGTATGCAAAGTGTCTTACAAAATTAGTCAGAGTTGATAATTATCTGCTGAGTGCCTACTATGTACAAGTGGCAGAGATACAAAGAAAGGCATAAGACAGTCCCTGCCCTCAAGAAGCTGAAAATTACAACGTGGTAAGACAAGCCATTAAGCTGAAAGTTGGCCGTGGGAAGAAGGGCATTTGGTCTGGGGGTATGATGAAATGACGAAGTAGAGTAGGAAATTAATATCCTGCAAGATGATTAGTTTGTAACTGGAATTAATATAACTAGGGCAGTCAGGTGGAGGATGATGATATGAATGCTTTGGGTCCACTCTTCAAATGGATCTGGCCCTCTCCAAACAGAGGCAGAAGGTGCTGAGGAGGCATGAATTTCTGAATTGAATTCATTTTTCAGAATGAGGAATTTCTGGAGATCATGAAGTGTAGGAGCAGCTGAGTGTTCTCTCTCTCTCTCTCTCTCTCTCTCTCTCTCTCTCTCTCTCTCTCTCTCTCTCTCTCTCTCCCTCTCTCTCTCTCATAAGTTGCATTTGGGGATAGTTTGAATTTGGTCTACATCTTGTATCTTTCTTAGAAGATAACTACCACAGTGCTCTGCACACAGACACTTAATAAATGAATTCTCAAATCGTGGTTTATGATGTAAATAACTAAAGTTTCCCCCTTTTATATTTACAGATTACAGGATGCCTCCAGTCATTCTAATACTGCAAGTGGATTAAGAAAAAGTGTCACAATTTCTGAAGCTATCATCATAAACCTACATTTCTAACATTTGCTGTTCATTGCTTACTGTTAACTCTGCAACCACTTCTGAAAGCTGTGCTCTTGGTATTCTGATTATGAATGAATCTTTTTCTTAAAAAAACTCATTTCTGAGCTGGACACTATATTGACAACTCTTGTGGTTCTACACCATTGTAGCTTCCAGAAATATCAAGCTAGAGGATGATTTTATAGATGACACATATTCAGCCGTGGCTGATATTTATACTAATTGTCCTGTCAACAGTTCTGAAGGAGAAGTTTTGTCATGGCTTCTGCAGCCCCCAAGGGATCTTCCCTATTCTTACTACCTCAGGTCCATCTGCTACTGCATACAAGCCTATATACAAATATCCATCCACACAATTTACTAACCACAACATCCTTCCAAGGAAGGGCTATGAAAGTGAATTGCTTGTTTATTTAGCATCTGCTAAACATTTTTAATCCTGTTACCTTTAAAATAAAAATTAAAAAGTTCAACATTCATGGCTAGAGTAAATGTAAATGTCAGCCTTAAAAATAATTTACCAATATTCACTACTCAGATTAGTAGGAGTATTATCTCCATTAGGAATGAAAACTGCATTTTGGCTTTAATATGCTTAGCAAAGAAATACTTTTTTACATAATCTTATTCCTTAATCTACCAAGAAGTGGATAGTAGAATTCAAAGAAGATAACTCATCAAATCCAAACTGAATGTTTAACATCTTATAGCAAAGCCAATTTCTAACCATAGGAAATATCAGGAGTAATTTGTATGTGTGTGTGTATACACACAAACTAACACATGTATAGATATATACGTATATATGAAGATGTATATCTACCTGTGTAGATATTATAAATTCAAAAAGAATTTTCCCATCCAAGATGACAGCTAAGAATTTGACAGACTAGCTCAGGAATGGGGAACCTGCGGCCTTGAGGCCACATGTGGCTTTCTAGGTCCTCAAGAGCAGCCCTTTGACTGAATCCAAACTTCACAGAATAAATGATCTGTTAGTTACTCTCAAGAAGGTAGGAGTGTATCACAGCCATTTTAATTTCCTTTAAAAATCTGGTACAGATCTGCCATCTAGGAATGTATCTGAACCTTTTCATCAATCCTATGATCGAACAACTAAAGGAACAAAAGTATTTAGAACTTCTTAGAAGTTGATCTCCAGTTCCATGATTGGAGATGTGCTGACAGAAAGACGATAATAAAGTTCTTATATTTGCACTGGCATTTGCAGGTAGCATTATTTTGAATTTTCCCTCTTTTAGTGACAGAAATGAGACTCAGAAAATCAACCAGAAGAGACGAGAAATATTTCTCAGATTTCTGGTTTTGTTTTTTTTTCCTCAGAACTTACAAGATACAAGCAGGAACCAGAACTTTTCCCCCATGTTTGAAGGCTGCAGAAGTCTCTTTAAAGTTCTTGTTAGCGCCCTTTTCATGATGGCAAAATATTGAAAATTGAGGGGATGCCCATCAACTGGGGAATGGCTGAATGAATTGTGTTTTATGAATGTAATGGAATACTATTGTGCATTAAGAAGTGATGAGCAGAAAGATTTCAGAAAAACCTGGAAAGACTTTATATGAACTGATGCAAAATGAAATATGTTGTCAAGAAAACAATGTACACAGCGTCAGCAACACTGTGTGACGATCAACTATGAATGACTTAGCTCCTTCTCAGCAGTGCAATGACCCACGCACAAAGGCCCCAAGATGAAAAATGTTATCCACATTCAGATAAAGAACTGACAGACTCTGAATGCAGAAAGAACTTTTATCACTTACTTTTTGATTTTTTTTCCTTTTGATCTATTTCTTCTTTCACAACTATGACTAATATGGAAATAAGTTTTACATAATTGCACATATATAACCTATATCAAATTGCCTACCATCTTCAGAACAGGGGAGAAGGAGTAAGGGAAAAAATCTGGAACTCAAAATCTTGTAAAAATGAATGCTAAAAACTGTCTTGACAAACAACTGGGGAAAATAAAATACTATTAAAAATAAAAATAAATAAAATTTAAAAATAAAATATGAAGATCTCAGGTTGAAAAATTAAACAGCAGAAATTCACATTTTTTTTATGCTTTGTTCTTTATATTTTGGAGTGTGTTTATGAATGACTACTAATTTCACAATAAAAAAAGTTAAAAAAATAAAGAATAAAGTTCTCATAGTCCTTCTATACACATACACAAACACACATACATGTGCAGTGTGGGGATAGAATTAAGAATTCCTGGCACTCCTTCTTGCTCTTATCTTGTGAAAAAAATAGGAATTCGGTCATCTCCTGAACAAAACCACGATTTTTGTGAGTATTAAATGAAATAGGTACATGAAGTACTTTATAATCTTACAGTACTTCATGTTGTCGGGTTAGCAAATGAAAACTTACCTGAATCTGTTAAATCTACATGATTTCATATCCAATTTCAAATCCCAATCAGCCATTCATTATGGGCTTCCCACCCCACTGCATCTTTCTACTTTTTTCTCTGGAAACAATTATCAAATCAGTATGATCACTATAGGAATAAGTCAAATGACTGCCTTAGAGCTCCCCTCACTATCACTGTAACTCCCAGATCAAAATTTTCTTCCTTAGCTCAGTGGGGACTAGGGGACTGAACTGATTTACTTCTGTATTTATATTGCCAGGGCATAGTGCTGGATATACAGCAGGCATTTCATAAATGCTTTAAATTTTTAAAAATACATAAAGAATAAATATCATCGTCGAATTCAACCTAAAAAGTGCATATCCTCTATTCCAATGACTGTACACTTGTTTCAATCTCCAGTCTGTGGGGTAATGAAAAGCAACCTAGACTTGACAAAATAGAAGATCTGTGTTTTACTTTCAGAATGATCTTAGTCAAATCACTTCTGCTATCTAGGCATCAATTTCCTCTTATGTCAAACAAGGGAGCATAGCTTAATCCATAAGATCCCTTCCTGCCCTAAATCTTTAGGCCAGGTATAGACTATAAGAATGGATCTTAGAGACCATCTCATCACTTCATATGGAGTATATGGAGCCTTGTGTATGAGGAAAAGGAAGGCGCATTCAATAATAAGTTAATAAATTCTTGTTAATGAACAGGAATTAATTTAAAAAGATAATCTGAATAAAACTCTTTTGGAAATAATCTGGGCCATCATTTTTCCCTTTGTAGTATATCTTTTTTGCATCCTATTTTCTTATTTCAAATGTGAACTAAACAATTCTCATTTACTATATACATGAGCATAGAAATTGATCTTTTAAACTTAAAATATCTTTTCTTAAACTGGTATAATGGCAACTATGTCCGACTCTGGACTTGCTTCACATACCATGGCCATGTAAAGAAAGGAGATTTTTCTCACGTCCCAATTTCAGGCAAAGGAATATAGAATAAGACCTGAATCTGGTCAATTTGCAATCTGAAACGGATAGCATTATTTTATGTCTTAAGTACTGATGAACTATTTTTTTCAGAAAATTTGTGGGGAAAGCCATAAGGAATTTTCAGTAACATTTTCAGTATACAGACTTATCAAAAGTGATAGGCAATCTTACTGGAGAAGGGGAAAGGGAAGAGAATAAGTATACAGATAGTGCCTGCTATATGCCAAGCACTCTAAGTGCTTTACAAATATATCTCATTTGATTGAGTAAATAGTTTATAAAAATGGGTCTTCAATCGTGGGATATAACTGTGTCATACAGAATAAAAAAATATGAAGATTTCAGAGAAACACAGGAAGATTGATTTACAGTGAAGCAGAGGATAAAACGCAGAGATAAAAAACAATTTACCCATGATGGTGACAACAATGTAAACTATAAGTAAGGATTATACACTAAGAGCCAACAAAACTTACATAAAGGATAACAGATGACACCACATTAGCAAAATTAAACCATTTATATTTTCTTTCTGTTAATCATCAATGAACTATGAAAAGTAAAGTGACTAATTCTATCCATTGTAATACGCTCTTAGGTTATATTCTGGAGACAAAAGTCATGGGATCACATAGTTGGAAATAGAAGGGAGAGCAAAGGTCATTTAATGTCTTCATTTTATAAATGAAGAAATGGAGGCACAAAAGAGAGTGACTTTTCCAAAGTCACACAAGTACAAAGCTTCAGAGGTGGCCCTTAAATATCTACCCTCTTTGGTCCAGATCTCTTTCTGCTATACCATACTACACCCAGATGTTCAGGGGTTTTCTGGGTTGTGCCTCTAGTGACAAAACAAAATGGCAAATAAAATTCAAAAATATGAAAATGGCATCACCACCACCACATCTTCAGTTGTCATCTAGTTATTATTTTGTACCTGCTTCACCAAACACAGAAGATATGCCTTCCATAATGCTCTCGTAAATAGAAGGATTATAAAGAACATAAACAATTGTCCAATATGCAACCTTGAAAAGAAAAAAAAAGTTGGTTAAAAACTTAAATTGCAATGGCTCTGGGGAAGGAGGGAGAAAAATATTTAATATGCAGCATGGAAACTGCTATTATTACTATAACCATTTTATAGTTGAGAAAACTGTGGCAAATAGAGGTTAAGTGACTTGCCCAGGGTCCCAAAGGTAGTGGATGTATGAGTTCACATTTAAACTCAGATCTTTCTGACTTCAGGTCCACCTTTCTATCCACTGTACCACTGTTATCAATATATGGTATAACTATGAAGTAATAGGACTGGCTTCCACAAGCCACAGAAGAAATTCATATAGTGGTAGAAAGGAAAGAACAGGAAATTTAGGGTCACAGAAAATGAATTCAGATTCTGGGCTTTTCTACTTACTTACTCCCAGTGAGACCTTATCCAAGTCACTTGACCCTCTACATCTATTTCCTCTTCTGTAAAGTAAGAAAGTTGAACCAGATGGTATCTAAGGTCCCTTTCATCTTTAAATTCTATGAGCTGTGATCAGTCTCCTAAAAGCAGTATAGCCACAACTTACACATTCGGAAATAGAAAATCATAAGACATATGTTATCTAACACATACTCTGAGAGGGAAAAAAACTCTTATTTTTCAAGGCTTAAATGCAATATATAGATACAATTAACAAACCACATGTATTTCAGATACCATAAACACATTTTAACATAATGCTCTAGAAACCGTACTAATTTTTAAGACATGAAAACTGTATTTCCCAATACTTGGCCAAATATATGACCATCAGAGCAGGATATTGTTGTAACTGGAAAGATTATCTGTCTTGAATCTAACGCGAACTGTAACTTCTTTCTTAATAAAATATTAGTATTTTATGTTGATATGGTTTGTTATAATCTTTGTTAAATTTATATAAATTATAGCATTATATAATACTTTTGTTCTAATCATACATTGATGTACTTTGTTATAATTATAGTATTTAGATATAAAAGCTCACATTTACTTATGGTTTATTGCTGTGATAAATACAGTACAACAATTATCCCCATTTCCCAGATGAAGAAACTAAAATTCAGGAAAAAAAAAACATATCTGAATGTAGCTAAGCTGATCCTCAGATGAGAGAAATATGGTCTGTCACTGGCTCAGACACAAAGTCTTTCCACCTTAGGAGGACCTATAATATATGTTCTCCTGGCACGTTCTTCAAGATCCAAGGTTGCCCCCCCACATCAGGAAGAGGCATGGAAGCTTGGGGCTCATTGTATTAACAGAATTAGAGGATCTAGAATGAGACAGCCAGCTTGGCACAGCAGATAGAGAACAGATTTCAGAGGCAGAGAGAATCTGTGAAGTTTTTCATCTGAAATATGATGGTTAAGTATTCAGGTGTCTGCCTGATTCACTCAACTGTCAGCTATGACTCCAAGCAGCTGTAGCATGCACAGAAGCCACACACCCTGGTAAAATCATCGCAACAGATGGGCTAACCCAGGTTAAGGGTAAGTAACAGGGCTCAAACCCATTGATGAGTTGAGTGGTGTCTATTCCAAGCATGTGAAGACTTCCCCTGGCAGAATGGGTGGATGAGAACAATTTTTTCCAACAGTCATGACGGTGGCTGAAGGAGGTACTGTGGAGCACTTAGAGTTTTGCCAGATAGCAAATATGCCAAGGTCACACTGTATCCCTGATCATCACCCGTAGTCCTGACTTTTCTCTTGCCTCCTCATATAGTGGTAGAAAGGAAAGAACAGGAAATTTAGGGTCACAGAAAATGAATTCAGATTCTGGGCTTTTCTATTTACTTACTCCCAGTGAGACCTTATCCAAGTCACTTGACCCTCTACATCTATTTCCTCTTCTGTAAAGTAAGAAAGTTGAACCAGATGGTATCTAAGGTCCCTTTCATCTTTAAATTCTATGAGCTGTGATCAGTCTCCTAAAAGCAGTATAGCTTGGACTTGAATAACTCTGAAAGAGAGAGTGAGGCTGATGACTGTGAAACTCTGCCTCACTTGTATCCAATTCATGCAGGAGTCAAGACGCCAGCCCATGATGGCACTTTTTGAAAATGAAGGAACAGCGACATACAGGGCAAGTTGCAGAACAGGCACCAAGAGCTGTCTTATCTGGAGCTCCTTGTACCAATGAAGTCACAAGTCTGAACCATCCCCTTACCCCTCTCCTTACTAGCCCCCCAAAAATCCAGAACAGGGGAGAACTTATCCCAATCATAAGATATCTGAAGTGCTTTCAGTTTTAGATACCATATTTAAGAAAGTACATTGACCAGCAGAACTATAACCAGAAGACAAGCAAGTTTGTGAGGAGGCACTAAAGTATGTTAATCAAGAACTGATTAAAACAAATGGGGGTGCTTAGTTTAAAGAAAAGAAACCTTGAGGGTGGAAGGCAGGATTGCTATATTCAAGAAATTAAAGGGTTACATGAAAGAGGGATTTTACTTGTTTTCCTTGGTCACAGAGGGCTGAACCATGACTATTGTGTAGAAAACACAGACGGTCAAATTTTGGGTCTATATAAGGAAATACAACCTAACAAGAGAATTATCCAGAAATATCTCAGAAGTTAGTGAGTTCCATTCATTGGGAGGTTTCATGGTAGGGATTGCAAGGCCACTTGTCAAGAATGTTGTCAAGATTTCTGTTTAGGTGTGAATTGAACTAGATGTCCTCTAAGGTATAAGATAACAGTAAATCTGTGAGTTTATGTTATGCCTACGACTATCTAGCCTAAGGGTCGGAGAGCAAGGCTTTCTAATTGTTAAGTCCAGTGCTCCTTTTGCTATATGTAAAAAACAAAAACCAAAAACAAATCCTTCTGAAAACTTTATCAGCTATAAAATAAAAATGGGATTTTGTTTTTTACACTCCTCAAGAAAGGAAGAATGAAAGGAAGGCAGAAGTGGCTTGCATTTCCATGACAAATCACTCTGGAAAAAGCCCAGATAAAGATATCATGAACTGCTCTTTTTCATTTTCCTTTTTGGAACTGAAATATACAATTTTAATTGAACCAAGTACTCCCCTCTGTGGTCAAAAGAGGAAGAACTGCTATTATTATTATGTTCATTTCTAAAGAGACACATGGAAGAGTTTTGCATTATTCACATCTGAATATTTTTCCCTATTCTTTTTCTTTAGAATTCTAAGAAGGGGAACAGTTGGTCCTTTCTATACAAAGTAACAGAAAACACAGGCAATTTTATAGATAATTAAGGCAACTAGTAAAAATATAATAAAGGGTTTTCTTTTACAAGTATTTTATAGATTAGAAAAATAAATAAAAATTGTAGCATTGCCATAGGATTTAAAGAACACCATGTTTATTTCACAAATGAGGAAACTAAGACCCATGGAGGCTGATGGATGTGAAGCAGTTAGGTAACACAGAGAACTGAGGAGGAAACTTGGGAACAGGAACATCTAAGCACAAATCTTGCCTCAGGGATACACTTAGCTGTGTGACCCTGGACAAGTCACTTAGCATCTCAGTCACAATTCCCTCCTCTGCAAAATGGGGATAATAACAGTATTATTTCACAGGGCTGTTGTAAAGATCAAATGAGATAGAAAATTGTACACCCCCTTTGCAAACCTTAAAGTATTACACAAATGATAGCTGTTATTTTTGTTGTCAAAGGACAAGACCAAGTCCCCATAGTTAAAAGACGTGAATTAGCTGTTGTCCCTCCTTCCTGAAGAGAGCCAAAGTGACATCACTATGCTGAGGTCAAGATGCAGTGTGTCCAACTGTGGGTGATCAGACTAATGTGAGCATGGAAGGTTGGGCACAAATAGTTCACATGAGCATCTGGAATGGACCAAAGCGTAATTCCACATTGCTCTCCAAAATGGTTGGATCAGTACACAATTCCAATTTGAGTTTGATGTTAGGAAAGGAAACACTTCCTAACAACTGAATTCCTCAAAAGGGGAGCTGATGTGTTCCCCTCTTCTAAGAGGTCATCAAACATGGCTGACAAGTTTCATTGAGACTTTCCTAAGTATATGGGTTGGAATAGAGAGCTGCTTGTGTCCCTTCTAACTCTCCACTTCTGTGACCCTGTGACATTGGGTAACTGTGCAGAATTCCGTTTTCTCATCTGTAAATGAGAGGGCTAACCTAGGTGACTCAGGCTATTCACTGAAAAGCCAAATAATGAAGCTGAAGCTTAAATACTTTGACCACATGAGAAGACAAGACTCATTAGAAAAGACCCTGATATTGGGAAAGACTGATGGCAAAAGAGAAAAGGGGATGACAGAGAATGAGATTAACAGATAGTGTCATGGAAACAAGGATCTTGAACTTTGATAGACTTCAAGAGATAATGGAGGGCAGAAGAGCCTGGCGTGCTGTGGTCAATGGGGTCATGAAGAGTTGGACATGACTGAACCACTTAACAGATCAAATGACCTCTAAACTCCCGTCCAGCTCTATGATGCCCTGCTTTATTTTGCTGATCAGTATTTTGCTGAAATCCTCCAGAAAGGGCTTCCTAACTACTCAATGGCACTGTTCTATGTATACTGACCTGGTCAGTGTACTTCTCTTTTGATTAGGTGGCACCACAGATAAAGCATTAGGCCTGATGTCAGGAAAACCTGGGTTCAAATCCAGCCAACCTTAGTAGCTTTGTGATCCTGAGCAAATCATTTACCCTCTGTTTGCCACAGTTGTCTCATCTGTAAAATGGGGATAATAATAGTATCTACCTTCTAAGATTGCTGCAAAACTCAAATGAAGTAATAATTATAAAATGCTTAGCACAGTGCCTGGCACATAGAAAGTGGCAATTAAATGTTAATTGCTATTATTATTACTGTCATTATTCCCCTGGCAAGAACCATCAGTTCCTTGCATTTTGAGAGTACTATTAACACATTAAACACAGCAGAATACTGTTCCCCCTCTCCCACCAGCCCCTACTCACATGTCCTTCTCCCCCTTTCCCTACAGTTTGTTGTTACTTATGCAACCAAAAGACCTTTTGTTGGAGACTTTTCCATAAGCCAAAAATGTTGGTAAGAAGAAAAGTAAAGCAAGATGGTGGTAAAAAGTCAAGGTGGAATGGGTAGAGGAGAAACACTTCTCTTACTTCAACAACAAATATTCATTTATTCATTCAACAAATGATTATTCTTTTATATATATGCATATTTATATATATATGTATGTATGTATATATGTACTTACAGGAACAGCATTAGACAGAGAAGCCCAAAGCATTAATACAGCATAATTGGGAGCCTTAGCTTGTTTTCCTCCTTGCCTTAAGGTGTTGGTAATCAGCTGCAGCACTGTCTATTCAACAGATAAAAACTTCAGATATCAAAGACTGTTGGAAACTGAAAAAAAATATGCATGTTTCCTCAGCATTCAAAATACACAACAAACCAGTTTTTATGGATGATAACTAAGCATGCAAAGACCAGTTCTTTTCTTTATAGACAAGAAAAGACATTCAAGAACCTGCTGAACACACAAAAGAAATCCCAGTCCCTACCCACATCCCAGACTCTCTATTTGGACATTATGCCAGAGTCTCTATTTCCAATAATGTCCTGAAAGCTGTGCTGGCTCTGAATGTTGCCTGCTCTGCTCAACAGAAAGTTTTTTCCAAGACAATAAACTACTTATGAAGTAGATCATAAGAGCAAAAAGTGAAGGGGTCCTCTCACTAGGTCTGAAAGATATCCCTCCACAGACAGAACAATTAGAACTCTTTGTAACAGAGATCAAGAGATCCGGGCACTATATGTAGGAAAGCACTAGGTTTCAAATACAGTGTTATTACCAATGATAACTGTGATCATTTACACTTATATGACAATTTAAGTTTCCAAAGTATTCTTTGTATAGTATCTCATTTAATATAACAGTACTTTGAGGCAGGTACGGTAAGATGTATTATCATCATTTTGCAGAAGAATCTAAGATTCAGAAAGGATGTGACTTGCTCATGATCAATCCATCAATAAGCATTTATTAAATGCTACCTTGTGACAGATGCTGTACTAAAAGTTGAACATACAAATTAAAGGTTGGAAGGTTGTTGTTGTTGTGTTTGTCCTTCATTCTCGAAGCAGACCGTGACATCAAGACGATGGCATGACTTTCAGTTGACTGATTTGAATAAGGGAGGGCTGTAACCTTTGAAAGAAAGGCACCAGCTATGATCACACAGACAATAAATGTTAGGAGAAGAATCCAACCCAGATATTTCCTGACTCTGTACTCTTTTCACAACAACATATTATAAAAATGTGAATTGTTGACAAGGCTACTGTCTTTAGATCCAGTTGTCCCCCTTGCGCTGGGACTATAGCCTATGTATGGAACTAACAAGAAAAAAGAGCTTATTTATAAAGCAAAATTCCTAGTAACACAATTCATCACAGCAACAGCAGAAGAGACCCTGAAACAGCTCAGAGAAACAGCTAAACAATTGTGATTTATTAATGCCATGGATTATTACTGTGTCATAAGAAATGACAACTATGATGGGTATAAAGAAATATGGAATGACATCTATGAAGAGATACAGAAGTATGAAAGCAGGAACAAAAATAAAATACATACACTGTGTATATCTAACAGGCTAAAAAAAGTCTGGGAATAATGAATAGAAGGAAAAAACATCAGAAAAAGACATGACAGGATGACTCTGTCACTATTTTGTTAAAATAAATATGCATTTAACTTTTTTAACAAAGTACAAATAATAAAAGTTTACAATTTCATGGAGGATAATATAACAAGAACAGGAAAGGACCACAAAATTCACATGATCAAATCATCTAATTTTACAGATTAAGGTTTAAAATATATAAAGGTAGATCAATCCACATTTTTCTGCCTCCAAATCCAAAGATCTCTCATTTATTTTTTAAAATTGCATTTGTATATTTGAATGTGTTCATTGATGATTCTATATTAATATGCACACAGACACACACCCACACAATGTGGGCTATTAAGTGTCATGGTTTAAGGCAGTCCTTCTCAAAGTGTGGTACATGGACACTTTGGAGTTCCCAAAATCCTTTCATCAGGGGTTCCATGAAGTCAAAACTATCCCCATAATAATACTAAGATGCTATTTGCTTTTCTCACTCTCAGTGGAATTTTTCCAGAGGTGACATGAATTAAAAACTTAGCTACTGAAACATGGAGTCTGTTACTATCTCATCTGTAGATGAATTTACAGATTGGCAAGACTTGCTGTTCTGCTTGTATTCATCCAGCATCAACACATCCCATCACCAAAGAAGATCTTTTATATGAAATGCTTCATAACACATACAAGTAGCCATGAAATATTCAAAGTGTTGAATAACTTCTTTTAAAGCCTCATGGCTTATGCCAGAACAACTGTACTGATGTTTGCACTGATGAAATCAAAAGTAGGTACAACTGCTAGTGCCTTAGCATGAATCATGGCAGTGGCATCAAAGAAATGACTTGTTTTCAATCAAGTCTGACTCTCTGTGATTCCACTTGAGGTTTTCTTAGCAGAGATACTAGAGTGGTTTGCCATTTCCTTCTCCAGCTTATTTTATAGATGAGAAAACTAAGTCAAACAGGACTGAGTGACTTGCCCAGGGTCACACAATTAGTAAGTGTCTGAGGTCACATTTGAACTGTCTTCCTAACTTCAGGCCTGGCATTCAATCCACTGTGCCACGAGCTGCCCCAAACAAATGACTACTGGTAATCATTGTATTCTTTACCACCACTTGCTGCTAAAAAATATCCAGTTTCACTTAATAATGTCCTTGTAAAGCAATAAAATGATTCATTTTATTAAATCTAAACATGTCTTTAATATTCTGTGTGTCAAACTGAGAAGCATATGCAAAGCCTTCTGCTGCATGCTGAAGGAGAAGGGATATCCTGTTGTTCAGTCATTTTTCAGTCATGTCCAACTTCTTGCGACCTCCTTTGGGATTTTCTTGGCAAAAGTACTGGAGTGGTTTGCCATTTCCTTCTCTGGATCATTTTACAGATAAAAAACTGAGGCAAACAGGGTTAAAATGATTTGCCCAGGGTCACACAAATAGTAAACATCTGAGGCCAGATTTGAACACAGGAATATCATGAGTTTTCTTGATCCCAGGCCTGATACTCAGTGTATCACAGTGCCACTTAGTTGCCCATGGTTGCCTTAAGGACAAGCCTTTGTGGGACTGCGTTGCAAGCTGAACTGGCCACTTTGTTCGTGGAACACCATTTTGACTTGAAAGAACAACTAAGAGACAAATCATGGTTATTCAGACGAGTATTTGGCAGACATTTTTCCTAAAATGAACAAAGCAAGCCTGTCACATAAAGGAAAACAAATGACAGTATTTGTTGCCAATAACAAAATTTGAGCTTTCAAGTGAAAATTGGAATTTTGGGAAACTTATGTCTGCCACTGTGAGCTTGACAGCTTCCCAATACTAATTTTTTTCCCTCAATTTTAACACTGAAACAAAATCACACTAACAAAAGAAATTTTTTTAGATTGTTTAACAAAATATGTCAACATTTGGAAGATCTACACAATACATTACACAAATATTTTCCAAATTACCAATGATGTTACAAAACCAGGCACGGGTTAGACACATTTGAAGTATAGGATAGATCAATGGATTGTATTGTAGCAGAGAATGAAAAATTCACTGGTGTAGCTTGAGAGTTCACATTGCAACTAACATTTAAGAAACCATCACTTGTGGAGTCTTAGTGCAGTATCAAAGGAAATGATCAATAATTATCGGGAAAGACTATTGGATACTCTTCTCTATTCCAACTACTATCTGAAGTTGTTTTTGGTTTTTTTTTTACATACTTCACCCAAAACAACACACAGCAGACCGAGGGGCAGCTGTATGGTGCAGTAGATAGAGTGGCAGGCTGAAGTCAGAAAGACTTATCTTCCTGGGTTCTAATCTGGCCTCAGACACTTACTAGCTATGTAATCCTGGGCATGTCATTTAACCCTGCTTGCATACATTTCCTCATTCGTAAAATGAGCTGGAGAAAGAAAAGGCAAACGATTTCAGTATCTTTGCCAAGGAAACCCAAATGGGGTCATGAAGAGTTGGATACAAGTGAAATAACTGAACAACAGACTGAACTGTAAAAGGAGAGATGAAAAACCAAGCGTAGACTATTAAGTCAGACATCAAAGAAATTTGTGGAAACATTTTAAAACAAAGATCACTACTCCAATTTTTTTTGTATTGGAAAAGTTACTTTTCATAAAAACATTTTATGTTTTAATATATGAGTTTATTACTACTAATTTATTTTTAAAATTATTTTATTCTTTCAGTGTTCTACAATCACTGCTATATATTTTAGATATTTTCCCCTCTCTCCTCCACCTTCCCCACTCCCTCCCTAAGATGGCAAGCCATCTTATGTAGGTTCTACACATGCGGTCCTATTAAATACATTTTCACCTCAGTCACGATGAATAGAAAAATTAAAATGAATGGAAGAAACCATAAAACAAATCAAAACATAATACAAAAGTAAATGATCTGCTTCATCCTGCAATCCAAATTCATAGTTCTTTCTCTGGATGTGAAAGGTGTTTTATCTCAAAAATCCATTGGGAATTTTTTAGGTCCTTGTTTTGCTATGAAGGACTAAGTCTACCAGAAAAAATTCCTCACACACTGTGGTTGTTGCTGTGCACAAAGTTCTCCTGGTTCTGCTCCTTTCACTCAGCATCAGTTTATATCAGTCCTTCAAGGCCTCTCTGAAGTCTTCCTGTTCATCATTTCTTATAGCACAATAGTATTGCATTACATTCATATACCACATCTTGTTCAGCCATTTCCCAGTTGATGGGTATTCCCTTGATTTCCAGTTTTTGGCCACCACAAAGAGAGCTGCTATATTTTTGTACATGTGGGACCCTTTCCCATTTTTATGGTTTCTTTGGGATATAGTCCTAGAAGCGATATTGCTAGGTCAAAGGGTATGCACATTTTTGTAGCCCTTTGGGCTACACTGCTTATTACTACTAATTTAAAAGAATAAATTGATATTTTAATACTTGTCAATGGCTATAATCCACATATAGAAAAATTCTTCAAGGTTGAATGTTTAATGTTGTTTAAAGTGGTCCTGAGGCCAAAAAGTTTGAGAACTGCTGGTTTAAAGGAAAGAACACAGGCTATGGAGTCCAAAGACCTGGTTGCAAATTTTGACTGTACTAATACTTGCTATATGAGTTACCTTGAGAAATATATCCTCTCAGCCTCTATCTATTCTCCTGTAAAAATGGGGTGTGGGGTGGGCTGAATTAAATGATCTCTAAATGTTGCTTTTAGTGCTAAAGTCTTTGATCTTAGGTGAACTTTATAGAGGTCTTTATTGAGTCTATGAATCTCAAAGCTTTCAATAACTTAATTTGTTTGTAACATACCTCTAATATCTATTCTTTATTTAAAATCAAATTTTTAAAATTTATTTATGTTTAGTTTTCAACATTCATTTCCACAAGATTTTAAGTTCTAAATTTTCTTCTAGTCTCTCCCCTACCCCCCACCCTGAGATGGCAGGCATTCTGATTACCTCTTCCCCCAGTATGTGCTCCCTTCTATCACCTCCCTCCTTAACCCCTTACTTTATTGTAGGGCAAGATAGATTTCTTTACCCCATTGCCTGTATATCTTATTTCCCAGTTGCATGTAAAAACAATTTTTAACATTTGTTTTTAAAACTGAGTTCCAAATTCTCTCCCTTCTTCCCTCTCCATCCACTTGAGAAGGCAAGTAATTCAATATAGGTTATATACGTGTAGTTACACAAAACACTTTCATAATAGTTATGTTGTGAAAGACTAACTATATTTCCCTCCATCCTATCCCACCCCCCCAAAATTATTCTACTTTCTCCTTTGATCCTGTCCCTTTTCTAAAGTGTTTGCTTCTCACTACCCACTGCCCTCATCTGCTCTCCCTTCTATCATTCCCCTCCTTTTCCCCTTCCCTCCTACTTTCCTGTAGGGTAAGCTATCCAACTGAGTGTATATCTTATTCCCAGCTTAAGCCAAATCTGCCGAGAGTAAGGTTCACTTCTTCTCTTTCACCTCCCCACTCTTCCCCTCCATTGTGAAACCTTTTTCTTACCTCTTTTATGTGAGATAATTTACCCCATTCGATTTTTCCCTTTTTCCTTTTCCCAATATATTTCTTTCACTCCTTAATTTTATTTTTTAGATATCATTCCTTCATATTCAACTCACCCTGTGCCATCTATATATCTATTTATCTGTCTATCTATCCATCCATCCATCTATCCATTTTCTTCAATTACCCTATTACTGGGAAAGTTCTCATGAGTTACAAAAGATATTTGTAATATATATATACATGTATATATATATATATATACATGTATATATATATGTATATATGTATACATATATATATATACACACACATATATAGGATACAGGAATATATATTGAA
This sequence comes from Notamacropus eugenii, assembly GCF_028372415.1. NCBI lineage: Eukaryota > Metazoa > Chordata > Mammalia > Diprotodontia > Macropodidae > Notamacropus > Notamacropus eugenii. The sequence continues at coordinate 110,955,622 of NC_092873.1, forward strand.
TATAGGAATATGAACAGTTCCACTTTAATAAGTCCCTTATGATTTCTCTTTCCTGTTTACCTTTAAATGCTTCTCTTGATTCTTGTATGTGAAAGTCAAATTTTCTATTCAGCTCTAGTCTTTTCATCAAGAATACTGGAAAGCCCTTTATTTCATTGAATGTTCACTTTTCTCCCTGAAGTATTATACTCACCTTTGCTGGGTAGGGGATTCTTGGTTTTAATCCTGGTTCCTCTGACTTCCAGAATGCCATATTCCAAGACCTTTGATCTCTTAGTGTAGAAGCTGCTAGATTTTGTGTTAGACTGATTGTACTTCCACAATACTCAAAATGTTCTTTCTGGCTGCTTGCTATCTTTGCTCCTTGATCTAGGAATTCTTGAATTTGGTTATAAAATTAGGAGTTTTCCTTTTAGGATCTCTTTCCAGAGGCAATCAGTGGATTCTTTCGATTTCTATTTTACCCTCTGGTTCCAGAACATCAGGGCAGTTTTCCTTGATAACTTCTTTTTTTTTTTTATTTTGTAATGTTTAACAATCACTGCCATACAATTGCGATTTTATCCCTCCCCACCTACTCCCCACTACCCCCCTCCCTCCCCACGACTGCATACAATTCTGTATAGATTCTACATATACTTTCCTATTGAGTATATTTTCACTATAGTCATGCTATGTAGTCAGACTAAGATAAATGAAAGAAATCGTATAACAAATCAGAACATGATACACAAACACATACACATACACAAACATGATCTGCTACAATATGTGAGTGACTTCCATATTTCTCTCTCTGAGTGTGGCAGGCATTTTGCCTTGAGATCCTCCATTGGGATTTTTTTTTTTTTTTTTGGTAAGAAGTTCTTGTGTTATTACAAAAATCTAGGTCTACCAGAAAAAACTCTCACACACTGTGGTTGTTGCTGTGCATAAAGTTCTCCTGGTTCTGCTCCTTTCACTCAGCATCAGGTCATATAAGTCCTTCCAGGCCTCTCTGAAGTCTTCTTGTTCATCATTTCTTATGGCACAATAGTACTCCATTACATTCATATACCATAATTTATTCAGCCATTCCCCAATTGATGGACATCCCCTTGACTTCCAGTTTGTTGCAACTACAAAAAGTGCTGCTATAAATATTTTTGTACATGTGAGACCCTTTCCCATTTTTATGATCTCTTGGGGATATAGTCCTAGTAGCGATATTGCTGGGTTAAAGGGTATGCACATTTTTGTAGCCCTTTGGGCATAGTTCCAAATTGCTCTCCAGAATGGTTGGATGCGCTCGCAGCTCCACCAACAATGAATTAGTGTTCCAACTTTCCCACATCCTCTCCAGCATTTATCATTTTCTTGTTCTGTCATGTTTGCCAATCTTATAGGTGTGATGTGGTACCTCAGAGTTGTTTTGATTTGCATCTCTCTAACCAATAGTGATTTAGAGCATTTTTTCATATGATTATAGATAGCTTTAATTTCTTCCTCTGAAAATTGCCTGTTCATATCCTTTGACCATTTATCAATTGGGGAATGACTTGTATGATTATACATTTGGATCAGTTCTCTATAAATTCTAGAAATGAGGCCTTTATCCCCGAGCTTAGCTGTAAAAATTCTTTCCCAATTTACTACATCCCTCCGGATTTTGGTTGCATTGGGTTTGGTTGTGCAAAAACTTCTCAGTTTAATGTACTCAAAGTCATCCATTTTGCATTTCATAATGCATTCTATCTCTCCTTTAGTAAAGAATTCTTCCCTTCTCCATAGATCTGATAAATACACTATTCCTTGCTTCTCCAGTTTATTCATGGTATCAATCTTTATACCTAAATCATGTACCCATTTGGACTTTATTCTTGTGTACGGTGTCAGGTATGGGTCTATGCCTAATTTCCGCCACACTGTTATCCAGTTTTCCCAGCAATTTTTGTCAAACAATGAGTTCTTATCCCAGAAGCTGGGGTCCTTGGGTTTATCAAACAGAAGGTTGCTATATTCCTTGCCTACTGCATCTTGAGTGCCAAGTCTATTCCACTTGTCTACCTCTCTGTTTCTTAGCCAATACCAAGTGGTTTTGATAATTGCTGCTTTATAGTACAGTTTGAGGTCTGGTAGCGCTAGGCCACCTTCCCAAGCATTTCTTTTCATTAGTCCTTTTGATATTCTGGACCTTTTGTTTTTCCAAATGAATTTTGATATTATTTTGTCCAGCTCTAGAAAGTAATTGTCTGATAGTTTAATTGGTATGGCACTAAATAAGTATATTAATTTGGGTAGAATTGTCATTTTTATTATATTAGCACGGCCTACCCATGAGCAACTAATGTTTTTCCACTTACTTAAATCTGACTTTATTTGTGCAAAAAGTGTCTTGTAATTGTGTTCATATAATCCCTGGGTTTGTTTTGGCAGGTAGACTCCTAAGTGTTTTATACTGTCTACCCTAACTTTAAATGGGATTTCTCTTTCTATCTCTTGCTGTTGGACTTTGTTGCTAATATATAGGAATGCAGAAGATTTGTGTGGGTTTATTTTGTACCCTGCAACTTTGCCAAAGTTGTTTATTAATTCTAGTAATTTTTTACTTGAATCTCTGGGATTCTCTAGGTAAATCATCATATCATCTGCAAAGAGTGATAACTTAGTTTCTTCTTTGGCTATTTTAATTCCTTGGATATCTTTATCTTGTCTAATTGCTATAGCTAACATTTATAGTACCATATTAAATAATAGTGGTGATAATGGACAACCTTGTTTCACCCCTGATCTTATTGGGAATGCATCTAGCTTATCCCCATTGCATATAATGCTTGCTGAAGGTTTTAGATAGATACTGCTTATTATTTTATGGAAAGTTCCCTTTATTCCTACATTCTCCAATGTTTTTAGTAGGAATGGATGTTGTATTTTGTCAAAAGCTTTTTCTGCATCTATTGAGATAATCGTGTGGTTTTTGTTAGCTTTGTTGTTGATGTGATCGATAATGCTAATAGTTTTCCTAATATTGAACCAGCCCTGTAGTCCTGGTATGAATCCTACCTGATCATAATGTATTAATCTCGTGATAAGATGCTGTATTCATTTTGCTAGAATCTTATTTAAAATTTTTGCATCTATATTCATTAGGGAAATTGGTCTATAATTTTCTTTCTCTGTTTTGTCTCTTCCTGGTTTGGGTATCAAAACCATATTTGTATCATAGAAAGAATTTGGGAGGACTCCTTCTTCCCCAATTTTCAAGAATAGTGTATGTAGTATTGGAATTAACTGTTCTTTAAATGTTTGATAGAATTCACTTGTGAATCCATCTGGCCCTGGAGATTTTTTCCTAGGGAGTTCATTGATGGCTTGTTCAATTTCTTTTTCTGAGATGGGGTTGTTTAAGTATTCAACTTCCTCTTCTGTTAATCTGCGCAATTTGTATTTTTTAAAATATTCATCCATCTCGTTTAGATTATTGAATTTGTGGGCATAAAGTTGGGCAAAGTAGTTTCTAATTATTGTTTTAATTTCCTCCTCATTGGAGGTGAGTTCACCCCTTTCATTTTTAATATTAGTAATTTGGTTTTCTTCTTTCTTTTTTTTAATCAGATTGACCAAAGGTTTATCAATTTTATTAGTTTTTTCATAAAACCAACTATTGGTTTTATTTATTAATTCAATAGTTTTCTTAATTTCAATTTTATTAATCTCTCCTTTGGTTTTCAGTATTTCTAATTTGGTATTTACTTGGGGATTTTCAATTTGTTCTTTTTCTAGCTTTTTCAACTGCAAGCCTAAGTCATTGATCTCCTCTTTCTCTATTTTATTTATGTAAGCATTCAGAGATATAAAACTTCCCCTAATAACTGCTTTTGCAGTATCCCATAAGTTTTGGTATGTTGTCTCACTATTGTCATTCTGTCGAATGAAATTGTTGATTGTTTCTATGATTTCTTCTTTAACCCAACCCTTCTTTAGAATTAGATTATTTAGTTTCCAATTGATTTTTGGTTTCTCTTTCTATGGCCTTTTATTACATGTAATTTTTAATGCATTATGATCTGAAGAGGATGCATTGATTATCTCTACCTTTCTGCACTGGATTGTGAGATTTTTATGTCCTAGTACATGGTCAATTTTTGTAAATGTTCCATGTACCACTGAGAAAAAAGTATATTCCTTTCTATTCCCATTTAATTTTCTCCAAAGATCTATCATATCTACCTTATCCAGAGTTTTATTTACCTCCTTAACCTCTTTCTTGTTTATTTTGAGGTTGGATTTATCGAGTTCAGAGAGGGGGAGGTTGAGGTCCCCCACTAGTATAGTTTTGCTATCAATTTCTTCCTTCAACTCCCCCAACCTCTCCTCTAAGAATCTGGATGCTATACCGCTTGGAGCATACATGTTTAGTAATGATATTGCTTCATTGTCTATGGTGCCTTTTAGCAGGATATAGTTTCCATCCTTATCCCTTTTGATTAGATCTATTTCTGCTTTCGCTTTGTCTGAGATTAGGATTGCTACTCCTGCCTTTCTTACATGAGCTGAAGCACAATATATTCTGCTCCATCCTTTGACCTTTATCCTATGTGTATCCCCCCGTTTCAAATGTGTTTCTTGTAAGCAGCATATTGTTGGATTATGGCTTTTAATCCATTCTGCTATCCGTCTCCGTTTTATGGGAGAGTTCATTCCATTCACATTCACAGTTATGATTACAATCTGTGTATTTCCCTCCAACCTCTTTCCCACCATTTGTGCTTTTAGCTCTCCCGTCTCCCTTCCCCTCCTCAATAGTATTCACTTTTCTCCCCCTCCTCCTGCAGCCTTCCCCTCCTTCTTTTGACCCCCCTCCCTTTTAGTCCCCTTTACTCTTATTGCTTCTTTCCTCCCTTTTAGCCACCCTCCCCTTTCTTCCCCCTTCCCCTCCTACTACCTATAGAGCTAGTTAGGCTTATCTACTTAAGATTATTGTTCCCTCCTTTGAACAAATCAGATGAGAGTACCTCTCAAACAATGCTCATCTCCCTCCCCTCCTTCCCTCTACTATAGTTTTGTACTTCTTCCTGTGATATAATTTGCCATTTTCTGCTTCCCCCTTTCCACACCTCTTATTACATTCCCTTCTCATACTTAAATCATATTTTTGACATGACATCATTTACTTTATGCCTGTTCCCTCTACATATATCCCTTTTATCATAATAGCTGCACAGTTCTCAAGATTAACAGGTATCATCTTCCCTTATAGGGAGGTAAACAGTTTGCCCTAACTGAGTAGCAAGTTTTTGTTTTTGTTTTTTCCCCTCTGTTTACCTTTTTATGATTCTCTGGAGACCTGCATTTGAAGATCAAATTGTCTATTGAGTTCTGGTGTTTTGGTCAGGAAGCTCTGGAAATCCCTTATTTCGTTGAATGACTTTCTCCTTGCCTGAAATGTTATGCTGAACTTTGCTGGGTAGTTGATCCTTGGTTGAAGTCCCAACTCCTTTGCCTTACGGAATATTGGGTTCCAATTCTTTCGATCTTTTAATGTAGAAGCTGCAAGGTCCTGTGTGATCCTGACTGTGTGTCCTTGATATTTGAATTGTTTCTTTCTGGCTGCTTGTAGTATTTTCTCCTTCACTTGATAGCTCTGGAATTTGGCAACTATATTTCTTGGGGTTTTGAGTTTGGGATCCCTTTCGGGAGGGGAACGGTGGATTCTTTCGATGACTATTTTGCTCTCTGAGTCTAGTACTTCTGGACAGTTTTCCTTGATGATTTCCTGGAAGATATTGTCCAGACTCTTTTCTTCATCATGGGTTTCTGGCAGGCCAATAATTCTTAGATTTTCTCTCCTGGATCTGTTTTCCAGGTCAGTTGTTTTTCCAATTAAATATTTTACATTTTCTTCTATCTTTTCATTCTTTAGATTTTGTTTGACTGATTCTTGTTGCCTCATTGAGTCATTAGTTTCTACTTGCCCAATTCTAATCTTCATCGTAGTGTTTTCTTCAGTTAGCTTTTCCATCTCCTTTTCCATCTGACCAATTTTTCCCTTTAAGGAGCTATTTTCTCCATTTAATTTTTGTACTTCTTTTTCCAATCGACCAATTTTCCCAGTTAGGTTTTGGGTTTCCTTTTCCATCTGATCAATTTTCCCAATTAGGTTTTGGGTTTCCTTTTCCATTTGATTAGCTCTTCCTTTTAGGGAATTATTCTCTCCAGTTAATTTTTGAACTTCCTTTTCCATTTCTTCAATTTTCTTTTTCAGGGTGATGTTCTCATCAGTGAATTCTTTTTTTATAGTTTTAAAATCATTGGCCAGTTTTTCTTTTATATCCTTCTTCAGACATTCCAGGTAATCTAGTTGTGCTTGCGAGAAATTCATAGTCCCATCTGAGGTTTCAGATGGAAGTACAGTCTCAGCCCTAACCTCTTTGGTGTTTGTGTTTTGGTCCTTATCCCCATAGAAAGATTCTATGGTTTTTTCACTTTTCGTCTGCTTTTTCCGATTCATGATGTTGGCTGAGTGTTGTAGCTTTTGGTTCTTTCAGTCAGAAGGTACAGATCTTTAAGTTGAGCTGATGTGTGTCTAGGCTAAAAGCAGGCTTTTGTTTTTTGTTTCCCCGATCAACCCTGGGGTTAGCTTGTTAGGTGTGTGGGAGGGGTGGTCTGGTCTCAGGATATCTCCTCAGCTAACTTGAGGCAAAGGCAAGGTCAGGGGATGGTGATCCCAGCTTCCCTATTGTCTTCCCTTTTCCCCTGGAGGGCTGGGGCACACCTAAAATCTAATGCATGTTCCCGCCCCTCCTGGGGCTCGTCTCCCGGCTCTGAGGCTTGCCTGGGTCTCAGTGCGAATTTTCTCTGCCCTGGGTCGTCTGTCCCTCCAGATCGCCTCCGCCACAGTAGGAAGAATCCTCCCTTGCCACTTTTCCAGCCTCTGGTGTTATGAGACCACCCGCCCCCTTCTGCTGTTCCCGCTGATCCAGGATTAATCTGGGGAAGAATTTTATGGTTCCCTCACGGTCATCAGGGGGGAGGAGAGAGCACTTACTGATCACTCTGCCATCCCAGTTCCTGGAAGTTCAAGTAGTGACCCACCGAAGTCCGTCTTCAGGCTGAAGATTTCAAGGGCTGCTGCGCTGATGTCTGGCACTCAGCGGCTCTCACCGGCTCGGCCTGGCTTATCTCCTGCTCCGCTGGTCTCGCCCGCCACTCTCGGGCTCCTCTGGTCCCCTCCGCCCTGCCGCGCTGACCGTGCTGCGCTGTGCGCCGGGGTCTTACCCCCGCGGAACAGATCCCTCCCGTGGACCCTCCGGTCCAGCCTGGGCTCCGAATCCATCAAAGTCCATCACCCACTGGATTCTACACCTCCAAAGTCTGGTCAGACTCTCCCCCCAGAGATATCCAGAGGAGTTTTTCCAGGAGCTTAGGTGAGTCGTTGCTTTCACTCTGCCATCTTGGCTCCCCCTTGATAACTTCTTAAAAGACAATGTCTATGCTCTTTTCTTGATCATGCCTTTCACGCAGTCCAATCGTTTTTATATTATCTGTTCTGGATCTATTTTCCAGCTCAGTGATTTTTCCAATGAGACATTTCACATTGTCTTCTATTTTTTCATGCTTTTGGTTGTTTTATAATTTCTTGATTTCTCATAAAGTCATTAGCTTCCATTTGCTCCATCCTAATTCTGAAGGAATTATTTTCTTCAGTGAGCTTTTGGACCTCTTTTTCCATTTGGCCAATTCAGTTTTTTAAGAAATTCTTCTCTTCATTGGCCTTTTGGACCTCTTTTGCCATTTGAGTTAGTCTATTTTTAGGGTATTATTTTCTTCAGTTTTTTTGGGTCTCCTTTAGCAAGCTGCTGACTTGTTTTTCATGATTTTTCTTGCATCACTCTCATTTATCTTCCAATTTCTCCTCTGTTTCTCTTACTTGATTTTCAAAATCCTTTTTGAGGTCTTCTATGGCTTGTGACCAATTCATATTTTTCTTGGAGGCTTTTGATGTATGAGCTTTGGCTTTGATGTCTTCTTCTGGTTGTACATTTTGATCTTCTTTGTCACCAAAGTAGATTCTGAAATCTGAGTTTTTTTTAATACTGTTTGCTCATCTTCCCAGCCAAATCCTTGACTTTTAAACTCTTTGTCAAGATAGGACTCTGCTTCTGGTGGGGGTGAGGGTGAGGGTAGGTGTACTGTCCCAGATTTCAGGGGTTTTGTATCAGCTACTTAATCTCCCACCATCTATGGGCCCAGAGCTCCAGAAGCAATCACTACTACTGTTGCTGCCACCACTCTCACCTGCCCCACCCCAGGGCTGGGTCTGGACCCCAACAAGCCTGAGGTCCTCTCTCACCCAGGTCCCACAGTTTTCCCACTGAACTTTGATGCTGTCTCTGGCTTTTGTGGGTTTAAAAGTCTGAAAACTGCCATATTTGATAGCGATTCGGTCCCCTGAGGTCTGCTCCAGCCCTGTCTGTGCTGGAGTACAATATACACTTCCTGTCAATCTTCCACATTGTCTTGGGCTAAAGATTTGTTTCACTTTGTCATTTTGTGGGTTCTGTAACTCTAAAATTTGCTTAGAGTCATTTCATAGGTATTTGAAGGAGTTTGGGGGAGAGCTTAAGCAAATCCCTGCTTTTACTCTGCCATCTTGGCTCTGCTGCCTAAAGTCAAATTTAGAAAGGCAAGATAGTATAGACAATAGAGAGCCATTCTTAGAGTCATTAAGACTTGGGTTTAAGTCTTGCCTCTGAGAGATACTAATGGGACGACCCTGTGGAACTCATCCAATCTTTCAGTGCCCTAGGTAATACTTTAAGAATGGAAGTTGCAGAAAAACACCAACTTGCAGTAAGAGAATGAGTTTCCTCTTTAAGAGTTCTAGATGTTAATGAAAACATAAATCAAAAATCATGAATGAATAAATAAAATATAATGAAATTTCACATTTACATACAATGCACAGTATTCTTATTTCAGATCCTGTGACCAGCATAAAACTAGCTATATGAGACAAAGATATAAACTGAGTCCTATGGCAGGTATAACTGGTGTCTATATAATGGGAAAAAAAAAAAAAAAACCTACATTACTTTTTAATGAAATTTACCCATTATTTCTGTTATACTTACAACCTAAGTTGTTTGAAACAAAACTGCCAAAGAATTGTAAAACCGTTAGTTGTTTTGGTTTTATGGATAAAGATCTTTATATTTATTAAAAACACCATAGTATAAAATGAAAAAAAAGTACATGTATAGAGTATACGACGTTATAGGGAAAAACACAGGGAGTCAGGAATCTTGATTCCACCTCTGCTACCAGCTAATCATAATGATGTTGGACAAACCATTTCCTTTTATGTGCCTCAGTTTCCTCATTGTAAAATGAAAGGGCTGGATTAGATGATCTCTGAGCACCGACAGGGGAAAAATAGGAACCACAATTTTTTCATGTCATCCTGATGAACTAAAGATGTAGAAATGCCTGGAAACTACCCAGTGATCTGATATTATACACTGTCTAAACCCTACACAAGGACACAGTAAGACCAATGTAGTATTATCTAATGGTGTAACAATTACTTCCTTTTCTTGGAAAAAAAAATGACCCTGAAAGGCATTCTAAATGTCTTCTACTCTCAATTTGATGGCATCAGGAAATAATTTTACAGTGACTTCTCTGAAAAGAATATTTAGAAAAACCTTCCTACTTCTCTCAGCACTCAGAGCTATAACCAGCTTTAAACTTAATGCTCAGATTTCTCTTTAGCTAGTTTGATAAAACCTATGTTGTGTGGTGCTAGCCAGAGCCTGAGAACATGACTTATGACTACACAGACAATGCAAACTACATTGAGTAAATGTAAACAGCAAATTAAGCTCCAACTATCTATTAGAGAACCTGCATATGATCCCAGGCCATTCCTGGCACTATGCCTTCCTTCTTCCATTTCTATATACTCTTGGCCTAACCTGGGGTTAATCCAGGAATCTATTTTACTTCATCTTGCTGCCACTCAGAATGACTGGCCTCTTGTGAAAAAGCTCCCTCAATTAACCCTAATAAAACCTATTTAATAACCAAGCTGTTATGAGCCTCTCTTTCATTGGTATCTCAGTATTCTTTGAGAGGGTATGCCACCCTACAATTGGCATAATCAGGGCAGACTGGATCTGTCCCCTTATACATGTACAGTGATGATCTAGTAGTTAGTATTTACTTCAGCAATTCACAAGACAACAGATCCCTTCATTAAAAGTGGATTCGAAAACATAAGGCCATTGGTAAATTCCACTGAGAGAAAAGAAATAATATCAGATGAAAAATAGTAAGTTTCTCATAAAAATTTAACTATGTTCTGTTTCAACAGTCTAAAATCTAATACTAGATGTTGGCAAAACCTCAGCAAAGAAAATGAATTTGTGCAAAAAGCCTACAAATTTAAAATTCCAAATTCCTTGCAACTTGGGTAGAAATTCTTCACTACTTATTCTCATCTCCCTACTTCTTGATATCAACTCCATTCTCTCCCCTTTACTTCAGTTTCTGAAGAAAAGATGGCCCTGTTCCTCATCAAGACGAACCCTTCTACAGGTGACTTCCATCATATCCCCAACCATGTTCTCCAGCAAATTCCTCCCACAACCGTCATCCCTTTCTTTCTTTCTGTCTCTGGCTCTCTGTCTCATTCCTTCTCTTCCACAATCATTTCATTAGTATCTATTTGTTCTTTCCTTGCTCATTATAAATGTGCCCAAGACTCCTCATCCTTTAAAAAGAAATCAGTAGATTCTATGGTTCCCTCCTAATTATCATCCTACATCCCTTTCTCAAATTTCTTGGGGAAAAAAGTCTCTATTTTTTGCCTTCATTTCCTTTTCTCATACTCTCTTCTTCTAAACTTGTATCAATATGACTTCTGACGTAAGCACTCAACTGAAACTGGCCACTTCAAAGTTATCAAGGAACTCTTAATTGTCAGACCTAATATTTGTTTCTCAGTCCTCAAGAATGTCCTCTGGTGCCTTTGACATTATTTGTCATGCTCTCCTACCGGATATTCTCTAGGTTTTTGTGACATGATATGGTTCTCTTCTGGTTCTCCATTTCTTTGTTGGATCATCACTCAATGCATGTTCCCTGTTGGCATGCCCCCCAAGATTCAATCCTGAGACCATTTGCCTTTTCTCTCTATACTATATCATTAGGTGATTTAATCCGTTCCCATAAAATCAATTAATATCTCTGTGGAGGTGACCGCCAGATCTATACATCCAGCCCTAGTCTCTTTCTACGAGGCCTTTCTTGTCCTCAAGTAACAGTGTCTTTTTCTCCAAGATTATCTTGTATCTGCTTTGTGTGGATTTTGAATATACCTTTGCATGTATATATATGTTCTTTCTATTAGAATAAAAGTTTCTTGAGGGTAGGGGCTATTTCAGTTGTGTCCATCATCAGCATCTAGCACAGAATGCTGAACACTGTAGGCACTTAATAACTGACTGATCATTTCTTGAATCAGACTGATGATAGCTTATGAGCTCCTTGAACAAGAATCTCTACTTTAAACTAACTGTATATAGAAAATGTAATACTAAAGAAATAAAATCAAAGTTTTAGCAGGTGTAACACTATATGACTAGAGAAGAAGTAGTTAACTTCAAGACAAAGGGGGGCAGAGGGAAAGGAGCCTGATTACTTCCAACTTACTGTGTCCTTAAGGCACTCTTACAAGACACATGGGCCACAAAGGGAATGCTTTCACATAGGAATAGAGAGTCATCCAGCTGCTAGCTGATGACTGGTCAGCTTTCTTATACAATAATGTAATGATAACATTATATGAGAAACAGTGGTATTAATGGTGGACAGATCACAGTCAAAAAAGACTTGGGTTTGAATCTAGTGTCATACTTTACTCAAGGTGTAATTTTCAGCAAGTTGCTTAACCTCTCTGAGCCTCAGTTTCCCTACGTGTACAATAGGAATAACAGCAGTATTGTTGTCCAGTCACTTTTTAGTCATTTCTGACTGTTTCTTCACTTGGGGTTTTCTTGGCAAAGATACTGCAGTGGTTTTCCATTTCCTTCTCCTGCTCATTGTACAGATGAGGAAAGGTAAACAGGGCTCAATGATTTGTCCAGGGTCACACAGGCAAGACTTGAACTCAGGACATGAGTCTTCTTGACTTTAGGCCTAGCATTCTATTCACTGTGCCACCTAGCTGTCCAGTGACAGTAATGGTACCTACCTTAGAATGGGTGAAATAATGTGTGCCAAACATTCTGAAAATCTTAAAATTTTATCTAAATGTGTAGCATTATGATGAACCAAACTGACTTCTCTTAAAAGAGATTTAAGTAGGAAAACTAGCCAAAGTCAAGTTTGAATGCTTATATCTTACTCTGATAGCTTTTCTTGATTTGGGGACTCATCTCCATTTAAAAAAATAACAACCTACACTTCTGCAGATTTCTTCCAGTCTGAAGAGGAAAAAAATTCTGTTTATCTGTGTTTGTCATTCATGTAAGTTTTGAGGAGCTGGGTGAAAATAATACATGAGCAGAAAATGAAAAATTAAGGTCACTCCTTACCATTTTTACCCTTTGGGTACCCTTGGGTCTATCTATAACCCCACATACAACCTCAGCAAATTCTGTACACATGTTCAATACTTTGGTATCAGGGTTAGCTATAGTTATAAAGTGAAACTTAGAAAACTGCAGTATTTAATCGGCAGCCATGTTCCTCAATAGCCCTTGCCCTTTTCTGTCCATTCACCATTTCACAAATTCTATTTTTCATGGATCCTCTTACCTAAGCCCTTAAGTCAACCTATTGAATTTTGATTGTTTCCTATCTGCCAAAAATTTCAGCTAGATCCCAAACAAGACAAATTGCAAGGATAATTACAGTAAATATCACAGTAGAATCCAAGCAGGTGCTGTCTTATTTTTGTCCCTGTATCCGTAGCAATTAGAAAAGAGCCCTACACAAAGTAATAATGAATTTTGAATGGAATCGAATCATAATTCACACAGTGGAGCTTTCACAGTCTTCCCTGAAGAAGACAGATGCACCAGTGCTATTACTTAATGTGAGAAGTGCAAAAATTACCTATTTCATTATGACAGATTGAAACCATGTTTGACTTTGCTCAGTTCAAATGAACAGTAATGCCCTAACCCTTCCAAAGCAGAAAAAAAAGAACATTATTCTGAGATAATTTACTGTTAGGGAGATTTTGGCCGTAATCTCAGAAACCAGAATTCTGCTTGTCCTGCCTTTAAATTCTGGCATACTATTTTCATGTGTGTGATTTCTCCCTGAGCTCTTAGCACAAAATTCAGGATCACAGCTAAAACTAGGCAAATCCCCATCTGGATATAAAATGGGAATTTTTCCAACTTCATAAGCAAGGTGGCTTCTTCTTTCAGATATAACCTGCCTTCTTCAACTTCCTGCTACCATAAATAAAATAATTAGATAATTTCCTTCTGGGTGGAGAGGATAATACTTAAGACTCTCCAGTGGAAATTTCCCTTTCTTCACACCAGGGTGCTATCCAAGGAATATCAGAAAACGCTAGTTTGCAAAGCCTATTCCTGTTGAGCTTTGCTATACAGTTGGACTTTATAGATTCCCTTCACTCTTTTTCAATAGTTTCTTTAAAGAACAGAGGGTATTAAAGACATTCTGCAATTGCTCTGGAGGAGTATGTTTAGATTCACTGAATATCAGGCAGAAGATGATCATCGGAACCATCTAGTCCAATCCTTTCATTTTAAATGTGATGAAAATGAAGCCCAGGGAATAGAAATGATTTCCCATAGCAACACCACCAGTTAGAACCTAGAGCCAAGGAAGATTTACTCCCAGTCCACTGTTATTCCATGATGTCATTCTCTGTTTAAAGAAGAAAAAAGTATGATGATGGAACTTTTTTATCTTTTCTTCATCTACTTATTCATTTTCCTCTATAATTCAGTCAAATTCACTGTTCTGATCATATTAGTGCCCTGTTCAAAAAACTTCCAAAGGTCTCCACTGCCTATAAAAAATATCCCGACATTAGCTGTGTATTCAAGGCTCTCCATAATCTGCCTCCAATGTATCCTGGTCTTCATGTCCCCAGAAGGCAGAATTAGGGGGAAAGAGTAGAAATTATAAAGAGGAAATTTGGATTTGAATTAAGTAGAAGCTTCCTAACAACTGGAATTATATAAAAGGGCAGTGGAATGTCCTGAGAGGTGGTAGCTTCCCCATTACTACTGGTCTTCAAGCAAAGTCTGGATGACCAGTTGGATATACCATAGTTGGATGCTTATTCAGATAGAGGTCTAAGGTTCCTCTTCTGTCTCTGACATTCTGTGATTTTATAATACAGTTATAGCCTTATCTCATCCTATTCCCTTCTATGATAAGGTCAAACTGGATTCCTTATTGTCTTTTCCATCCCTCTCCCATGTCCTTGACTCACATTAATCCCTCTCTCTGGGATGGACTTTATTTTCCTGTCCAGTATTCTTGCCCAACATTTCCTGAAATCCTCCCTTTAAAGCACAACTCAAGGGTCATTCAACCCCTTCCTGGAAGCCTTAGCTGAGTTTATTGCCTTAAAAAGATCTCTTTGCTCCACAGACTCCTCACAACAATTTCTTTTGGCATCTCCTTTAAAATAATTACATTCTGCCTCATATCATACTTATTGGTAAACATTTCTTCCCTGCTCCCCATTGTCATTATGTCTTATATCTCAATGCTCTTAATATAATGCTTTGTACATAGGTCTTTAATAAATGTTTGCTATATTGCATTGAAAAACCCAAAACAATTCCATATTTCAATTCAATTTAATATTTAACAAAGACTTGAAGACACTTACTGGATTATCTGAAGTTGTGCTCTCTAGATCAGGAATGCATTTTTCACACAGATTAATAAGCCACCTTTTGGAATTTGACCAGTTTCTATGGATGATAAGAACAGTTAAAATTCATTTGAAAGGCACTTTTGATGTAGCTAGTATTATGATCACAGAGCATAAAACAGGGTGCTAAATTGCTGTGAAAGTTATTCCCATGATTTCCTTTTTTGGATCAAGCTAGAAGTCTATGAACTTGAACAAACATTTGTAAATAGAAAGGGAAAGGGGGAAGGATGATGATGTCTTATAAGGCATGTTTTGCAAAGTAAAATGAACTTTGACGAAGGAAATGAGTTCTTATAATTATCCTGTCCAATTTCACTCATTGACTTTTGAGGGTCTACATTATATCTCATAGGTACCACTGAAACTTGATGAGATGAAACACATGACTGGACCACGGCTATGGACTGGTATACCTTTTTCAAAAGAAATAGGATAGGAAAAAGGGTAGGTATGTTAATAAGATATACACATATAAGAACACCCAGGAACCAAAGTGGAAAAGCCTAACAAAACATATCTGTGAGGATGAAAGAAGAAGAACTATGCTACTTTTGTCAATGGAGTAGACCATAAACCACCAGGACAGAAAGAGAAAATAGATAAGGATTTTGGAAAACAAACCGCAAGCCTGGGACACAGGAATGATGTGACAGTCATGGGACACTTCAGTTACCTAGACATTTGCTAGAGTTTTCAGACAAAGGCAGGACACTTAGAACTTCTTGACTTGCTTTAGCCAAAATTTCATCCTCCAAAAGGTACAGGAATCAATGAAGGGAAATTACATTTTGGAAGTGATTCTCAATACCAGGGAAGAACTGGTGATGAGGGTGGAAATGATGGGAATGCTATAGGAAAGTGACCACTATGTCCTGGAGGTTGTGATAAGAAAGGAAAATAACTCTGTCCACAATGTGAATACACCTTAGATCTGAGGAAAGTAGATTCCAAAGGGTTCAGAGGAGAGATAGCTTGGATCCCACAGATTAAAATGCTTGAAGAAAACCAGCCCAAAACATAGAAGAGATTCTCAAGAATGAAATTTTGAAAGAACAAAGAGAAAATAATTCTAACAAGAAGGAAAAATGGGACTTGTCTGAAGAGTCTCAAGTGGATACACAGGGAACTGACCAACCAATTTGGATTTTAGAAAGGTCAGGAGATGTAAACAAAAGGCTGATGATGAATCTTATAGGTAACAAGATGAATAGGAGTCTTGTAAAAAATAATGTCAAAAACACTAAAATTCAGAATGACCTGAGGTTAGAGTGGAAACCTAAGTTCAATCAAAAGGGGAGAAGTTTTTACCTATGTGGGAAAAAGGAAGATGGAAGAAAGATTATTGCTTTAGGTAGACAGAATTATAACTTAAAACAGAGAGCAGGAGGAGAAATGCTTCCCTTTTCACTTTCTTTTCTTTCTTTGCAAAGGAAAAGTGAACCATATACTAAAAATGGCAGAATGAAAAAGGATGAACAAGAAATTGACATATGAGATAAGTAAGGACATAGTAAGAGAGAAATCAGCTTCCATGGGTGATTCAAATTCCCTGACCCAGATGAACAGCACCTTTAGATCTTGACAGAACTAGCAAATGTGATTGCTGGCCCCCTGGCAGCGATGTGTGAAAGATTGTGGGAAACATGAGTGACTCCATAAGATTGGAGAAAAGGAAAAGTTTGCCGCAATTTTTTTAGAAGGGAAGATAAATGAGCTATAATTTGTAGGTCAATGAACTCGACTTTTATTCCTAGGAAAATACTAGAACATAACATTAAAGAAATGGCTAGTAGACATCCAGGAAGGGACCTGGTGATTACAAAGAGCCAGAATGACTTCATCAAGAATAAGTCAACCCATATCAAACCCATTTGTTTTTTTTTTCCCAAGAGAAGCCCCAAACCAGTAGAGGGGAATGCTGTAGATATACTTTATATAGATTTTATTGAAGCTTTTGCTAAAATAGCTTTTACTACTTGTGTGGAAAGATATGGATTAAGTGATAATACCACTGGATGGATTCAGACCTGATGGGATGAGCAGGCTCAAAGGACAGTGCTGTTCATGATGCCACATCGCTGGGAAAAGAGGTTTCCAAAAAAGTACCCCAGGGATCTGTGCTTGGTCTTGCACTGTTTCACACTTTTATCAGATAGTTAGATAAAATCATGTAGTATATGGTATATTCATCAAATTTGCAGATGATAAAAAGCTGGGAGAACAAGATAACATACCACATGACCAAGTTTCTACTGACAAGTGGATGACCACGTATCATTCTAGAGCAGCTGGATTAAATTCAAGCAGAAACAGATATCTGGGGACCACATAACAACTTAGAAAACCATCAACTAGCACCATCTATATTTTATTGTTGTTCAGTTGTTTCAGTCGTGTCTGACTCTTTGCGATCTCATCTGGTGTCTTCTTGGGAAAGATACTAGAGGGGTTTGCATTGCCTTCTCTAGTTCATTTTATAGATAAAGAACTGAGGCAGAGTTAAGTGACTTGCCCAAGATCACACAGCTAGAAAGTCTCGGAGGCCAGATTTGAACTCAGGAAAATGAGTCTTTCTGACTTCAGGTTTGACACACTATCCACTGTGCCACCTAGCTAGCCATTTATATTTTACTGTAGTTTTATTTATTTTGTTAGATATTTTTCAATTACAATGTAATCTGGTTCAGGCTACATTCAGGAGTTTTGAGGAACCTTGTGGCCCCCTGGCTCCAAGTTTGACATGTCTGTTCTAAAGGACTGGGCAAAATACAATGAGATGAACTTAAGTACAGATAAAGATAAAGTTTTGCTCGTGTACAAAAGTCAACATCATGGGCATAAGATGGGGGACATGGATAGATAGGAGTTGTTCTCAAAAAGATGTGAATATTTTAGTGGCCTGTAAGCTCAATATGAATTAGTGGTGTGGAAAGAAAAAGAAAAAGCTAATGAAAACACGATGCATTAAGAGAGGCAAAATTTCCAAAAGAGAGGTAAAGATCACCAACAAGAAACCAGTTAACCTTTATTTGGGGGGTTATAACATATGGGGGTTACCTTTAGTACATGGGTCGAAATTAATGGCCAATGAAGCCTGTTCCAGCTTTCAATTTCTGTGATCCTCTAAAAGATCCTCAAATGGTCTATCAAGCCTAAATCAGCCTCTTTGCAAATTCAACCAATCTTCAAATGACTGGGATTTAAGACTCTTTACCATTCTGGTTGTCCCACTCTGGACATTCTTCAGTCTATTGGTCTGCTTATTATGTGACCAGAACAATCACAATACTCCAGATGAGGTCTGGTGAAGGGAGAATATGGAAGGAACCAGAAGCAATGGGTGGAATTTGCTAAGAAGGCAATTTAGACTTGATGTCAAGAAAGACTTCCTAATAATTTGAGATCTCCAGGAGGCAGTAAGTTCCCTCTCCTTAGAAGTCTTCAAGCTTCTACTGACAAGTGGATGACCACTTGTCAAAAATAATATATTGGGAATATTTTTGTATAGGAGTTAAAAGTAATGCTTTCCAACTTTCAAATTCTGTGGTTTTCTGAAAGATCACAAAATAATTTGGCAAACTATGTGAGAATAAGTGCCATTATTCAGGGAACAATTACTACTAAGTAGAGGTGAATGAAAGAAAATATTGTATAAATTAATGGAGAAGAAAGGTGCTTTCTTTAGGGGGAGAGGAACAGGGGAGATGAAGGAAAGTTGATAGTCTTGAATTCAGAAATTGTCAAACATTAATACAAAATTAATTTCTCTTTTATCCATTTCATTTTGTGAAAAATGAACCATTAACCTAAGCCAGCTGTGAGAGATAGTTTGTCATCTTCATATATCACTTTATTTCATACACAAAAAAGAATAAGGACAACAATGTCTGGTTCTCATCGCTTCAACAGTTGGTCTCTGTAACTAAGGCATAATAAGATACTTATTTCTAAAGCTCATAATGAACTGCAAATGAAGGAGAAAAGGGGAACAAAATATGAATATCCCATTTCCTTTCTTCCTCATCAAAATAAGAAAAATAACAGTTATCTCCTCTTTGCACCTCAAAGTCAAAAAATCACAAAGATTCTTCATCTACTTAAAATCCTGCCTGTGATATTATATGGCCTCAAAGATTTTCTTCACTGCATTCAACCTTTCCTTAGTATGGCCAAGTGAACAAAATTATGTCCATGAATGAATTAGATAAAACGGCTCTCTACCTTAAAAAATATGCTGGTAGCTGACTCCCATATTGAAAACCATCATCGTAAATCTGAAAATGCTCATGGAATTCTTGAATTTTATTCTGAGTTGTTGGATATAACCCTTTGCCAAAAATAATATTCGCTGTGACAGGATACAGGACATGCCTAGGGGAAAAAAAACACAAATCAGTCATAGGATCATAGGTTCATGGATGCAGAATTGGAAGGGATCTCTGAGGCCAATTAACAAAGCAGTCAATGAACAAGTATTTCTTCATTTATTTACTTAATAAGCATTTATTATTCTCTTAACACCTACTATCTGCTAGGCATTATAATGTTAGCATAGGAGACACAAGGACAAAAATGAAATGGCCCCTGCTTTCAAGGAGCTTACATTCTAGTACAACAAAATGCTACTGTAGGCCCAAAAACAAACAAACAAAAAATTCACACCCCTGCATGAAGGAATGTGCACTATAATAATTTCATTTTTATATAAATACTGATGAATATAAGAAAAAATGTACTGAGAGACAAAAGCACCCTCAAGCTGCTTTAACATTTTGTTGCTCAGGTAAAAGGGGCTTTAATGGCAGCTGGGTGGCAAGGTGGATTGAGTGCCCAGACTGGAGTCAGGAAGACTTAATCTTCTGGAGTTCATATCCTCCCTCAGACACTTGGTAACTGTGTTGATCCTGGGCAAGTCCCTTGCTCAGTTCCTCATCTGTAAAATGAGTTGGAGAAAATTTTTAAATGGCAAATCACTCCAGTAACTTCGTCAAGAAAACCTCAAGTGGGGTTATGAGGAGTCAGACACGTCTGAAATAAGTCAACGATATATCAGAATCACAAATAGAAAGCTAGAAGAGATCTTAGAGATCACCTTACCTAGTTCCTTCATTTAACAGAAGAAACCCAGGGGCCAGACAGATTATGTAAATTATCTATGATCCCACAGAAACTAAGCGGCAGAGGCAGGGATTTAACTCTAAAGCCAGTACTCTTACCACCGAACTATGCTGCCTTCCCCATCCTGATTTCTGCTCCACAATCCTTATTTTTGACTTCCCAAGCTCCCCAGTGCTACACCATAGCAGATGATTTAAAACTCTTACTAAGGCTATCCCTATATTCTTCTCTCCAGCCTTCAAAACTCAATACCATTACCATCAACTGTCTGTCCTCTCTCTCTCTCTCTCTCTCTCTCCCTCCCTCCCTCCCTCCCTCCCTCCCTCTCTCTCTCTTTCACACACACACACTCACACACATACGCACACACACACACACACACACACTCCAAAGAAGAAAAGATGTCTAACATTTCCCTTGCCAAGGGAATCCACACTCCTGAGTTAATAGAAGCCTGAGCTAGGAAGGTGGCGGCAGAAAGAAAAAGTAGTGAGTAGATATAATCACCACTGTCAAGGCTAAGAAACAAAATACTGACAGGATTTAGTGATTGGTTTGTGAGGATGGGGAAGGGGGAAGAAGCAATTAAATTCTAACTTTGTATTGATCTCAGTAGTATCACAATTTTGGAAACAAGAAGAGATACTCCCAACAGGTACAGTAGTTTTGTTTTTTTTTTGGAGGGGTAGCATTTTGTACTTAAAAATGACAAACTTCTAATATACTAGGCAAAAATATAAAGGGTAAGGACCCATCCCACTCTCACCCTACAATTCAAGTGATTATTGCCATAGGATCCTTGGGAACTAGAAAACCAGAAACATTTCTAATGTTTGTCAGAGAAAGCAGTCTTTTAGTGTATAAAAGGAAAGGTTGCAAGCCATTTTGGGGAGGAAGCCATTCTTATTTAAATTTAAATTTTTCAATTCACAAAAATTAATTCACTTTGAAAAAAAGAAAAACAAAACCCCGTAACAAATATACGTAGTTAAGCAAACAAATTCATTTGTAAAATGTATGGGCTGGAAAAGCTTGTCTAACTTTTCTATATTAAGTTTCTTTCCTCTTTAAATCCTATGGAATCTATGAGAATCATAATATTTTAACTGTAAGTACTGTAGTGAATCAGATCATCATCATTAACAAATAATTACTGAACATTATGTACAGATAAGCTAGGTTTGTTAGATGACTTCCTTTCCCGAGGAAAAACAGGGATAAATTGAGAGAAACAGTAAATGGTGGATCCATGAGGAATCTGCACCAAAGAAATTCGAGAGTGTGCATTTTGATTTAGCTTATTTATGATTCACAGCTATGTGGGTTTGTTCTCATTCTACACTGGTGCATCAGTAAAACAGATCTCATAAGCATATTCTATTGGGAAGAATGGGAATGAGAAAGGAAACAACCTTTGGTCAATTTGAAGAACTAAGAAGAACCAATTATTTCTATGTTGGATACATATATGTCACTAAATATCAGGATCAAGAAAAGCAGAGGGCCATGAGTGGCTACATTATTTTATTTTAAACTTAAATACAAAAAGGAAAAAAGCCATTGCCATATACACAGCAGACCATAATATAGGATTTAATATAAAACAATAAATTTCCACTTCAAGAAAACCTATATAATAAATACTACACATTGTTTTCAAAGCTACGTTTTTCTTTGCTTTCTTGTGTTCTCTGCTGTGCGCTTTTCACTTTATTTTTCCCTTCCCTCCTCTCCCCACCCTAAAGGTTACCATTAAGCATGAATATATGAACATATACACATCTATAAATATATCTGTATATACTCATACACATGTATGTAAGACCACATATATAATATGTAATAAATGCTTATTTCCTCCTATCATCTGTTTTTTTGAAAGTGGATAGCATCTTCCTTTATAGGTCCAAGTCTTCTCATGTTTTTCTAAATCACGTTCATTATTTCCTACCCCACTGCAATATTCCAATATAATCACATCCTATCTGAGAGACTGTCTATGAAAGATTTTTTCCCCAATTTTCTGCATTCCTTCTGTTCTTGAATACAGTTTTTTTATTTATACAAGAAAATTTTAATTTAAAATAATTGAAATTATCCTTTGTAAAAAGGATTTCAATAATGATCTCACCTTATAATATAGTTTAAGGTTTGAGACTGCTGAGTCTACTTCCTTTACATCTTTTTCCCCTAGCTTCTTTGAAGTTACTGACCTTTGGTTCTTCAAATGAACGTTGCTATTATTTTTTCTAACTCAGTAAAATAAATTTTAGTATTTTCATTGGGATGACATTGAACAAATAGATGAATTAGGTAAATCTGCCATTTTAAAAATTATATTGGCTTTACCTACCCATGAACAATAAACAGCCAATTATTTAGATGTGAGCTTATTTGTACAAAAAATGTTTTATATTTATGTTCATATAGTTTTTATGTCTGTTTTGGCAGGTATATGCTCAGGTATTTTATATTGTATAGGTATTTTAAATGGTCTAAAACAATACTGAATAAAGTTGCTGACAGTGCAATTTGCTTTTTACTTTTAATTTTATTTTAACTTTAACTTTGAGATCATGATTACTATCCCTGCTTTTTATATACAAAATTCTATGCCTTCACTTTATTTTATCTTTATGTGTATCTATCACTTTCATAACATTTCCTGAAAGTAACATTACTGAATTCAAATTTTTAATCTGCCATCCATTTCTGCTTTATGGGTAAATTTGTTCATTCACATTCTAAGCTACAACTGCTTGTTATATAAAAATATAAATATCTCCTTCCTATTTTTCCTCACTATCCTTCTCACCCTATTTACCCTGTCCCTTCTCACTATTGTTACTTACTTCCAACTGCTATCTTGCCCTCCTATTCCTTAACCTAGCCACTCCTCAAAGAGTCCCTTCCTTATTCTCTCCCCCAAACCTATCCCCTTGCCCTCTTACTTCTTTCTGAATTTAGATTTTTATACCCTTCTAGATATATATGTTGTTCCCTCTTTAACCTATTGTTAATGAGAGAAAAATTCCAATTCTACCTGCCCTCCCCCTTACTAGCTTCTTCAGTATCCCTTTTTCTTCTTATGCCTCACCTGTATGAGCTGACTGCTCATTTATCTCTCCTTACGCAGTTTTATTTTTTTTAGAATCACCTCATCATACTCAGCTCTGTCCATGACTTTCTTTTAAACTACCCAAAACATGATGGCAAGCATAGGAAAGAGTACTGCCGGTGGCTACACTTCTCAATGAGCATATGAATATGCTTATATCCAATATTTTTATTACTATAAACTGTAGTGAGGGAAGTTTCCTGAAAAGTAAATAAATATGATGGAATACTACTGTGCTGTAACAAAATGATGAGCTAGAAAAGACTTGCATGAAATAATGAAAAGTGAAATAAGCAGGACTAAGAGAACATTGTATACAGTAATGATATTGTTCCAAGAATAACTGTGAATGACTAAGTTATTCTGAGTATCACACATGTTTAAATCCACTACAGCAGACCTACGAAGAAGATGCTATCCATCTCCAGAGAAAGAGGTGATAAACAGCAGAATGAATGGTATGATTTTGCATGCGCGCACACACACATGTGTAAAAGTAAGTAAATAAACATAAATGAAGAGGTGAATGGATAAATAAATAATAGATAACTAGATAAAGGAATGAATGAATGAATAAAAAAATTGCATAGCCAAAGTACAGTTACTTCTTCCACATTGCAGGGTTTAGTGGCACAGTGCACCCCATGATCTGGAAAATCTGTGTAAAGTTTTTTGACCCTCCATACTACAGAAGTAGTCTGATTTTTTTTCTTTTTTCCTTTACGGGGTATTTACAGTATCATATTGCAAAATTTGGGTTGATATTATACAATAGTATGCATATATTTTATGCATTTCTGAGTTTCTAAACTTCTTCTGTGTCATCTAAAACTCCCCCAAATTCCCACTTAATTTCTTATGCTGACTCACAATATATCGAAACTACAACAGGGAAAGTCACAATATATGTACACAATCTCTTACAATCTTGAAGGCTTTCTTTATGTCAAACTTACATATCTATTTTTAACTAGAAAATTTAGAAATTAAATACTTTATTTACCTTACTAAGTCATAGAGATTCTTGCTTCCATCAGTACCCAAATTCTCCAGTTCTTCATGTAATTCTTCTACCATCTTTTCACTAAACTGATATAGATGGGAATTCTTCATTTTGTTTTTCATCAGGCCGTATAACATACCATGGAATGTTAAAAAGATGCTCTTTGGAAGTGATACTATAAATAGAAAATTATTTTAAATTACATATGTCTGTTTTAAACATATAAAAATATATATGATTCATAGATAGAATTTGATTATCCATGGCAAGGAAGAAAACAGTATCTCAGATATCCAGAAAATAATGCAGAAATGTTTGGAATTTATTATATAATCTTCTTTGTATCAGATTACCTTCCTAATCATGCTTTGTTTAGGATCATAATTAGAGTAGGCATCCGATAAAATTCTCTTACCAAAAATACACAAATAACTAAAACATTCAAATTTATAAGACTAAAAAGTATTCTTTAAGAGATATGAAGAGGTAGTTTTCAAAGGAAGAAATCCAAGTTATTAACAACCATGTGAAAAAATACTCCAAATTACTAATAAGTAGAGAAATTAAAGAAAATCTGAGGCTTTACCTTACATATATCAGATGAACATAGATGACAAAAGAGGGAAATAACAAATATTGGAGGGGATGAAACAGGCACATTTAACGCACTATTGGTGGAACTGTGGATTTGTCCTGTCATTCTGGAAAGCAATATGGAACTATGCTAAAAAAAGTTAAACTAAACTGTGCATGCCCTTTGAGTTAATGATACCACTACTGGTCTCAAACACCCAAAAAGATCAAGAAAGAGGGAAAGGACAGATATGCACAAAAGTATTCATAACAGTTCTCAGTGTAGCAGGACTAAACTGCAAGCTAAGGGAATTCCCACCTATTGGGGAACAGTTAAACAAATGGTGGTATATGAACATGATGGCATATACTGTGTCATAAGAATGAAGAAATGGACAGTTTTAGAGAAAACTGGGGAGAGATCTATGAACCAATCAAAAATGAAGAGAGCAGATCCAGAACAATTTATACAACGTCAACAACATTTTTGTAAAATATAACTTTCAAAGACTCTAATTAATGAAGAGATTAATTATGAGTCTAGAGCAGGCCTGCACAACCTACAGCATGCCAAAGGATTTCAGGCTGGGAAAAATTTTCTCTACATTTTCCATAGGCCTCCCCCTGAAAATCCTTTGGCATGCTGCAGATTGTGCAGACCTGGTCTAGAGGATTAATCATATCACCTATCTCCTTTAGATCCTTAGAGAGGATCTAAAAGGCAACATGAGACATCCATTTTGGACACGACCAATGTGATCATTTGTTTTGCTGGACAATATATCTTTGTCGTGAGGGTTTGTTTTTCATTTTTCATCATCATTATTAACATTATCATTATTACTCTGTTGAGGGGGAGAAAGGGAGAGAAGACAAATGCTTATAAAAATAAATATTTTTAAAAATATAATTTGCATTACTTGAGTATACACCTTTAGATGATTACAGTATATAATTGGTAATGAGCTGGATGGTACAGGTAAAATTACAAGAATACAATTTTATTTTAAATATTTCATAATTCTGGTCTGGAAGAAGTATCAGTCAAGGACGTATGACAAGGTTTTTTCCTCTTTGAATTGAGTAAAAAGAATTTTTATAATTGATGCTTTAAGTTACTTATTAATGAATAAAAAAGATTGTTACTTAAATTTCACAGTTTGTCCTAAAGGTCACTGATTTTTTTTCAATGAGTGGCTTAGAAGTGGAAAAACCATTAGAAGTTATTCCTTTTCCTTTGATTTTGCCAACCCCTTCAGTTTACAGATGAGAAAAAAGAGGTGTAAAAAAGGTAATTTGAGGTCATACATGACAGTAAGTAAAGTAAAGCTCGTTCATGAACACGGGTTCTCTGGTTTCAAATGTAGGGTTCATTTCAGTATACCACAGTCTTTTTCAACTGGTCCTTTCTAGGGCAAGGAAGGGAAGGAGGAGGGACTGAAATTGGAACTATTTGCTTTGGATGTTATAAAAAACATCAAGATGACTACTTAGTATATATCTCAAAGATCTCAAAAGACATCAGTCATGTCCTCCCTTGTGACAGAAAAAAAACAATTAGGCAAAACTGTATTGGCTGGTGCTTCACTTTTTATTATACTTCACCAATACTGTGTTTTTTACAAATTGAACATGTGGCAACCTGTGTCAAGACAGTCTATTGGCACCATTTTTCAAATAGCATACGCTCACATCATATCTCTGTGTCACATTTTGGTAATTCTCTCAATATTTCAAACTCGTTCTTCATTATTATATCTGTCATGGTGAGCTGTGGTTAGTAATCATTGAAGTTACAATTGTAATTATTTTGGGGTGCATCCACAGAAGATGGTGAACTTAAATGATAAATATGTGTTCTGCCTCCTCTACCTACTGGCCATTCTCCCATCTCTCTCCCTCTCCTGAAGCCTCCCATTCTCTGAGACCCAACAACACTGAAAATGGGCAAATGAATAACCAGACAGTGGCCTTTAAGTGTTTAAATGAAAGGAAGAATCAATCAATGCAGCAAACTTCATGGTTGTCTTAGTTTAAGAAACTGCCACAGTCGTCCCAACCTTAAGCAACCACCACTCTTATCAGTTAGCAGCCATCAACATCAAGGCAAGATACTCCACCAACAAGATTATAGTTCGCTGAAAGTTCAGATGATGGTTAGCATTTTTTAGCAATAAATTTGTGTACGTCGGGTTTTTCTAAACATGTTACCATTGCACACTTACTTGACTACGGTATAGTGTAAACATAACTTTCAGATGAACCAGGAAACCAAAAAATTCATATTTTTATCACTTTATAATATCTGCTTTATTGTGGCAGTCTAAAGCTGAACTTACAATATCTCTGAGATATGCCTGTATTGATAATTTTTTCAAAAGATAAATGACAAAAGCATAAAGGAGATAGGAGTAATATGTTTAAATATATAACTCCTAGTGATGGTTTATAGGAAAAACTCTATGATACACATCTACAAAACACAACAAATATAGTGATTTAAGAGAAACAAGTAATACATTTTCTAAGTGTCTTTCAATTTCCATGCCCTGGCTTTCAGATTCAATAAAAGTTCCTCAGTCACTATATCAACTGGCTTAAAGGTGTACAGTGTCCAGTGCTGGCAAAACTAAAATATCATATGCAAAACCAATACATGGGGATAGGATGGAGTAAAAATGTGACCTATGATCCCACAGAAAAATGCAAACTACCTTGAGTAAATGTAAACAAACAGCAAAAGAAGCTCCAATGATCCCACTGGAAAATTAACACATGACCATGGACCATCCTTGGCATTAAACCTTTTTTGCTCTTTTTCTATATAATACCTGACCGGGCCTAGAGTTGGCACGGGGATCCATGATGCCACTTTGTCTTGCTGCCATCCACGATGACTGGCCTCTTGTGAGCAAACTCCCCAATTAACCTGATTTACCCTAATAAAACTTATTAATAACCAAGCTAGTATGAGCCCCTCTTTCTTTGGTATCTCAGTATTCTCTCTGAGGGTATGCCACACTACAATTGGCATAATTAGGGTAGAACAGATATGCCTCCCTTAAATGTGGCATAGTTCGCAGTATACTCTTAGTATACCCTTAGTATACCCTTACATCAACTAACGTAGTCAAAATAATTCTGGAACCGCTTGAAAGGTAGCTTGGTGTTATCAACAAGAGCAACATCAGAAAACCTTCCTACTCAATGAACCCTAGACCTTGCACATTGCCTCCAGGATCAAATATAAAATTTTCTGTTAGGAATGCAAAGTCCTGTATAACCCGGTCCCCTCCTACCTTTCCAATCCTCTTGCATTTTATACCTCCTTACTCCCAACACAGGCTGTGACCTGTGACAATGGCTTCCTTGTTGTTCCTGAATCAAGATACTCCATTCTCCTGAGTGAGCATGGTCACGGGTTTTCTCTTCCCATGCATGGGAATTCTCTCCTTCCTTATCTCCTTATTTCCCTGTCTTCCTTCAAATGCCAGTCAACCCCCCTCCCCTTTCTAAAGGAAACGTTCTCTCTATTATCTAAAATTTACCCTATGAAAAACGAGGCCTCTGAAGCAGTTAATAGTAATTACTTTGATTTACATTAGGATTAAGTGTCCTTTCCTTAAAAAGAGATAGGCCAGCATAAATATTCCTTTAAATCTGAGTTACCTATAGATTTAGTGAATGAATATTTTAATGAGTTAACAGTAGATAAATTAGAATCAGCCTAGAAATAAAATAAAATAATCAGAGGATTAAGTTTAGACATCACAAGACTCTCTACTAAAGGTCAAATTGCCCTTTTCAGAAAACTAGAGGGTGGGTGTTAACTCTCAGCGCACCACATATTACTCTTTTAATAAGTTCCTTCTTTTTCAGTAACCTACATAGACCCATAGCAGAAATCCTTAAGAGACCACTGAAAGATGTTTCTTAAAAAAATTTATAGAAATGATAGGCATGAGTTCTAAACCAATGAAATACTGAATCTAGCAGTTATAGCACCCTAGAAATTCCCATGATGCCCCCAACATGCCCAACAGCTGAATATTGTAAATTTACCTATTTCTCTATAAATCCTATGACTCAGCCTGATGAATACAGTTCCTTTAATTCTGTTATAAAGATAAGCTCTGTAAACCAGTTAAATTGTCACTAATCACTGAGGAATTAGTTGATCTGACTTAATGGTAACTTAATGGCATTGCTATTAAATAATATCTCAGTGGTAATACGTCACAGACAGATAGAAATCCAACACTTGTATGCAACTTGTTTGTACATAGTTGTTTTCACATCATCTCTCCATTAGACTATGAGCTCCCTGAGAGCAAAGACTGTCTTTTATCTTTCTTTGTAGCCCCAGTGCTTAGCACAGTTCTTGGCACATAGGCACTTAATAAATGCTTACATACAAAGCGCTTACACAGTGTTTACTGACTGACTGACTCTGACTGGCCTTAGTTTAAGTCCCAGCGCTGATTCTGACACTTATGAGTTGATACTTGGCAATTTCTTTGAATCTGAGTTTCCTCAACTCTAAAATAAAGTACTATCTACCTCACAGCATTATTATGAGAGGAGACAATGGTCTACTTAAGGAGCTATTTAAATTCAAGTTATTACATATTATAATTATTATCCCTTTCAATTAAGCCATGGGGAAAGGGGAGGAAGCTGCTCTAAATCATTATATTACTACTCAGTCAAAAACTTATGTGTGTAAGGAGGATTTTGTTATCCTTCTTAGACTTAGTTTCTCAGGATCCACGGTCATGGGAATGTCTAGTTTGCAAGTGTTAGACAATCACTCTCAGAACAGTCCCAAGGACGCTAGATAGTAATTTTCTCAGAACTGTAGTGACAGACAGTCCTGCTGAGGCTGCACTGTGAGATAAGGGGTGACATAATGTAATGTTTGCACTTGTGCAGAATGACAATATTGCTAAAGTTAGCCTGTGAGCTTAATGTTGGCAAGATGCCTTCTTTGTCTGTTGCCCTATAAAGCAGGGGGGCGCTAGTCAGTGAGTGGGGAAAATCCACAGGGAAACCATAGATAATTGCTAGAGGAATGCATGTACTTGCCTCAACTGGCTCCCACCGAGGCTTGAAGGAATTTTAGGGGAGTTTATTTGCTGTGCCTATCTCAACTGACTCCATTGAGATGTTGAGGTACTTGCCCCCCACCCTTCTCGCTGGCCCCTGTAAGAAGCATGATCAGGGAACACTATAGGAGCCTGTTTTCCCAGCAACCCTTTGAGAAGACTAGACTAGAATAAAACTGATTACTAACTCCTCCAAAGCTGTCTGCTTGTCTGACCAGATCAAGAGTGGTCCTGTTAGAGGCTGGAGTGCAAAAACTCCAGTGCCTCTTGTGTGTTATCTGTGAAACAACATAAAACTGTTATTTCAAGGAAAATGTAGGAAAAATATTCTTTACCTGTTCGATAGACATGGTTTTCCACTGCATGCTCAAAATTTATTTCTTTGGACTTGAAAAATACATCAAAACCCTCTTCCTCAGTTACAAAGGTAATCCGATTACCCAGAACAAAAATTGTAAACACTGGTCCATACTGAAAGAAATAAATTTTATTATAAACATAGTTTATGCAAGACAAATTACTATCAATACATCCACTTTGCAAGTATGTCTTTTTAAAATGTTCCATAAGACTTTAAATGTTAAAGCACAGTTCCACAAAAATAATAATTCTGGTTTATTTTATATTTTATAATAAATATTAAAACTGATTATGCAGATCTTGTCAAGTAATAATTTTATTATGAAATATAAATCCCGTTATTAATGTATGGCAGTTACTTTGATATGAGTTAATTAACAATTAATTCTCTATTAGTCACTATTAGGATACATTATTAAAATATAATCAACTGTAGATTACACAAGGAACAGTTTTCCTCTTGTTTCTCAGATCATGCATTTTGATAATGGTATGCTTATCTACAATAGTTTCAGCTACACAAACAGTTTCTCAATCTGGTGCAGATAGGGAGTCCAACAAATCAGGTCGGTTCAGGGTGGTCTTTGCCCTGGATACATTCAGGGCCTTCCATATGCTGCAGGTGCAGTGTGTCTGGAAAATATGGCAACTCAAGAAGAGAAGTTCAGAGAGCAACCCCTTATATACAGGGGCAGAGAACCTGTGGCCTCGAAGTCACATGTGGCCCTCTACGTCCTCCACTGCAGCCCTCTGACTGAATCCAAACCATCTGAATATAGTCAAAGGGCTGCAGACTCAGTTAAAAGGCCACAACTGAGGACTTAGAGGGTCACATGTGGCCTTGAGGCCACAAGTTTCCTGCTCCTGCCTTAACTTCTATGCATTTGTCAAATACTAATTTGTATTATAGCTATTTGTATATATACTTATATATGAACATACTGGCTGGTTGTTATCCTTTGATCAGCATTATGTTGGAGTCAAGGTAAGTGTGTCCAACCGTGGCTGGAGCTTGGGATGCTTTACTACTGATCATGCACAAACAGCCCACATAAACATCTGGAGTTGAGATGTCTTTAAATTTGCATATCTCATGTTTCTTTTGAACTACTGCAATTCTGCTTCACTCTGATGCACGCATGCCATGTTGGGTGGTCCTTTGCCAGTGTCTCTCATGTCACACAATCAATTCCAAAACATACATTATATATGTTTGTGCATATATATATAATATATAATGACATGATATATTATTATAATATATATCACATATAATGTTTACATAGTCTGCATTGTGAACGTACATATATTTGTACACAAGATTATACATACACATACATATATCATCTCCCCAACCCGATTATAATTGCTTCAAAGGCCTGGCCATGCTATACTTATCTTTATATGCCCACCTACATCCTCATCAGTCACCAAATAGGAACAGTTTAATAATATCCGTTTACTATTATCAGGCTGATTATTATGAGCTTTTCTTTTGACCATTTTTTTACTCAATATACTCAAGGAAAGAAAAATATATTTGTTCTATAAATCCCAAATCCTAATGTTTCACCCTCAAATGGCTAATAATTTCTAACAACTCTATCAAAATACACTCACAAGGGCTTTGTAACACAAGTCCTACAAGTGGTCATTAAAGCATTTTGGCAGAACAACTTATGCCTTCTTGTAGTAAAACCAAGAAAACAAACACAAAGTAGTACCCAGAACAAAGAGAAAACATACACACAATGAACTGACCCAGAAAACACACCCTGGCAAGATATAATGAAAAGGGCACTGGGGGTGGGCCTGGGTTGAAAATCCAGCTTTCTTATTTGTTACCAGTGCACACTTAGTTAAATCACTTAAGTTCTCTGAGCCACATTTTTTTCATCTGTAATTTGGTAGGAGAGGAAGAGAATACATGTTTTCTAAGGTCCCAACTTATTACATGCCTATTGTACGCCAAAGGATACAAAAACCAAAGCAAAGAGCCCTTGCTAAGAAGAAGCTTACATTCTGGTGCAAGGTTGGGGAATAATATTATATATATAGATATATAATATTATTCCCCAACCTTGCATAAATATATATTATATATACGTATATACACTTATGTTATTAAAATTAAGTACATATTAATTTACAAATGAACACTAATAATTATGGAGATCAAGACAAATCTGCTATCAAATATAGTTTTGATAATATAAAAGATTAAACATAAATTTAAGGAGAGCCTGAATGGAGGTAGGAATTCCAAGAGGAAATAAATTATTCCAGGCATGTGAAAAGACAAGGAGTAAGACAAACTATACTATGTAAGGGGAAAAAAATAGATCACTTTGGCTGGAATATAGAATTTGTAACAAATACTAACGTGAAATAAATCTAGAAAGACAAGTTGGACTAGATTGTGAAGGGGTTTACACTTCTAAAGAAGTTTAGGAAGCTATGGAAAAAAATGGAGAGAAATAGGCAGACCTGAGATATAGAAACAGCAATTTAGTAGCCTTGTGGAATCCTTTCTCCCCCTGTAAAACTTTCAGTTTCTTTTAACGTATTGTTTTCCTCCAATATATCGTGAGTTTCTGAAGGATAAGGGCTATTTTTTTTACTCCAAGTGCTTAGGACAAGGCTGGGCGAATAGTAAGCATTTAATAAATGTTTAATAACTGGCTGACTGACTTAGCAGGAATAGGGAAGACGGGGAGAGAATGTGTTCCACTGTGGACAAGTTTAATTTGAGATACCAGCTTTTTGACCCATTTATGACTCCTTTTATCACGCATCTGGAAGAAGACAATACTATAAGGGAGTAAGCAGTGGTGATCTCTCTCCTTTAAGACCATGTGATCCTGTGAAGGAGTTTTGGTCCTTGGTGTCTGTACTTCTTCTTTTCCCTTTTAGGTGAAAGAGACTGGAACCTCTGATCTTATGAGCATATCAATATTCTAAAGTACAGCCAGTACAATCTCTATGCCATAAGGACCGGAGAGCCCAATGAAAGCTGAGTGATCTGAAAGAGACCCCACCACTGTGTACACTTGGTAAACCAATATTATACAAGAAATGACCAAAGCTGAATTTACTCAGGAGAACAGAGTTATAGGTAAGAGTATGCCCCCAAAGTGATGGGAGAAATATGTGTATGTTGCTTCTTGCTACATCACTGAAGTAAGTATCTCTTTGCAAAAGCTAAGGGATATTCAGGTGGACATGTCCAATAGGCAGTTCTAGAATTCAGGAAATAAGTAACAGTAATAACAATAAAATAATAAGACCTAGCATTTATATATTACTTCACCTTTGGTAAAGGTTACTCATACTATACTTGTGGATAGAGAGATGTTGAGCTAGGTAAGAGTACTGTTAGGTAGAACCAAATACAGTTGAATGATTGGACACAAAAGTAGCTATTAATGATTCAATGTTACCTTGGAGGGTCTTCAGTGGAATTCCTTACAAATTTGTGCCTTTTTTAGTTGTTTCACTCATGTCTGATCGTTCATGACTCCACTTGGGGTTTTCTTGGTAGATACTGGAGTGGGTAGCCATTTCCTTCTCCAACTCACTTTACAGATGAGGAAACTGAGGCAAACAGGGTTAAGTAACTTGGCCAGGGTCAAAAAGCTAGAAATCTGAGGCTGGATTTGAACTCATAAAGATGAGTGAGTCTTCCTGACTCCACGCTCACACTCTATATATACACTGTGCCACCTAGCTGCTAAATTTATGCCTAGCCCTCTGCAATTTTTTAAGCTAAACTTTTTTAAATGACTTGAATAAAGGAATCACGGTATGCTTACCAAATCTGCAGATGACACAAAGCTATAATGAATAATTAAGACACTAGCTAGCTGTAAGATTAATGGGGAGACCTGGTACATAGTCAATTAGACTGTAGGTCACTGGGATTCCCACACCTTTCCAATTAAGTGCTGATTTCCAAGGTTTTCGGCACTAACCCAATCAAGTGTTTGATCAGAAACACTATATATTGTATTGCTTGGAGGGAAAGGCAGGGGCAGAGAGAGAAAAATGAGAGAGAAACATGCTAAGAGAGAAATAGCAAGCAGAAGGAAGAACTTGCCAAGGGGAACTTCCTTGGATTGGTGATGAGTGCCTTACTAAATCTTGCCTTCTGGTATCCCAGTAGGGATGTTTCAAATAAATATTTTGGTTTTGTCTTGGAGGAAGAGGGTTTGTTATATTTTGCAAACCAACCATGGAGATATGTATGTATATTCATAGCAGCTGTTATAGGTATTGTATTAGTGTTACACTAGCATAGTTAGGATTCAGAAAGACATTGACAGTCTGGACATGGAGTTGGATCTCACACGACAAAATGCAATTTTGGATAAATATTTTGGATAAATATTCAATATTATGTATAAGTTAAAAAATTTTTGTTAACAAAGCTGGCGATTAGGTGGACAGATAGCAATTTGTCTAGGAAAGGTCTGTTAACATTTTATGTGGTAGCAATGAAAGTGCAAGTGAACACGGAATCATAGGACTATACACTAGGGCTTGAAGGGGCTGCAGATCCAAGGCTACAATGAAAAGCCTAGTGTCTAGGATAGGGGTGGAGGGAAGGAGTAAAAATTCTGGGAACATTTTCTAAAGGACATTTGTAAACAAGCATTTTATTCTTCCTCTCTCTCTGATTTATAACCTTGGCATTGTACTACCCTTCTCCCCAGTCTTCCCCATCCCACGTATACAATTAGTTGCCAAAACTTGCTACAGCTACATTTATAATATTTCCCTAGTCTGACACCTTTTGCACTGTTACAGTAGCCACTCTACTTAAGATCTTCATCACCGTTTGCCTAGATTAATGCCACAGGGTCCTCATAACTGTTCTCCCAGACTCAAATCTCTCCCCACTTCAAACCATCCTCCACAATGATACTCATACTGCTGATTTTCCTTGAGTGCAGATGTGATCTTGTCAAACCTCACTACCATCCTGCATCCCTCGCCATAAATTCCCACGGTTTCCTATAGCCACTAAAATATGAACTCCTGTTTTATTTTTAATCTACCTTCACATCTTATCTTTCCAGCCTCACTGGATAGTGTTCCCCTTACTCGGAAATCCAGTAAACTTAGCCTGTTCCTATGTCTTAGCACGGTGTTGGAATGTATTTCCTCCTCACCACTGTCTCAGAATCCCTCCTTTCTTTCAAAATACAACTTGATCGTCACATTCTTTTGCTGTTGTTCAGTGATTTCAGTTGTGTGCTACTCTGTGACCTCACTTGCAGTTTTCTTGGCAGAGATACTAGACTGGTTTGCCATTTCTTTCTCCAGTTCATTTTACAGATGAGGGAACTGAGGCTAACTGGGTTAAGTGACTTGCCCAGGGTCACACATAGTAAGAGTCTGAGCTCATATTTGAACTCAAGAAGATGAGTCTTTCTGACTCCAAGTCCAGCACTCTATCCACTGTACTACCCTAGGTGCCCTCTCCACTATATCCTACATGAAGCCTTTTCTGATCTCTCCCCCTCTCAAACTACTTTATATTTAATCACACTGTATCTATTTGCATTGATTCTCTATATTCTGGATATGTTTATTTATGGACAGTACACGCTGTGTCTCCTTCATTAAAATGTAAGCTGCTTAAGTATTGTTTCATTCACTGTATTTGTATCCCCACAGCCAGCACAGTGCTCAACATATATAGTTGCTGTTTAATAAATACTTATTAATTGGCTGATTTAGTAAAGACAGAAACTAAGGCTGGATAGCAAGTCATCTTAAAAGTTTCAGGAACTGTGATAGATTACAAGGTTGATAAGTCCCACCATTGTAATCTGGCAGCAAAACAAACAAAGAACAACAATAAAAACCTGCATATGACCTCAGGTATATTAAGGGAGGCATAGTGATGAATAAGATGGGGTTAGCCAACCTACTGTATTATATCTTGGTCAGAAGGCGCTTATGTAGGCATGAGTCTTCT
Organism: Notamacropus eugenii; assembly: GCF_028372415.1. Lineage (NCBI taxonomy): Eukaryota > Metazoa > Chordata > Mammalia > Diprotodontia > Macropodidae > Notamacropus > Notamacropus eugenii. Next base: position 110,991,799 of record NC_092873.1, read on the forward strand.
TGTTGGCAAAGTGAAGGGCCTGATGAGATTATTTCTAAAGTGTTTTCTAGCTCTCAATTATATGGTATAAAAGGTTTTATATATATATATATATGTATGTATGTATATATATGAGTGTGTATACATGTGTGTACGTATGCATGTGGATATATGTGTGTATATATATATGTATATATAAAATTTGCTTCAATAAGGTCAAAGTCATCACTGACAGAATGTTATATTTTGGCAGTTGTGAAACATTTTTGATAAGCCATTTGGAATAATGTAAGAAAAGTTGCTAATTTGTTCCTATTTTTTGATGCAGAAATTACAGTAATTGAATTTTAAAAAACAAACTTCCTTTCCATTAGGTTTCTTTTTATAAACGGATTGTTAAAAAACCAACAGCACTCATGCCTACTCAATAACATCCACTCTTTAGCCTGGAATTCATACACCCTCCGTGCATATCCTGCATCTTAGCTGCCTCTCAGACTCATTTTATACTACTTCCCTCACTGTAGTCTCCATGAAGACAGGATCAGTATCTTATGTTATCTTCTATCTCCCCCCATGTCTAGCACATTATAAGGGCTGAATAAATGACTGAATCACATACCTCAAAAGCCCAAAGAAATACTGGGATCATTATGAAGCACATCAGAAACAAAATAGAAAGTGTTATTTTACCCCCAAAAAATGAGGGTTGAGGGAATTGAGTCTGTACCTACAATACTGACTTTAGTTCTGAATACCATACCTCATAGAAATAAACAATGAATCTGGGAGAAGTCCAAAGAAGACTAACTAAAATTATAAAAGAAATAGAGGTATGAGAACAGGCTAAATAAATGAAAAATGTTTAAGCTTAGAAAGGCAAAGATGGAAAGATAATATAAGCCTATGAGAGGGTGGACAGATATTTCAGGTTCACTCAATTCCAGAGTAGTAGAACTGAAGAACACTAGCTTTTTTGATTTGGAAAACAAAATTTTAGGACAAGTTTTTAAAAGAGTAAAAGCTGACAGCCACCTTTGGAAGAAACCAGACATATTTCAACTGGGTGGGGAGCCACGGGGTAACAGGGAGGATTGCAGAAAAGCCACAGTGATTTATGAGAAATTCCACAAAGTGTATTCTAGCTAGAAGTGTATGTCAATTAATGGGGAGGTTAGGTCAAAGGTTTTCTAAGCTCTAACATTCAGTAAATTGTGAAATTCACTGCCCTTTGGATATTTTAGTTTGAGAACATAAAAAAAAAAAACCCCAAAGAAACATGACTCAAATAATTGATCAAGTTGGAAAGATTAAATAAAAAGCAAATTTTGCAATAATACACCTTTGAAAACTTTTACAAAACCTTCCATTTGACGGTATTTTTTCCTCCTTATCATCTACAATCACACAATGGTGTGCTGGAACCAGCTTGAACTAGTTCGGAACCAATTTTTTAAATTTCAGTTTTGACACTTACACCTCAGAAAGCATCAAAGGTACAAATCTTGGTTTGTTTGGGTTTTTTTGCGTTTGTTTGGTTTTTGATTGTCTAGCCTCAAGACAGTAATAGAAAAAATGCTAATAATGCAGATTAAACATAAAAGTATATCTTTTAAACTTTTTTTTTTGAGTCAGACTGTTAAACATTTACCAGCACCCCTAGACAATTAAAAAAAAAAAAGAAATCTCAATTGAGCTAAACTTAGGAAATAATAACAGTATATTCTGTCACCAGTAATAATCACACTTACTGATAAGTGTTCCAAGAACATCTTTATGGCATTTTTACTTTTTCTGCTCTAAGCTATGGCTCAAATCATATGCACAGCTACACGTATACATATGCACACATATATGTATATGTATGTAACATATATACACGTGTGCGTGTGTGTAGGTGTATCTCGCATGGCATAAAAGTATGCCACATGCACATACATCCAACCTTGACTGAAAGAAGAAAGAATAAATTCAATTCCACTCCATACACATTTATTGAGCAACTGCTATGTACCAAGGACTGTGCAAGGGAGCAGGGATAGAAAAAGAAAAAGAAAATGGAAGTCCCTCCTTTCAAGAAACCTTCTACCGGCGCAGGGCAAATGGGAAAACATTTGCGCAGATAAATAAATACAGAAGAAGAAGAAGAGGAAGAAGAAGAAGGAGAAGCAGGAGAAGGAGAAGGAGAGGGAGGAGAGAAGGAGAAGGAGGAGAAGGAGGAGAAGGAGGAGGAGGAGAAGGAGAAGGAGAAGGAGGAGGAGGAGAGAAGGAGGAGAAGGAGGAGAGAAGAGAAGGAGAAGGAGGAGGAGAAGGAGAAGGAGGAGAGAAGGAGAAGGAGAAGGAGGAGAGAAGGAGAAGGAGAAGGAGGAGAAGGAGAAGGAGAAGGAGGAGAGAAGGAGAAGGATGAGGAGAAGGAGGAGAAGGAGAAGGAGAAGGAGGAGAAGAGAAGGAGAAGGAGGAGGAGAAGGAGAAGGAGAAGGAGGAGAAGGAGAAGGAGAAGGAGAAGGAGAAGGAGGAGAAGGAGAAGGAGGAGAAGGAGAAGGAGGAGAAGGAGAAGGAGAGGAGAAGAGAAGGAGAAGGAGGAGAGAAGGAGAAGGAGAAGGAGGAGAGAAGGAGAAGGAGAAGGAGAAGGAGGAGAGAAGGAGAAGGAGAAGGAGAGGAGAAGAGAAGGAGAAGGAGAAGGAGGAGGAGAGAAGGAGAAGGATGAGGAGAAGGAGGAGAAGGAGAAGGAGAAGAGAAGGAGAAGGAGGAGGAGAAGGAGAAGGAGAAGGAGGAGAAGGAGGAGGAGAAGGAGAAGGAGAAGGAGAAGGAGGAGAAGGAGAAGGAGAAGGAGAGGAGAAGAGAAGGAGAAGGAGAAGGAGAAGGAGAAGGAGGAGAAGGAGAGGAGAAGAGAAGGAGAAGGAGAAGGAGGAGAGGAGAAGGAGAAGGAGGAGAAGGAGGAGAAGAAGAAGAAGAAAGCTGGGCAGTAAACCTTTTCCTCTTCCTTTCCCACCCCGCCCACCTTTACCTTGATTCTCGCTTGCTCTATGAATTTCAGAGGGGCTTTTCGAAACTGGATCCCAGCTCCAATCCAAGGAATCCAGCCCCCTATGCAAGGGGGCCTGCGCAGGTTCCTTTGCTGACGAAATAAATAAAACACGGTGCACCCCAGGATTATGACCAAAGGCATGAAAATTATCTCCATTTTACTTTTCCGTCCAGCCACCAGCAGGATTGTGGTCGAGGTGTTGGTCTGGATGGTTTTTTCCCAGGAGGTGGGAACTTCCTGGCGGCACCCTCGGACCACGTTGCCTTAGAGACCGATAAATGGGGTCAGTTGAGTTGGAGGGAACCTCGGAGAAGGGGAGGGCGCGGTGGGAGGGAGATGAGCGTCCTTCGGACCAATCAAAAGGCTGGACTTGAAAAGCATGTGAAGAGGAAAGTATAGGGGGCGGGGTCGAAAAAGACTACATTTCCCACAAGTCTCGGCGCTCTACCTCCTATGCGTTTGCCTACTGCGCAGTAGCCTAGCTTTCAGGCTTGAATTAGCTTTGGGCTGGAAGCACCTGGGCAGATTCTCTGATCTAAGTGGGTGGAGAGAGTAGCCAGGGAGGCTCTCCCTTGGGGAATCGTTTGGCTTATCTCAGAAGGGGGTGGTTCACAGCCTGTGTGGTGGACCTGCTAGATGACCTATGTTATACTTATCTATTTAAACCAGTTTTCTGTGTTAGTATAGCTGACAGTCAAATCACCCCTATCATCCTCTGGGTACATATCTTTAGGACCTTTTTTTATAATGATAATGGAACAGAGCTGTAACTACTTATTTTGGTACCTGAGAAGGCCACAAATTGCCTTTCAAATGAATTTTGTATTTTATGATTTGAAAATAATATAAGAAGCAATTAAAAACAAATTCAGTTGAATAGCTGTGGGAATTTAGTTGGCATGGGGACTCACAGATGGATCATCTGATTGCTCTAAATTTTAACTAAATTTCCTTGCTGACTAGGCATTATACTACTATCAAAGGAGTTCATAAGTTGATTTTTTGCAGCTCCCTATATTTCTCTTCCCAGAGAATAATTAGAAATACCTAGCGCTCATCGTGCATCTGATTTGGTTTTGTTTTCTCAAGATGCAACACACTAGAACAGAGCCTTTTGCAAAACTGGCATCACATAAAATACCACTTTTTTAAGAAATAGGATTGTGATAAGATTTTACTATATAAGAAATGTGTCACATGAGAAGAGCTTCTTTTAGTTCCACGTTGATCTGTTTTTTAGCTTCCCTAGTATCTTGATCTATAGATTCATTTGCTGCCTTGAGCAACTCATAGCTAACTATGAGTACCTTTGTTGCTTCATACACATACTTCCCTTAACAGTTATTTATTCCATGATAAATTTGCCTTTTATTAGCCTGAGCTTTGTGGCTAAATCGTAGAAAATATGGATAGTGTGAAAGACAGGACTTCCTTCCCTAAAAGGCAGAAACTGAGGCACAGAATTATTGAGAGATTTCTCCATGACTGAAAAAAGATATTTGATGTTATTAGAAGCCATGGTAATCTAAATTCCTACTTTTTCCTTTTCTTCTGAAACCATACCTTCCTTGTTTCTAGAGAACCTAAAAATAAACCTGCCTTGCCAACCTTTACTTTGGCATTTCAGGTGAGCTGAGACCCTCTTTACAAATCTTTCTTCAGACACCAAAGTGATGTGTGTCAATTATAACTATTGAAAGATTTTGTGTGACTCTATAGAAAACTTTATCTAAGATAAACTCAAATGTAAGCATGCTTATAGAATAGAATGGCAGTATTGATATCAACAACATAAAAGTCCATGGATCCTTCCATGAGGGTTTCAGGAAGGAACAGGGATACCCAAAGTACTTCCAGTGGAACAGACTGTACCTCCATACCTACATAATTCAAGAGAAACTTTCATGCTCCAGGGTCCTTTATCTTCTTTGAATGCCATTTTGTTCTTAGTTGCCAGTAACGGGCTGACTATTCTGCTGCACTAGATGGGGAAGAATTTAGCCAGCAATATAGACTTTTAGTTATTTCATGGAAAACTGGAAAACCTAGATTCCTAGTCCAAATCCTAATATTTTAATTAACTTAATTTTTCCATTTTGGAAAAAATATTTTTGTATAGATGTATTTTAATCTGACTCATGACTATAGAAGTGTTCATTTTCATGTGAATACTTAGTTGGGAAATATTCTTCTTCTACATGTTAGATCCCCAAACTAAGCTAAAACAAGCATATAAAATCAGATCAAAGAAGTGAAAAATGTAGATGAAAACTAAGGTTGACATTTTCAGACCAGATTGAAAGAATAAAATGGAAGTAAAGTGAATGAAACTAAAATGAAAAGATGAAAATGTTTGCAGAGAGAATCTCAATATGAGGTCTAAGGAACATTTGGGGCCCTTAATTTTATTTCATCCGAGTCTCAAATTAATGATTGTTTTGGTCACTACTGCTGTAACCACAAAATAAGTTGCTTTGGTTATCCTAGTAAATTAATTTAATATGGAAGCACTGAAGTTTTAGAGTAGGAGAATGATGTGGTCAGATCTGTACATTAGAATATCACTTTGGAAATAGGGAGGGACTTGGAGATGGGAGATCAATCAAGATGTTATTATATTTGTCCATGGGAGAGGTGATAAGGACCTGAACTAGGGTTGTGGCCATGTAAATAAAGAGAAGAGAATAGATGTGCATGACTTTATGAAGGTAAAATTGACAAGGGTTGGTAATTAATTAGATAAACGGGGTGAAGGAAAATATGAATCAAGGATACCTCTAATGTTCTGAAACTGTACAACTAGAAGGATTGGTGCTCTTAATAGAAATAGGAAAAGTCAGAAGGTGGGTGGGTTTGGGGGAAAGATAATGAGTTCTGTTTTAGAAATATTGAGTTTGAGATGCCTATTCAGTTTAAAATGTCTAGTAGACTGTTGGTGATGAATGGATAAATGAATAGATAAATTAATGAAATAATATTAATCATATACTATATACAAAGCACTAGTGATACAAATAAATAAGAAATATAGTCTGTATTCTCAAGGTGCTCTTATTCTAATAAGTGAAGACAATGTATATGGGAGGATTCAGTGGTAAGACAAAGGGAAAAGCCAAGTATTCTACAAGATGCATCAGCAAGTCAGTTGGTAATGTATCTTCCTTAATAGCATTTTTCTGGATAAAACAAAATATATTTCTGACCTTGAATCAAATACTTGACATTGTCAAGGACTTTGGTGATGCCACGATGCACAAGAGAGAGTCTATGACTGGATCTAGATCTAGGAGTCACCCACTTAGAGATTATAATTGATCCAAAAAGAACTGATGACACTACCAAAAAAAGAGAACAAGACTTGAGTTACTCCCACACATAGGAAGTAGGATATGAACAATGATACGGCAAAGAATAATTGAGGAGTGGTCAAGAAAATAGGAAAACAGAGAGCAGAATTACAAAAATCCCAAGAGAAGAAAGTATTCAGGGGGATTTAGTGGTAGGTACTTTCAAATGATGTAGATATAACAAAAAGGATAAAGACAGAGAAAAGGCCATTGGATTTGGCAATTAAGAGATCAGCACTAACTTTGTATTGAGCAGCTTCAGTAGGGTAATGAAATCAGAAGCCAGATTCCAAAGGGTTGAGAAGTAAGAGACGTGAAGGTAATAAGCATAGGCAACTTGTTTCTAAGAATTTCACTATACGAAGGAGGAGAAATACAGGGTATACACTTGTATTATGGTAAGATCAAGTGAAGACCCCAGGTACTAAGGTAAGAACTCACTATTCAATAAAAATTCATTGTAAAACTGAAAAGCAGCCTGAGAAATTTGATTTACATCAATACCTCATACAATGTGTAAAGATAATCTCCAAATGCATGGCTTAGATATAAAAGATGACATTATAAACCAATTAGAAAAAGCAAGGAAGAAATTATTTTTTCTGTCTGTGGATAGGAAAAGAGTTTAAATTCAAACAAATACTAATTAATAGTAAATAGTAAACTGGGGCAGATTTCTGAATAAGATAAAATGTATTAGTAGGGGCATGCTACCTTGCCTTCATTAATGCCAAAGACCCCAATCAAGAGGATAGTTGCCCTTATATCAGGTTTGGGGGAGATACAGAACACAGAATAGAGCAGAAAGGATGACACTGGAATTAAGAACAACATGATTGGTCACAGAGCTGAGGCACAGAAAACAACATTGTTGGTTAGAAGTTTGGCAATGTGGCTAGCAGTGACTACCCTTCTTCTTTCAAAATTCTAAGAAGTGTTTGTTCTTTCACTCCAGGTACAAGAGAGTGTCTCAAACTTTTGGACAACAAACCAGACGTTCTTGTAGGATAGCTTGGTGACATAAAGCTATTAGACCCAAACTTGCTTTCTGTTCACACATATTCTCCAAGATCAGTTAAATTCCTTGAGACAAAAAAGCTGGATTTTTAAACTTAACCCATTACAAGATAGCTAAACACTGAACTCAGTTCAGAGACAAAGAACCACAATTTAAGCACTTACAGGACAAAAGCAGTTATAGGGCAAAATCAGTTACTTGTAAATAGAATCAATAAGAAAATGATACAGAATCAATTTTACTCTTCTTACTCAAAGAATGCAAATTAGAGCATCTCTTATGTTGTACCATGTACCCTAAATCGGCAAAATTGACAAAAAAGACAAAGGAAAAATGTTGAGGGAGCTATGGGTAAACAGGTACATTGATGCACTGATGGTAGAACTGTGAACTGGTCCAGCCATTTGGGAAAATGATTTGAACCATGGCCAAAAAATTACAAAATTGTGCATACCCTTTGACTCAGTAATATTACTACTATGTCTATAGCCCAAAGAGATAAAAGACTCATATGTTCAAAAATATTTATAGTGGACCCTTTTGTAGTGGCAAAGAACTAGAAACTAAGAGAATGTCCATCAACTGAGGAATAACTGAACAAACTATGGTAAATGAATATAATGGAATGCCACTCTGTCATTAGAAATGACTAAAAACAAAATTTCAGAGAAACATGGGAACACTTGTATGAACTAGTACAGAGTAAAGTGAGTTAAACCATGAGAACAAGTTACATAACAACAACATTGTAATGACAAATAACTTTGAAAAGATTTTAGAACTCTGATCTAAGCAATGTCCAACCACAGTTCCAGAGGACTGATGATTAATCATACTACCCACCTCTTGAAAGAGAGGTGATGAACTCAAGATGAAGAATAAGCCATATATTTTTGGACATGGCTAATGTATGACTTTGTTTTTCTTTGACAATGAACATTTATTAGAAGGGTTTTGTTTTTTTCCTTTTTCCCCAATGGGCTGATGGGAGGTAGGTGGGAAAGAAAATAAATGCTTATTAGTTGAAAAACTAAAAAAAATATCAAGCAAGTTCTTTTGTTTTTAGGATGGGGAAAACCCTATACATTTATGGGCAGCAGAAGATTAATCAGTGGTTGGCAAAAGATTAAAGATGAGATGGGAAGAGAGATTATAAGGGCAGTCTGGTAGACAAAATAGGAGAGGATGGTATGAAAAGGACAAGAGGGGAGTAGACAGTGGTAAGGAGAAGGTCACTCCTTATATATCATCAGTAATTTGTTACAATCTGTTTATACCCACCATTATCTCTCTATACCCATCATATCTCTCCACTGTCCTTTGAGTGACTTACAGTTTCACCTTATCTTCAGATAATAATGTAGTCCATGATTCAAAGCTTTATAGCATCACCAGAGTAGTACTTGTGTTAACCGTGTGGATTCTTATTTCATTAAGAAGCTTGGAACTATATAACAGCGTTTCACAGTTTTCCAAATGAAATCTAGCCCAATTTACAACTCCTATTTGCTTTAGGGCCCACCTCATTGTCCATCTGAAATATCTATACATGATATATGTACTAATTAAATAGATCATATGGATGTCCAGTAGCACATCTTGGACTGGAAAAATAGGCATTCCCCATACACTTATTTTTCCCATGTGAATTATTAGGTACAACTCTTTTATTGATACCTTTTATTTTTACCTCATTTTCACTTTTGAATATTATCTTCCTTCGCAATGAATAAAAAAAGGAAGAAACGAAATCCATTCAACAAAACTAAACAATGCCTCAACCATAAATGCCAGCGAGTGCAATATTCCATAACCATGAACCTCATTTCTGCAAAGAAGGGAGAGGCGTTAAGCACAACTCCTTGGGATTTTTGTTGATTTTACTTAGCAGGCTGTATATCTGGAGCAGTCAGCAAAAAGTAATCTGAAAATGAGATCTACAGAACTTGATTGTCTGTAGGGAAGCCTTCTTCCATTTATACTTGAGTGAACATATCACCCTTCAATATTGATAATTATTGAAAATTTACCAAGGAATCTGCTATGATCTTAACATATACATGGGAGACATCTTTTGGAAGGGTATCATTTAAGACTACATTTTTGCTACTGCGTTAAGAACTTATCATACAACAAAAAGCTTTGGGAAAAATTGGAAAACAATCTGGCTACTCTTGGCCAGGAACCCTGAGGGTTTTCCCCTCTCAGTTTGATTTTTTTAAATTAAAGGTCCATCCCCTTGACTAACTTCTTAAAGAGGCCTATTCACTGAATAGGCATTACCTCACTCAAAGTGCAAACCTGAGAAGACATTAGCCTAAAAGGGCCACCTAAAAGGGCCAGGGTCACTCATTGTATCCTGGGCCATCTCCAGTCATCCTGATGAATATCTGGTCACTGGATTCAGATGGCTCTGGAGGAGAAGGTGAGGCAGGTGACCTTGCACAGCCCTTCTTCACTCAAAGCAAAGTCAACTGCAAGTCATGTCATCATTTCCCTGGTGTCATGGTTCTCTTCAAGAATGAAGGACAAACACAAGAACAACAGCTAGGAAAAACTGGAAAACAATCTAGCAAAAACTAGATGTAAACCAATATCTCATACCACATGCCACATTAAGCTCTATAATAGTAATTTAAATGGAAAGATCTTTCTCATTAATTAATAGGCCCATATAATCTGCTTAAAACATCTGGAAGCCTGGGTTACATATGATGGGAGGAGCTTGCTGAAGAAAAGTGGAACCAGGAGGAAGTGAGTGAGTGGGATCAGGTCAGAGGGATAGAATGCAGGTCACCTGACATAGGCCAACTAACACAGCATGACAGTTAATAGTAAGAAGGCCCTGGCTGAGGGAGGGGAGGTTTGACAATGACTTTGCCCCCTGCTGTGATCATGTTTATTAGCTTCTTGGTCATCATGATGGATTTTGCTTTCTGGTTCTGGGATTTGGCTTTCCAGTGTTTAAATAAATGTTTTTCTTCTGCCTTCTATATGGAAAGTCTTTTATACTTGGAGATTGAGAACTACACTGGCATATTCATAGTCACCACCATGCTGTGAATATTGCCTTGGTGATACATTTGGCAACATGAACAGGATCACAAGGTATAAAATCTCTATGTGGAAGCAGAAATGATTTAGAGGAAGACATTAATATCCCAGGTTGGGAGGATTTACTGTATTCCTCACTACCAAGGGAGTGGGCTAAAAGCACTGTGAAAATTGGGAAGGGAGGTTACAGGAGGGGGAACCTGGAGATTTGGAAAGGTGTTTGCAAGGAATGCTAATAAGACCAGGGAAAGAGTTGGCAGGGGTAAGTAGGAGAGGCTGGATTTTACTAACAGCTTACTGCATTATCTGTGGAAACAGAAGTGAGCTACTTAAGGAAAAAATTCAGATGGAAAAGGAGTACAAGAGCAGTTGGGGGTGAGGGTCTCAGGCAGAAGGAAAGGCTGTTCATTTATCCCAGAAGAAGCTGAAGGCTAACAAAAGAAATGCACATCTGACCTTTTTGCAGACCCAGCCTAGTTGCCACAGTGACAAAGGAAGTGAAATAACTTTAGAGGAAGAAGTTTCTCAGTCAGAAGGACATCCAATAGTGAGGTAGAAACAGGAGAACCAAGGAGGTAACTCAGTGTTTAGGGAAACAATTTAGGATTTTACTCAGCAGGTGGTCACAGAAATTTTGAGTAGGTTCACCCAAACGATGGGAGAAATGTTAACATCTTGGATGGTGAGAATCAGTGATGATGGAGCTGGAGGAATAGCTATAGATTCCATCGACTGCCTGAAATTTATAGGTATTAGAATTCTTTTGTATAGCAAACTTTTAGAGATTTACAGTATGCAAGGAGGTAACAATACAACTAATCTCTTAGCTCTGGCTGCAGAAGGCTGCAGTAGGCAGTATACTACTGACTCCATGTGGTCTAGTGGAGACAGATCCTTGTATTCATGTAGGGACTGTATAAGAAAGTTAAAGGAGGAGGTAATGAAGACAGCCATAATGACCAGAAATGCAGATGCATACTATGATACTCCCTTTGCAGTTTACCATAGGAATATAATGATGAAGACGGCTCCTCCTACTTACAAGCACTTGATTTTGACTCTAATAATTGAGGAAATAGGGCACCCTCTTTCAAAGGTGCTGGACAAGATTTCATAGTTAGGTGACTTAAGACTCTGGGGAAAAGACAAAATTGCTAGAGAAAGAAGAGTAAATAGTCAGCAGATTCAAAATCAGAATAAATTGACAAAGAGAGAATTATTTAATGCTGTACTGAGATCAGGGGTAGATTTTAGAAGCACAGATGGTATTCCAACTAATGAACTATACAGAATGTACTGAGAAAAGGGACTTGAAAGTAGACAAAACAGAGAAGTAAGAACTGCCCCTACTGATACTGCTGTACTTTTGTATCCAAGTTGGTCTTCAGGGAGAATAGGAAGTTGGCCAAGCCCCAGCACAGATTAAAGAAATACACAGATGTGATTAGAGACCCCGTATCAATTTAATCCTATATTGGAAAAGTAGATCAAATACTATATGTAACCAGGGCATTAATAGATACTGGGGAAGAGGCCTCCCTTATATATGGAAACCCTGATAAATTTAAACATGGAACTCCTATCACCATCACAGGATTGAGAGGCACTGAAATATCAGCCAGACAAGTTAATCTAATGATGAAAATTGGATAATTACCCAAGAAAGAATATACCGTGGTAACTGAACCCATTCCTGAATATATCATTGGAATAGATATATTGAGAGGTATGACTTTAAATTTACTTGAGGGAAGATACCTATTTGCAGTAAGGAAGATAGGAATTAATACAGTTTTAGTGGGTACAATAAAAATGGACACAATCACTTTGCCTGAACCTTCTTAAGTGATTGCTTTAAAGCAGTATCATGTGCCAAGTGGACAAGATGAGATTACCAATACTATAAAGGAATATGTTGAAATAGGAATGTTAGTCCCTGCAACCACTTGATGGAATAATCCTGTCTGGCCAGTAAGAAAGTCAGATGGGACATGGAGAATGACAGCAGATTATAGACAATTGAATAAAGTAACTCCTCCCTTGTTTTTGCTGTTACAGATACCATTACCTTAATAGAAAAAATCCAGAAATATTATGGGACTTGGTACACAGTTATTGATTTAGCCAATGCTTTCTTTACTATCCCAATAGACTCAAAGCAAGGGACCAATTTACTTTTACTTGGCAGGGCCAACAATATACTTTTACATGCTTTCCACAAGGATATCAGCATAGCTCTACTATTTCATAGGATTGTGGCTGAACATTTGGATGAATTAGAACTACCTGGTGTACAGTCTACCCACTACATAGATGATATTATGATACAGGGAAAAACTATAGAAGTGGAGAAGAGTTTGATACTTTTAATTGAGCATATGAAAAGCAAAGAGTGAGAGATTAACCCTGCAAAGATTCAAGGGCCAGCTCAAACTGTAAAGTTTTGGGGTATACAATAATATCGAATCTGTGAGAGATTCTCCCACAAGCCTGGCATCAGATTGGCTAAGATGATTGAAACAGAAAATGACAAATACTAGAGGGGATGTGGGAAAATAGGTACTCTAATGAATTTTTGGTGGGGCTGTGAACTAATCCAACCATTCTGGAGAGCAATTTGAAGTTATGTCTCAAAAGCTATAAAACTGCATATCCTTTTACCCAGCAATATCACTATTAGGTCTGTACCACAAAGAGATCAAAGAAAAAGGTAAAGGACCCAGATGTTCAAAATATTTGTAGCAGCTGTTTTTCGAGGTAGCAAAGAAATGGAAATTGATGGGATGCCCATCAAATGGGGAATGGCTGAACAAGTTATAATGTATGAATCTGATAGAATACTATTGTGCTCCAAGAAGTGATGAAGATGGTTTCAGAAAAATCTAGAAAGACTTATAGGAATTGAAGCAAAGTGAAATGAACAGAACCAGGAGAACATATTAATTACAATTTTGAAAAGCTATATATAGAACCTACATCAGATTGCATGCCATTTTGGGGAGTGGAAAGAGAAGGGGGGGGGGGATTTAAAACTTATGCAAGTAAACGTTGAAAACTAAAAATAAAGCTAATCAGCTATAAAAGAATTGGTAACTCTGCTCAACACAATGATATACCACATTTCTAGACATCTCATGATAAAAAATATTGCTATCCACCTCCAGATAGAAATCTAATGGACTTGGAGTACAGAGTTAAGTTAATTAATATATTTTCTCCTTTTTCATGATACGATTATTGCAGAAATTTGTTTTGTGTGACTTTATATTTGTAATGGGTTTTATATTTCTTGTCTACTCAATAGGTCAGAGAGGTTTGGAGGATGGAAAGAATATGAAGCTGAAAGCAAATTAAAACAGAACACTTTTTAAAATATCTAAATTTGTAATATTATTGGTATTCCCCAAACTTATATTTAAAGGTTGAACTCCCTTAAAGATGACTCTCTCCAGTTCAAGGTACTCTGAGATATTTCTGTACAAATAGTTACAGTAGGATTCATTGTAATTTATTTTCATGATAACCACATTCTTTACCTTCTTATTTTCTTCCTATAGATTTCATGATGTGCATTGTGTCTTTCTAGAAATCTTGAAAAAGGGAGGAATACATGGTCTTTGAGCAGGCTGGGTGCCAAACGTCTAGAGAGCTGCATTAGGAAACAAGGGAGATAAAATGAAACTTCATTGAATGGTGATCATTTCTACTTTTCTAGGAATTAGTTGTAATAATTGTAAATGATTTAAAATGAATGAATGAACCACCTAAGTGCTGCATTTCATAGAGTACTGGACCTGAAATCAGGAAGATCTGAGTCCCAATATAGTCTCAGACACTTAGCTGAACTGGGTAAGTCACTTAATTGCTGTCTCAGTTTACCCATTTGTAAAATGGAGATAATAATAATAATAGCACCTACTTCCCAGAATTGTTGTAAAAATTAAATGAGATATTTGTAAAGGACTTTTCAAACACTAAAGCACAATATAAGTAATAGCTGTTAAGGAAGGAAAGATAGCTATTAAGGCTAACTATAGGTATAAATGTAATTGTACAAATATTATCTGTCCTAATAATATAATCAATATGTTAATTTGGAAAATGGAACCTGAAAGAAATATAATTGATAACTCATTTTTATGGTGCTTCAAGGTTTACAAAGCACTTTCAGAAAAGTTTGAAGATCAGTAGGCAAGTAGTGTTACTCATGTTTAATTGTTGAGAAACCTGGGGTTTGTAGAGTTTGAGTGAATTACCCATGGACATAAAACTAGTGAGTCCTGTATCCAGAATTTGAGGCCAGGTCTCCTGCCAAGTCAGATGCTGCTTCTACTATATACCACATCATCTACAGAAATAGAAATAAACTGAAAACACAAGTATCACAATCCAAGATGCTTAAAATTACTTAATATTTGCAAGCACTACAATAATATTGAATGGTTTTTGTTGTTCGATCATTTCAGTCATGTCTGACTCTTCATTACCCACTTGGGATTCTCTTGGCAAAGGTATTGAAATGACTTGTCATTTTTTTCTCCAGTGCATTTTACAGATTAATAAACTGAGGCAGACAGGGTTAAGTGACTTGTCCAGAGTCACACAACTAGAGCCTGAGACCAGATTTTAACTCAGAAAGATGAGTCTTCCTGATTCCAGGACTGGCACTCTATTCAATGTTGTATAAATAAGTATGGTTACATGTTGTGTAGGGAAGGTATCTTTGACATTTACCCCTTTTCTAAACTTCATTAGTCTTGATTAGGCTTATGGTGGTCACACCCTTCTTAGGAAGTAAGATGTATGCACAAATAACCTGGAAAAAATACTAGATGGAATGTGAGAAGAGTTTAGGAGGGAATGACCCCATCAGGGAGGAAAAAAAGATGAGTTTACCTGTAAAAATCCAAATCCAGTTTAGTAACTACATTTACTTACAGCTCCCAAGTGAGGTGATTAGTTCTAGATATAGGAAGACAGTTTACCTTTTTTCTTTTAGCATTTTATTTTTATTTTTTTCAATTTTGAACTTAAACATCTATTAAGTTAAGTATCCCCATCTTCACTTAAAGAACAGAAAGTTAGCTTCATATATTAAACTGTAAATCTCAATTATGTACACTTGCCTTTCTTTTTAAGTACATAATAAATTCAACAGATAACTTTCAAAGCTATCCTGCTTTATTCTTGGCCTTTCTTCTATTCTTTTTTGGGCATTTCAAAAACATATTCCAGTGACACATTTTTGGTTTCCCTATTTCTAGCTCCCTTCTCCTTTTCTTCCTCTTGTCCCTCACTGAAAAAAAAGAAAGTTCTAAAAAAACTACTAATGTCAAGCAAGTCAAAATCTCATATTGACTATATCTGGAAATATATCTCATTCTGTGGCTCTCAGTGAGGTGATGAGTAGAATGATTCATCACTGGTTCTTTGGAATCATGGTGTTCATTGAATTGATTGGCATGTAGCCATTTTAATTTTTTAAGTTTATTTATTTTTAGTTTTCAACATTCACTTGCATAAATTTTAAATTTCTTCCCCCTCCTTTCTCTTCCCACTCCCCAAGATGGCATGCAATCTGATGTAGGTTCTATATATACATTCCTATTAAAAATTTTTTCACATTAGTCATGTTGTATAGAAGGATTAAATGGAAGATCCATGAGAAAGAAAAACAAAGCAAAACAAAAACAGCAACAATAAAGAAAAAATGGTCTACTTCATTCTGTATTCAGATTCCATAGTTCTTTCTCTGGATGTGGATGGCATTTACCATCAAGAGTTCTTTGGAATTGTTTTAGGTCTTTGCAATGGGCAGCTAGGTGGTGCAGTGGATAGAGCACCAGTGCAGGAGTCAGGAGGACCTGAGTTCAAATCTCACCTCAGACACTTGACACTCACTAGCTGTGTGACCTTGGGCAAGTCACTTAACCCCAACTGCCTCATCCTGGGTCATCTCCAGTCATCCTAATGAATATCTTGTCACTCGATTCAGATGGCTCTGAAGGAGAAGCGAGGGTGGTGACCTGCATAGCCCTCCCTCACTCAAAACAAAATCAAGTGCAAGTCACATCATTATTTCTCTGATGGCATGGTCTTCTTCAGGACAAACACACACCCTAAGGTCTTTGCATTGCTGGAAAGACCTAAGTCTATCAGTCAGTCATTGCACACTGTGGCTGTTACTGTATACAATATTCTACTGTTTCTGCTCACTTTACTCGGCATCAGTTCATACAAGTCTTTCCAGGTTTTTCTTAAGTCCACTTGCTCATCATTTCTTATAGCACAATAGAATTGTATTATATTCATACACCACAACTTGTTTCACTATTCCACAATAAATGGCATCCCTTCAATTTCCAGTTCTTGGACACCACCAAAATAACTGCTATAAATATTTATATATATGTGAGTCCTTTGCCCATTTTTGTGATCTTTTTGGGATACAACCCTAGAAGTGGTATTTCTGGGTCAAAGAGCATGCACATTTTTATAGTGCTTTGGGCATAGCTCCAAATTTTTCTCCAGAGTGGTTGGATCAGTTCACAAATCCACCAGTTACAATGCATTAGTGTTTGAACTTTCTCACATCTTCTCCAACATTTATCATTTTCCTGTTTTGTCATGTGAGCTGATCTAAGAGGTGTGATGGGGTACCTCAGAATTGTTTTGATTTGCATTTCTCTGATTAGTAGTGATTTAAAGCATTTTTTCATATGGCTAGAGATAGTTTTAATTTCTTTCTTGGAAAACTGTTCATATATTTTGACCATTTATCAATTGGGGAATCACTTGTATTCTTGTAAATTTCACTCAGTTCTCTATATATTTAGGAAATGAGGTCTTTACCAGAGTCACTAGTTGTAAAATTTTTTCCCAGTTTTCTGCTTCCCTCATAATCTTGGTTGCATTGGCTTAGTTTGTACAAAGCCTTTTCAATTTAATGTAATCAAAATTATCTATTTTGCATTTCATCATGTTCTCTATCTCTTGTTTAGTCATAAATTCCTCCATTCTCCACAAATCTGACAGATAAACTTTTCCTTGCTCTTGTAATTTATTTGCAATATCGGCCTTCATATCTGAATTGTGAACTTTATTTGGACTTTATTTTGGTACACAGTGTCAGACGATGATCTATGCCCAGTTTCTGACATATTATTTTTCAGTTTTCCCAGCAGTTTGTCAGATAGTGAGTTCTTATCCCAGAAGATGGCTTCTTTGGGTCTATCAAACAATAGACTCCTATGATCACTGAATAGTATGTCTTGTGTACCTGATCTATTCCACTGGTCTACCCCTCTATTTCTTAGCCAGTACCAAGTAGCTTGATTGCTGCTTTACAATACAATTTAAAATCTGGTATGACTAGGCCACCTTCCCTAGCATTTCTTTTCATGAATTCGCTTGATATTCTGGACCTTTTGTTCTTCCAGTTACATTTTGGTATTATTTTTACTAACTCTAGAAAATAATTTTTTGGTACGTTGATATGGCACTGAATAAGTAAATTGATTTAGGTAGAATTGTCATTTATATTATATTAGCTTGGCCTTCCCACAAGCAACTGATTCTTTTCCAATTATTTAGATCTGAATTTATTTATCTGAAAAGTGTTTCATAATGTGTTCACATGGTTCCTGGGTTTGTTTTGGTAGGTAGACCCCCAAATATTTTATAATATCTATGATAACTTTAAATGGAATTTCTCTTTCTTTTCTCTTGCTGTTGGGCTTTGCTAGTAATATAAAAAAATGCAGATGATTTATATGAGTACATTTTATATGCTGCAACTTTGCAAAAGTTGTTTGTTATTTCAAGTAGGCTTTTCCTTGATTCTCTAGAATTCTCTAAGTATATGATCATATTATCTGCAAAGAGTAAGAACTTAGTTTCTTCATTGCCTGTTCTAATTCCTTCAATTTCTTTTTCTTCCTTTATTGCTAAAGCTTAAAGTTCTACTACCATATTGAATAATAGTGGTGATAATGGACATCCTTGTTTTACCCCTGATCTTATTGAAAATGCATCTAGATTATTCCCATTACATACATACATACATACATACATACATACATACATACATACAATGCTTGCTGATGGTTTTGGGTAGATGCTACTTATCATTTTAAGGTAGGCTCCATTTATTCCTATGCTCTCTAGTGTTTTTAATAGGAATGGGTGTTGTATTTTGTCAAAAGCTTTTTCTGACTCTACTGAGATAATCATATGATTTATTATTGATATCATCAATTATGCTAACATTTTTGGTAATACTGAACCAGCCCTGCATTCTTATGTGATCAAAGTGTATTATTCTCATGATAAGTTGCTGTAATCTTTTTGCTAATATTTGATTTAAAATTTTTCATCTATATTCATTAGGAAAATTGGTCTATAATTTTCTTTCTCTGTTCTGACTCTTCCAGGTTTAGGTATCAGTACCATATTTGAAAGAATTTGGTAGGACTTCTTCTTCATCAATTTTCCCAAATAGTCCATATAGTATTGGAATTGTTTTTAAATGTTTGATAGAATTTGCTTGTAAATCCATCTGGCCCTGGAGATTTTTCCCAAGGGAGTTCATTGATGACTTGTTCAATTTCTTTTCTGAGATGGGGTTATTTAAGGATTTTACTTCCTCTTCTATGAATCAGGGCAATTTCTGGTTTTTTTTTTTTTTTTGTAAATATTCATCCATTTCACTAAGATTGTAAAATTTACGGGCATACAGTTGGACAAAATAATTCCTAATCATTGTTTCAATTTCATCTTCACTGGTGGTGAATTCACCCTTTTCATTTTTGATACTAGTAATTTGGTTTTCTTCTTTCTTTTTTAAAATCAAATTACCCAAAGGCTTGCCAATTTTATAGATTTGTTCATAAAACCAGATGCTAGTTTTATTTACTAGTTCAATGGTTTTCTTAATTTCAATTTTTGTTAATCTCTCCTTTGGTTTCCAGTATTTCTAATTTGTTATTTAATTGAGCATTTTAATTTGTTCTTTTTCTAGCTTTTTTGTTTGCATGCCCAATTCATTGATCTTCTCTTTATCCATTTTATTCTTGTAAGCATTCAGAGATATAAAATTTCCCCAAAGAACTGTTTTCACTGCATCCCATAAGATTTGGTAGGTTGTCACCTTATTGTCATTCTCTTGAATGAAGTTGTTGATTGTTTCTATGATTTTTTGTTTGACCCACTCATTCTTTAGGATTAGATTATTTAGTTTGCAATTAAGTTTTAGTCTACTTTTCCATGACCTTTTATTACAAAAATTTTTTTATTGCATTATGATCTGAAAAGGATGGATTTCTATTTCTGCTTTTTTGCACTGAATTGTGAGGTTTTTTATGCCCTAGAACATGGTCAATTTTTGTGTATGTGCCATGTGCCACTGAGAAAAAAAGGTATATTCCTTTCTATTTCCATTCAGTTTTCTCCAGAGGTCTATCTTATCTACCTTTTCTAAAATCCTATTCACCTCCTCAACTTCTTTATTATTCATTTTGAGGCTAGATTTATCGGGTTCAGAGATGGGGAGGTTGAGGTGTCCCACTAGTATAGTTTTGCTGTCTATTTCTTCCTGTAACTCCCTTAACTTCTCTAAGAATTGGTATGCCATATCACTTGGTACATATGTTTAGTAATGACATATGTTTAGTAATTTAGTAATGATATTCATTGTTTATGGTGTCTTTTAGCAGGATATAGTTTCCTTCCTTATCTCTTTTTATTAGATCTATTTTTGCTTTTTCTTTGTCTGAGATTAGGATTGCTACCCCCTGATTATTTTTACTTAAGCTGAAGCATAATATATTCTACTCCAGCCCTTTACCTTTACTCTCTGTGTGTGCCCCTGTTTCAAATCTGTTTTTTGCAAATAGCATATTGTAAGATTACACTTTTTAATCCATTCTGCTATCCACTTGAGTTTTAATGGAGAATTCATCTGATTCACAATCACAGTTATGATTATCATCTGTGTCTTTCTCTCCATCCTATCCCCCATCCCATTTATGCTTTTATTTCTCTCATCTCTCTTTCCTTACTCAAAAAAGATTTTCTTTTCACCACTGCCTCCCTCAATCTTTCCTCCCTTCTATCATCCCCCCTTCCTTTTCTTTCCCTTTTCCCCTTCTACTGTCTGTAGAGTAATTTAGATTTCTATACTTGAGTATGTTATTCCCTCCTTGAATCAAATCCTAAGAGAGTAAAGTTCAAGCAATGCTCATCTCCCTCACTTCTTTCCCTCTACTATAATGTTTTTGTGCCTCTTTATGTGCTGTAATTTACCCATTTCTGCCTCCTCCTTTCCTCTTCTCCCATTACAATCCCCTTTCACCTTTTAATTAAGGTTTGTTGAAAACACTATGGAAGTATTCAGCCCACCTTTCTAGGATCATGTCCTTATCACTAATCAATGTGGTTCCATCAGCACTGAGTAGTTGTGATGCAGCATAGGTTTTTGGATCATAAATCACGTTCAGGGAATGAAAAAAGTGCTTTGTATTGTTACTATCAGCATAAAAGTGAATTTCATCTGCTGTGTTACTGAGCCAGGAATCCTGCATCTCTCTAAGCTTTGCTTGTACTTTATGTTTGATGGAATTAAATGCTGCCTTCTTAGAGATGAATGGACTTATCTTACTGGTAAATCTTGTATACCACTCTTTTTCTATTTAGCAGCTTCTGAATTTCCCCATCATTTTTATAAACCAATCTTGGTGTTTGAGAGTGCTCTGACCCAGATGAGAAAATGCAATTCTGTACACCAAATCCTTGAAAGCTGCCCACTCCTTTTCTGCTCCAACTGTGTGTTGGCTCAACTTACCCTCCAACTTGGCAACAAACTTCACACTCAGAGAAGAGCTCTAATTTGTTGACATTAATTCTTCTGGTAGTCATTTTGCCTTGGAGGCAGCACTTTTGATGAATGAAAATATTTAGCTTGGAAAGGATAAGTCTATGATCAGTCCAGCACTCAGTACCACACATTGCCTTTGTCACTCTCACATTTTGTCTGTCTCTTCTCCTTACAGTCACATAGTCTATTAGATTCCAGTGTGTCACATCTGAGATACAGGGTCTTCCATAATGTAACTTCAACCTATGTTCTACTATGATAAAAGGAAATTATAGATCCTAACTCCAGCTACATGTTTCCTTCACAGCATCCCCTCTTCAATCACATGGCTACTATTGTAGTTCTGCCCCTTATTACCTTTCACCTATATCTCCCAAACCTTCTAGGTATATTACCAACTTTTTGACTTCTGCACAAGCTTTAACCTAATTCAGTGGCTGGCCACTTCCATTCATTTCATCAGCATTAGCATTATTGGAGCATCCAGGAAAATGTTTAGAAGCACGGAAGTTGGAAGAGCCATGAATCTATAGTCAGAACACTTTGGTTCGGGTCCCTGCATTGCCACTTAGAGCAAGGTCATTTTACTTTTCTAAGCCTCAAATGAGGACTATAAGTGACCATTTGGACAGATCAGGAAGTATAGGTGAGAGTTGATAAGCTCTGTAACTAAAATATTATGTGAATAGAGAGAAGGAACAAAAGATGAGAGATGTTGGGTGGGCACACAGGGCAAGATCTAGGGAGTCAAGATGTCAGAGTAAAAGTAGGGACCTACTTGAACTCTCCCCCAACCCTTCCAAATACCTGTAAAAAATTACTCTAAACAAATTCTAGAGCTGTAGAGCCTACAGAATGATGGAGTAAAACAAATTTCCTGCCCAAGAAAACCTGGAAGGTTAACAGGAAGGGTATATTGCACAGGGCTGGGAGCAGAACACAGTTTGTTGTGGAAAGCAACTACTTCTGGTGCTCTGGGCCCACTGACGTTGGGGGATTGAGCAGCTGATACAAAACCTCTGAAGCCTGGGACAGTACACTCATTCCCATCCCCACTTCCTTCAACACTGGAAGCAGAGTCCTACCTTGACAAAGAGTTAAAAAGTCAAATATTTGGTGGCTGAGATGAGAAAACAGTGTAAAAAATTCAGACTATAGAATTTTACTTTGGGGACAAAGAAGATCAAAACATACAACCAGAAGAAGACAATAAAAAATCAAAGCTCCTACATCAAAAGTCTCCAAGAGAAATATGAATTGTTCACAGGCCATGGAAGAGTTCCAAAAGGATTTTGAAAATCAAGTAAGAGAAGTAGATGAAAAATTGGAAAGAGAAATGAGAGTGATGCAAGAAAATCATGAAAAACGAGTCAACAGCTTGCTAAAGGAGACCCCAAAAATATTGAAGAAAATAACACCTTAAAAAGAGATTAACCCAAATGGCTAAAGAGGTCCACAAAACCCATGAGGAGAAGAATTCCTTAAAAAGCTGAATTGGTCAAATGGAAAAGGAGGTCCAAAAACTTGCTGAAGAAAATAATTCATTCAAAATTAGCATGGAACAAATGGAAGCTAATGACTTTATAAGAAACCAAGAAAGTATAAAACAGAACCAAAAGAATGAAAAAAAAAGACAATATGAAGTATCTCACTGGAAAATCTACTGACCTAGAAAACTGATCCAGGAGAGACAATATAAAAATTATTGGACTATCTGAAAGCCACAATCCAAAAAGGAGCCTAGACATCATCTTTCAAGAAATTATCAAGGAAAACTGCCCTGATATTCTAGAACTAGAGGGTAAAATAGAAATGGAAAGAATCCACCTATCACCTGCTCAAAGAGATCCTAAAAGTAAAACTCCTAGGAATATTGTAGCCAAATTTTGGAGTTTCCAGGTCAAGGAGAAAATATTGCAAGCAGTCAGAAAGAAGCAATTTAAGTATTGTGGAAACACAATCAGGATTACACATGATCTAGCAGCTTCTACATTAAGAGATTGAAGGGCTTGAAATATGATATTCCAGAGGTCAGAGAAGCTAGGATTAAGAATCACCTATGCAGCAAAAGTGAGTATAATCCTTCAGGGGAAAAAATAGACATTCAGTGACAGAGAACTTTCAAGAATTCTTGATGAAAAGATCAAAGCTAAATAGGATATTTGTCTTTCAAATACAAGAATCAAGAGAAGCATAGAAGTTAAACAGGAAAGAGAAATCATATGAGACTTAATAAAGTTGCACTGTTTACATTCCTACATGGAAAGATGACATTTGCAACTCATGAGACCTTTCTCAATAATAGGGTAGTTGGAGGAGATAGACATAGACAGACAGACAGACAGATGGGACAGTGTAATTTAAATATAAAGGGATGCTATCCAAAAATGAAATTAAGAGGTGAAAAAAAGAATATATTGGGAGGAAAAAGGAAAGGATAGAATGGGGTAAATTATTTCACATAAAAAAGGCAAGAAAAAGGCTTCACATTGGAGGGAAAGAGTGGGGAGGTGAAAGGGAATCAGTCATTCCTACCTCATCAGATTTGACTTAAGGGAATAACATATACTCAACCTATGGGAAAGTAGGGGGGAAGGAGATAAGGAGGGGAATGATAGAAGGGAGGGCAGATGGGGGAGGGAGTAGTCAGAAGCAAACACTTTAGAAAAGGACAGGGAAAAAGGAGAAAATGGAATTGGGGGCAGGATAGGATAGAGAGAAATATGGTTAGTTTTTCACAGCATGACTGTTATGGAAGTGTCTTGCATAACTACACATTTATAACCTATATTGAATTGCTTGTCTTCTCAGTGAGGGTGGGTGGGGAGGGAAGAACGCAGAGAATTTGGAACTCAAAGTTTTGAAAACAAATGTTAAAAATTGTTTTTACATAAAACTGGGAAATAAGATACACATGCAATGGGGTATAGAAATCTATCTTGCCCTACAATAAAGTAAGGGGGAAGTGGATAAGAAGGAAGGGTGATAGAAGGAAGGCAGACTGGGGTAAGGGATAATCAGAATGCATGCCATCTCGAGGTGGGGGGAGGAGTGAGATGGGAAGAAAATTTGGAACTCAAAATCTTGTGGAAATTAATGTTGAAAATGTAAAATAAATAAATTTATAAAAAACTAAAAATATTTTTGAAAAAAGAAAGGGCAAGATCTGGTCACTGATGTGACTGTAGAAGAATGAGTCAAAGGTAACACCAAGGTTACAAACTTGAGAGACTGTAAAATGATTCCTTTGATGAAAATAGGGAAGTTTTGGGGGGAAGGGGGTTATGGGGAAAGATTATGAGTTCTCTTTTGAGCATGTTTAAGCCTGAAATGTCTCTAAGACATTCAATTTGAAATGCCCAATAGGCAATTGGTCATTTGAGACCAAAGCTTAGGAGAGACTGGGGCTGGTCCTAGGAGTCATTTTCGTAGAGACGATGATGATGGTGGTGGTGGTGGTGGTAATGATGACAGGGAAGAGAGGAGAGGAGAAAGGAGGAAAAGAGAAGGAGAGGAATGGAAGAGAGGGATATAGAGAGAAGGGGATGGAGGGAGGGAAAGAATAAAGAGGAAGAGAGAGAGGATAAGAAAGGAGTAGGGAGAGAGAGGAGAGAAAAGGGAGGAGAGAAGAGAGAAGATGAGAGGGATGGAGAACAGAAATGAGAGAAAAGGGACAGAGAGATGGAGAGGAGGGATAAAAAAAGGAGAAACAGGGAGAAGGAGAAAATGGAAGGTAGGAGAGAGAGATGTGTAGGGAAAGGGGAAGGAGAGGGGAAGGACAAGAAAGGGAAGAGAAATGGAGAAGAGAAAGGAGGAAGGGAAGGGGGAGAGAGAGAGAGAAAGGGAGAGAGAGATTGCAAATGGCTGAGGAATGATTAGTCTTGACTAATGAAAATGTTAGCACATTTTTCCACTGGAATTTTGCTGAGGAAGGGAGGGAAGATAAGATTATAACTTGAGGATTTAGTGAAAATTTTTATCCTTCTTTCCTTCCCTCACCTCCACCCCAATCCTGAAGGATGGAGAGCCTTGGGCATGTGTGAAAGTAATGGAGAAGGAATCAGGACAGGCAGAGGTTGAAAATTTAAGAAGAATGATTGAGGTTTTAATGTGCTGGAGAAGACAGGGATGAAATCAAAGACACATGTAGAGGAGGTGGCCCTAGTAAGAAAGGTCATTTCACTTTCAGAGACTGGGGGAAGGGACAAAAGAGTGGATTTATCTCAGTTTTCTTAGTAAAGTAAGAGGTGAGTTCCTCAGATGAGAGTGATTATGGAAGGGAGCTATGAAAAGCTTGAGTAAAGAAGGTTCAGAAAAGTTTTTATGGGGAGTTACATATAAAATCGATCAGGGAAGAAAATGATTGTCTTGCTCTAATAAGTGCCCAATTGAATTTTGATAACGTGAACTTATAATGTACCCAGTCAGTTTGGTTATATGACTTCTTAGCACATTTCTTCCAGTTTTAACAGTTTTTTCACTGTATCATATGATTGAATTCAATACAACAAAACCAATTTTAATAGCAATGGCTAATATTCAGAAATTAGTTTGACACAAAAACAAAAGGGATTAATACAACTTATTTAAAAAGAAAAAAAGCATTAATTGTCTGCTAGTACTGTTCTCAGTCTGACTCATGTCCCTGGACTTATCACGTGAAACAAAATACACCATTTTTGCATGTTTCAAATAAAACACAGCAAAGTTACCTACCTACCATTTTTAAGCCTATATTCTCCTCCATGGGAAATAGCCAGATTTTCAAAAGAATGCTATTGAGATTCTTTTGTATTCATTTAACATAGCTTATTATTTATCCAGAAAAAGAAATCAAATGGTTAATTTAAAGGTTAAAAGAGAACATTAAAAGTGGAGATAATTATAATATTGTGGTATGTTATTTTTTTCTCTCCTGAATATCAGATTTCTCTCCTTTGTATTATATTTTCATTCAACTTTGCTTGTTTATTCTTTTAGTATATATTCTAGATTAGGAGCTACTCTTTGGGGAGCACCAGCTGATGTCATCAAAAGCCAAGTGATGAATTAACTAACAGATAAAAAAGGAAGGTAGGTAGAAAGTCATTATTGTCTGCGTATACCCATATCTGTAGCAATAATGCTTTTAATCTCATTTTCAGTGTCCACTTGTTTTGGAGGAGATAAATTATATTAAACTCAGTAACTTAACATGAAACTACCTAATCTTTTTTTTACTGATAGCAATATAACTTAGAGAAAATATGCCAGTTTATGTTATCTAGATGTTAATCCATCTCCGAGACCTTTTTGTTTCTAAAGGGTTGTGAAGTTTTTGTTTATTTTAGTATTCTGTCCTAGTAATTTACAGAGTACTATGTTCATTAGTTCAAAAATTATAGAATTTTATTTTACCTACTGTTCCTGCTCCTTGAAGAAAAAAACCCAGTAGAAATGGAGGTTTTACTACTAAGACCCTAAAACACTATATGAATCAGTTGTTGTATGAATCATTGCAAAAATGGTGTATTTTGTTTCATGTGGTAAGTCCATTGGCATGAGTCACTTTCAAGATTGAGAACAGTACTAGCAGATAATTAATGCTTTTTTTCTTTTTAAATAAGTTGTATTAATGCCTTTTGTTTTTGTATCAAACTAATTTCTGAATATTAGCCATTGCTTTTAAAATTGGTTTTGTTGTATTGAATTCAATTATATGATACAGTGAAAAAACTGTTAAAACTGGAAGAAAACTGGAAGAAATGGGCTTTCTAAGTGAAAGTTTGTATGGAGAAAAATCAGAGTAGACAGTTTGGGTATGCCTTTGACCAAGGAGAAATGAGGTTGTCTAGGAACAGATTACTTCACACTGGGAGCAGTGTTCAGCATCAACTTCTGTTCATCGTACACACAACAAAACTGAAATCCTGAGAGTTAATTATTTGCTGAGAGTCACATTTATATTTTACATTAATATAAAAATAAATTATAAATAACAAAAATGAGAGCATGAATCCAGCTCATATGACTCAAAATCCAGTGCTTACTTTGCTAGATACCACTCAAGGATTATTTATTAGAAATGAGCACAAAAACACAAACCGTATATTCATTTGTGGATTTTTGGTTCTCTAATTTATTTTTCCTGGGCTCTATCCTGTTTAATAACAAATATTTACAATGTGTGTGACCATTTACGCAAAAGTGTCTTGTTTTCTTTTTAGGGGACTGCTATATAAATCCTCAACAAACTATTTGTTTCAGACTGTACAAAATGACGGATTTCTGAGTCTGACTGTGAATGGTAAAAATTATTTTTCTTCCATTTGAATTCCATTTCTCATATTTGAATTATTTTATGTATAAATTCTAACTGTATTCCCTTTTGCCTTCTATGTCCTTTAAAATTCACTTTCATTCCATCTGAACTACATTTTCTTCCTTGTATTGAAAATTAACTATGCCCAGAAGTGAACCAAATAATAATAACAACCCCCATTTACCTCTAAACTCCTTTAAGACTTATAAAGCACTTTTCAGTAGTGTTAAATAGTTTTCATCTCTCATTTTACAAAAGAGGAGACTGACATTCAGAAAAATTTAATGTTCCTCTTGTCATGCTCATCCACCTAGTAAGTGTCACAGGTGGGACCCAAATCCAGGTCTCTAGAGTGATAAACTAGCATTTGAGTGCTAGCATTCAGAGCTAGGGGTGGGGTACCTATAGCCTTGAGGCCATGTGTGGCCCTCTAGGTCCTCAAGTGCAGCCCTTTGACTGAATCTAAACTTAACAGAGCTAATCATGTTGGAGCATATTCCTTTGAAATGGGGTAACTATAAACAACCAAAAAGCAAGTGTTCAGGAATAAAAGTTTCTAATTAAAACCCAATTATAGGGGGGTGGAGCCAAGATGGCAGAGTAGAAAGACACACCTATGCTAGCTCCAAACCCACAGTCCATAAATTACCTGTAAAGAAGAACTCCCAACAAATTCTGGAGCAGCAGAAGCCACAGAACAATGGAGCAGAGGAGATTTCTGTTCCAGAGAGCCCTGAAAACCTCTCACAAAAGGTCTGTCGTGCCCCAGACCCGGAGCAGAGCCCAGGCCTGCCTTGGCCACGCTGGCACCCAGAGGAGCAGATCCAAGCAGGCTTCAGGGACGGATTCTCCAGCAGCCGCGCAGGTCCCTCCACCCACAGGCTCCAAAGGTTGGTGAGAGGGTCTTCTCGGCTTGCCTAGAGGGGAGTGGGGTCCCCCCATAACTCAGGCCCCCTCAGGAGGCAGCAGCAGATCGGAGCTCCCCAAACAGGCAGGAGCCAGGATCCATGGTTGAAGGTCTCTACATAAACCTCCTGAGGGAACTGAGCCCCGTGAGGTGGCCCTGCCCCCACCTGAGCACCTAAACTTAATCTCACACTGACTAGCAGCCCTGACCCAGGCTAAAGCCCTGAGGCTGGGAAGCAGTATTTGAATCTCAGATTCCAAGCACTGGCTGGGCGGATCTGGAGGCAAAGTGGGTGTGAAGAGAATACTCAGAAGTCAAATCACTGGCTGGGAAAATGCCCAGAAAAGGGAAAAAAAACAAGACTATAGAAGGTTACTTTCTGGGTGAATAGGTATTTCCTCCCTTCCTTTCTGATGAGGAGGAGCAATGCTTACCATCAGGGAAAGACACAGAAGTCAAGGCTACTGTATCCCAGCCCACCCAATGTGTTCAGGCTATGGAAGAGCTCAAAAAGGATTTTGAAAATCAAGTTAGAGAGGTGGAGGAAAAACTGGGAAGAGAAATGAGGGAGATGAAAGAAAAGCATGAAAAGCAGGTCCACACCCTGCTAAAGGAGACCCAAAAAAATGCTGAAGAAAATAACACCTTGAAAAATGGGCTAACTCAACTGGCAAAAGAGGTTCAAAAAGCCAAGGAGGAGAAGAATGCTTTCAAAAGCAGAATTAGCCAAATGGAAAAGGAGGTTCAAAAGCTCACTGAAGAAAATAGTTCTTTCAAAATTAGAATGGAACAGATGGAGGCCAATGACTTTATAAGAAACCAAGAAATCACAAAACAAAACCAAAAGAATGAAAAAATGGAAGATAATGTGAAATATCTCATTGGAAAAACAACTGACCTGGAAAATAGATCCAGGAGAGACAATTTAAAAATTATGCATCTACTTGAAAGCCATGATCAAAAAAAGAGCCTGGACATCATCTTTCATGAAATTATCAAGGAAAACTGCCCTGAGATTCTAGAACCAGAGGGCAAAATAAATATTCAAGGAATCTAAAATCACCCCCTGAAAGAGATCCAAAAAGAAAAACTCCTAGGAACACTGTGGCCAAATTCCAGAGTTCCCAGGTCAAGGAGAAAATATTGCAAGCAGCTAGAAAGAAACAATTCAAGTACTGTGGAAATACAATCAGGATAACACAAGATCTAGCAGCTTCTACTTTAACGGATCGAAAGGCATGGAACATGATATTCCAGAAGTCAAAGGAACTAGGACTAAAACCAAGAATCACCTACACAGCAAAACTGAGTATAATACTTCAGGGGAAAAATTGGTCTTTCAATGAAATAGAGGACTTTCAAGCATTCTTGATGAAAAGACCAGAGCTGAAAAGAAAATTTGACTTTCAAACACAAGAATGAAGAGAAGCATGATAAAGTAAACAGCAAAGAGAAGTCATAAGGGACTTACAAACGTTGAACTGTTTACATTCCTACATGGAAAGACAATATTTGTAACTCTTGAAACTTTTCAGTATCTGGGTACTGGGTGGGATTACACACACACACATGCACACGCACATGCACACACACATAGAGACAGAGTGCACAAAGTGAATTGAAGAGGATGGGATCATATTTTAAAAAAAATGAAATCAAGCAGTGAGAGAGAAATATATTGGGAGAAGAAAGGGAGAAATGGAATGGGGCAAATTATTTCTCATAAAAGAGGCAAGCAAAAGACTTTTTAGTGGAGGGAAAAAGAGGGGAGGTGAGAGAAAAATATGAAGTTTACTCTCATCACATTCCACTAAAAGAAGGAATAAAATGCACACTCATTTTGATATGAAAACCTATCTTACAACACAGGAAAGTGGGGGATAAGGGGATAAACAGGATGGGGGGGGGATGATGGAAGGGAGGGCATGGGGAGGAGGGAGCAATTTGAGGTCAACACTCATGGGGAGGGACAGGATCAAAAGAGAGAATAGAAGTAATGGGGGACCGGATAGGATGGAGGGAAATATAGTTAGTCTTATACAACACAACTATTATGAAAGTCATTTGCAAAAATACACAGATATGGCCTATATTTGAATTGCTTGCCTTCCAAAGGGAAGGGGTGGGGAGGGAGGGAGGAAGAGAAGTTGGAACTCAAAGTTTTAGGAACAGCTGTCGAGTACTGTTCTTGCTACTAGGAAATAAGAAATACAGGTAAAGGGGTATAGAAAGTTATCTGGCCCTACAGGACAAAAGAGAAGATGGAGACAAGGGCAGAGGGGGATGATAGAAGAGAGGGCAGATTTGTGATAGGGGCAATTAGAATGCTCAGTGTTTTGGGGTAGGGGGATGGGACAAAAGGGGAGAAAATTTAGAACCCAAAATTTTGTGAAAATGAATGTTAAAAGCTAAATAAAAAATAAATTTAAAAAAAATTTAAAATTTTTTTTTAAAAAGTCAAATATATTACTCATGACCCATAGCATAAATCCCTATGATTGATATAAACTTTGTACTAATAAGCATAACTTTTTCTGGCTTATTTAGTTTTCAGTAGGTAAACTGAGATACCAATGAAGAGAGACAGGATCCTAGAGTTAGGCCATTAAAGATCTACCCAATTCACACATTTTGTTGATGAGAATATTGAGATTCATGGAAGAGAGATGACTTTTACAAGGTTAACCAATTAGTAAGTGGTAGAACCAGAGTCTCTCTCAAACCACATCCCCTCTTCAGAATTCAAAAGGGCAAGATAGCACATCAGTATTAGGGATGAAATACAGCCTTTATAAGTTAAAAATACATAAATAACATTGGGGTTCCTGATTCATTAGTATCACATGCTCTCTATTAAGGACTTTGCCATCATCTCCTCACCTGGGTACCCCTCACCCCAAACCTCCTGATTTATTTTGTTGACTTCCTCCAATAGAATGTAAACTGCTTGAGGGAAAGATTGTGTCTTTTTTCTTCTCTTTGTATCCTCTGTGAAGCACGGTGCTTTGTACATACTAAGCACTTAAAAATACTTGTTACCTTGCTACCAGAACAAAAGAGAGAGACAGAGAGACAAAGAGATAGAGACAGAGCGAAAGACAGAGACAGAGAGAGTGGAGGGGAAAGAGACAGAGAGGGAGAGTCAGACACAGACAGAGAGATGAGACAGAGAGACAGAGACAGAGACAGACAGAGAGAGAAAGACAGAGACAGAAAGATATAGACAGAGAAAAAGACCAAGACAGAGAGAGTGGGGGAGAGTGAGACAGAGAGGGAGAGACAGAGAGGGAGAGATGAGCACAGAGAGATAAGACAAAGAGAAACAGAGACAGAGAGAGACAGAGACAGAGAGACAGACAGAGAAAGAGAGAGAGAAAGAGACAGAGAGAGTGGGGGAGAGAGAGACAGAGAGGGAGAGACAGACACAGACAGAGAAAGAGAGAGAAAGAGACAGAGAAAGAGAGAGAGAGAGAGAGGGAGAGAGAGAGATTGCAAAGGAAACGTCCTCCACAATCTTTATCCTCAAGAAAAGAGTGCTATGAATTGTTATTGCCTTGTTCTCTGTGACTGGTCTCAGCAACCTAGAAGGAGACTACTTTCCCTTCAATTTAGACCTAGAACCAGAAACGAAAGTCACCTCCTAATCAATCAATCAAGGAATCATATATTCAGTGCTTACTATGTGCTCTTTATTAGTGCTGTGTGCTAGACTCCAGGAATACCCAGACAAAAACTGAACATTCCCTGCTCTCAAAGCATTTATGCAGTGAAGAGAATCCCAAAAGAGTTCAGAGATGCTGGTTTCTCACCTTACATTCCCTGGCCAAAAACTCTACCTTCCTTCTAACTTTCCTAGTTTTTTAAAAAAAATTATTCTTTTAATGTGCCAGTATCAGTTATGAGTTTTATGTTGACTGCACCAGAAGGAGGGAAATAAGGCAATCTCTTTGCATTAAGGAGGATTGTTTCCCTTCCTTACCAATTTTTCCTATCTCAGTTTTCATCTTAGTTACTTCCTTGGTCACCATCACCTTAAATGTGCTGTTTTATGTTGCGTTATAAGTATGTAAGTTCCTTAAGGGTAGGGACTGTCTTTGTATTTGGATCCCCAGTGATCAACACAGTATCTGGCACTTATTAAATTTAATAAGTGATTTTCATTTATTCTTTCTTTTTTCTGTAGTAGTCTCTTAACCCATCTTTATTCCTTTCCCCATTGTGTTTCCTTGTTTCCTTAATCTCTTTCTAAAGAATCTGGGTATAATGGTGGCAAATTAAATAGGAGTATCTGAATTATGGACTTAGAAAGTAAGGAATAATTTAGTAATTAGGCTTACAGGTACTAGCCATATTAGATGATAGATGTAACTGCAAATATGTAGTCATATTTGAAAAGTATATTATTGGTGATCTGGATTACACCATAGAATTATCCTGGAGATTTTCATGTGTTACTACTAGAAAGTAAGAT
The DNA here is from genome assembly GCF_028372415.1 of Notamacropus eugenii. NCBI lineage: Eukaryota > Metazoa > Chordata > Mammalia > Diprotodontia > Macropodidae > Notamacropus > Notamacropus eugenii. The sequence goes on from NC_092873.1 coordinate 111,024,777, forward strand.
TATAATGGAAAATACAGAAATAGATGCTGACATTTTTCAAATGTGTGTATATGTGTGTGTGTGTGTGTGTGTGCATGAGATAGCCCTTCTTCAATATTATGTACTAACTTTTTGGATTAATTGTCAGATTCCTTGGTCATTGGTATTCTGGATTACTTATGAAAACATAATATATATATATGAGTGGAGTCAATCCACTTAAAGACTTTTTAAAAATATGCATTCAACATCATGAACATGTGGACATTCACAGAATATGTCTCCTCCTATTTCCACCTATTCAGAAAGACACTATTTTATGGGCCTTGTTGGGTGGCAGTCCTAAATTTTTATTCTCAAGATCCAAATCTCCTTTGACTGCTTTTGCTTCAGGAAAGGTTATCTGTGTATCGGAAGGTTATCTAATGAGATCCAATGCATCATTTTATAAAGAGGAATCTGGTCCTTGATCTTGACCACTCTGCAACCTGGAATCTAGTCCCTGAAACACTCAGCTGAAAGTTACAAGGCAACTTCAAGGAATCTCAGTGATGAAGCAGCTCCTCAGCCCTGAAATACATGCTAGGAACACAAAAGAAAACATGCCTTGCCTGAAATTTATGGAACCAGGGAAGTCAGTCTTCTTAGCAATGAAAGTTTGAAAATACACTAAAAAAAAAAGAAATGAATGAAAAAAGTGATGAATAGAGATGCTGAGTTTCTTAAATGTAGGTGGAATTGATGAATTTCTTCCTCCAAAGAAACATATGGCTGAAAACTTAACCTACTAGAACCTGAACATCAAACAGACTTGCTTTGATTAATTAGAACTCCAAGACAAAGGTTGATGAAGTGTAGCAAACGCAGAAGAAACAAACAGAAAAAAAGTCTTGGGGGAAAACAGATGAAAGACCACCCTTGCACCTGTCCTGTTTAAAATTTTAACTGTTCTATAACTCTAAGACATTTTCTTCTTTATGGATAATTACTGAATTTTTACATGTTAACTAAAGTTTTTCTCTATAAGTTCTTTTTTCCTCTTTTCTAATCAACTCTTCAAAAGGTATTTACAAACTCAGACTGCTATTGGAAATGAGTTGGCAGGCTTCCTTCTTTATATCAATTTTCACTCAAGAGATGCCATAGCTTACAAAATGAAACAAAAACAAAAAAACATTAGCTATCCCTCTAACTGGCTCCTCACAATATGGATAGGTCTTTTAGTCTTATAAAATAGTAAAGTGTAGTATATAAACTGGCCTTTATAGATGCCTAACAACTCACAACAGCATACTCTCTTTTTTAGTGAATTTGTGCCAACCTACGTAGTATTCTTTTACCCATCATCCCTTATGTAATAATGTGATAAACATGAAACAATGAACAAACAAATGAAACCTAAAATGGGATCTGAGTCACAATCCTGGCCTTATTATGATGGCTTTGTAAATATCTGAGCTAATCATCCATAATGATGATAAACTTGTATGAGACTGACCATGTTTTGGATCATAGCATAGGATCCGTTAAACACTAAAAATCTGATCAATATTGTAATCATAACATTTATATGCTTATCAGTGCTTTCTAACTGGAGTCATTCCTGTTGTCTATGGTCTCCAAATTTATGTATCTTGGGATTTTCTAGGAGCATGCAGTCAGATGCTTTTCTCATTAGCTTAGTTCACCAGTTGCAGAATGGGCACTTTTCTTTATTCAGATTTTTAGATGACCTAAATTTACATGACTTTCATCACAGTTGGTTCAGACAAACTAGATTAAAACATTTAACAGAGTATGCATGCAAATTCCTTAGTATCTGAGCTTTAATAGTTGGGGCAATTTAATTCATCGTGACTTGTGACTTTTTGAGTCAAAACCATGAAGTTTTGCTAGTTGGATCCCAAGCATACTGAATGAGGACTGAAAAATTTAGTCAGTTTTATTCATTATCAAGAACTAACAGTGATGGTTAGTGTCTATCGGTAACATATAGATGATTCACAATAAATCAAAATGTCCTTCTTTTTTATTGTCTTGCCCCCATGTTCATTTAGACATAACCAAGTTCAGGGTCCTTTATTCTTTTTACAACCTCATATTTTTACTACTGTGTTACATAATAGCAAGTATTCATCATAGCTATCATTCTTTAAATTTTTATTTTTAATCCATTCTAATTTCTTCTTCACTTTGGTAAGTTGTAATGAATCTTCTCTTAAAATACAGTTCTCTTTTAACATGTGTCCACTTTTGCAGCTCCCAATAGTCAAAGAAATGAATGAGAATTCTTAAATCTTCCAATTGGCAAGAAAATTTTTTTTAAGCTTCTTAAGGTATTTGATATGCTTGTATTGTTGTTGCTTTGTTTTTAATATCTCCATTTTACACTCATAGTTGTGCAGTTGGAAGTGTTCAGCAGATGTTATTGAGTAATTAGTTAAAACTCATCTATTTTGTGTTCCCTGATTTAAGAATTTGTGATAATTCTATCTGCCTGGGATGAAATGTAGAGCGGCTAAATTGTGTAGAACTTGTGAAGAATAAACATAGCTCAGTAAATCCAAAATAAGATGTAAAGGAAATGTTTTAACTACAGAAAAAAATTAAAATTTTCAAACCCCTTCAAGATGCATTCATTGATAGCTGAGAGGCAAATTACCAACTATTAAATAACCCCCTAGGAACTATTCCAAGTTGCCTAGTTACTTCATGTATATGATATTTAAAAAATCTTTTAAGTTTTTAAAAAATGTGGTATAATTCAAATTTTTCATAAATCCAGCAGTTCTTGCAATTATTTGGCCTTAGGTAGATATAAGAAGCTGGATTGTCAATCTTTTAGGTTCCCTTAGGAAACAATTTATTACAACTGAAAAGTACTTCATAGTGATGTAATAATGAGAATTTTGGAAATTTCTGTTTTCCTTTCCCGGGACTTAAGATTAATTTTTTTTTCCTGATTCATTCCACAATATGAAGAAAGTGATCAGCTAATAAGATATTACACATACATAATGTATGTATGTATATATGTATACATACATGTGTATATAGGCATATGCATACATATATGCATAAATGTATGTGTGTATATGTATGTACACATATGTACACATATGCATATCTATATACATATACATATGTATGCAGGTTGAATGTTTCAGTTGGTTAAGGTGCCTTATGTGTATCATTAGAAGGCTGCATGTTTTTCTCTTGTATCCAAGGTTCATTTTCTCTCCTTAAATATAATGATTTTTATATTACTCATGCTCCTGTTCCAGTGTGTCATTTTAATGGGGCATGAAGTTTAACAGTTAACATACCCATGCTGTGAAATTGATACTTTTATTTTTCTACTTGTTTTAAATAAAGCTAAATTAAAATGCATAATGTTTGGTATATTAGTAGTTATACACAATCTGCTTGAGAAGTTTTGCCCTTTAGATTTTGATGAAAAGTATCTCTATACTTTGTGGTTATAATAAATTCAGTACTTATTGCCTGTTTTCCCTTCTGTCTTTTCTTTCTTCTTCCCATTTTAAGCAATAAGTCTCTCTCTCTCTCTGTCTGTCTCTCTCTCTCTCTCTCTCTCTCTCTCTCTCTGTCTCTCTCTCTCTCTCTGTCTGTCTCTCTCTCTCTGTCTCTCTCTCTCTCTGTCTCTCTCTCTCTCTGTCTCTCTCTCTCTCTCTCTGTCTCTCTGTCTCTGTCTCTGTCTCTCTCTCTCTCTCTCTCTCTCTCTCTCTCTCTCTCTCTCTCTCCCTCCCTCTCTCCCTCTCTCTGTCTCTCAAGTTCACTTTCACTTTCACACATACACATTAGCAGATCAACAGCAGTAAGAGTAAAGAGTAAGTAAACACTCATTTTTGCAGTACATTGTTGAGTGATAAAAGGAAGATAACTTTGTAGTACTGGCTCAGCTGCTCTTATCAATCAAGACTTTCTTTAGAAGCTCCCTTGTGAAGGGGTGCAGAGGACGTGGTAGGTGAAGTGTTGTTCAACAGGAAGAGCCTCATCAGATTCAAGATGTCTTGACCTTTTGTTTGGTCCATATGGCATTGTCAGCAACCCCTCTCCAAGGGTGGGATAAGTGACAATGTTACCCAGTGTCATCTAAACTGACTTGTAGGGCAAAACTTTAGACTTCAGGGTTTACCAGTAATTTATTCTTCCAGCCTATCTATTCTACATTTTTCATCTGTCCTTATACTGTTCTTGTTTCTTCTCTTACACCTATGTAAAATTCAAGTTTTTTGATGTTCAGTGTTAAAATTCAGTGTCCTCTGATTTTTTTTTAGACTTACACTATACATTAAAAAAACAATATACATTATATGGCAGCTTGCTCTTTCACTCACCCTACAACAATGCCTCATTGTGTCATTTAAAAGCTATATTTTGTGATGGCCAAGAACTGGAAATCGTGGGGGAGCCCATCAATTGGGGAAAGAAGTTATGGTACATGAATGTAATGGAATACTATTGTGCTATAAGAAATGATGAACAGGAAGACTTCAGAGAGGCCTGGAAGGACTTATATGATCTGATGCTAAGCGAAAGGAGTAGAACCAGGAGAACTTTGTATACAGCAACAGCCACAGCATGCAAGGAATTTTTCTGGTAGACTTAACTCTTCACAGCAATGCAAGAACCTAAAAAAATCCCAGTGGACTCTTGAGGCAAAATGCCTTCCACATCCAGAGAAAGAGCTGTGGAATTGGATTGCAGAATGAAATAGATTATTTTCTCTTGTGTCATGTTTTGTTTCATTGTGTTTTATCAAGGTTTCTCTCATTCATTTTAGTTCTTCTATGCAACAAGACTAAGGTGAAAACGTGTTTAATAAGAATGTATGTGTAGAACCTGTATAAGATTGCATGCTGTCTTGGGGATGGAGGTGGACAAAATCTAAGATATATGGAAGTGATTGTAGAAAACTGAAAACAAATAAATTATTGTTTTTTAAAAAGCTATGCTTTCAATGATCAAGTTCTAGCAGAGTCTTAAATTATACTTTTGGGTCCAGAGACTGTGATGTTATTCACAGAGTACTGCATTTGGAGTCAGAGGACTTGACTCTGGCTCTGTTTACTTTCTTCCTGGGTGACCTTGAGTAAGCCTTTTCCTTTCTCAGTTTCCTCAGTAATAAAATGAAGGGGTTGGACAAGATCACCTTGAAGATCTCTTTCATATCTGAAACTATGCTTCTGTTTATGGAAGCCTAGTCATTGCTCCCACACTCAGTATTTTAATTTCCTCATATGCCCCACTGAGCAGCAGGTATGGCCTGATCACATATATCTAGTCTCAGGGCCACAATAGTGAACCAATAAGAAAGCAGTGCCAACAGGATACTGAGCAGGATGTTTGACCCTTAAATCACAGCCTAAGTGAACACCTGCACAGTAATAGCAAAGAACTATCCTAAAGTGAACTTATGACATAGGCTTATTACGATAACAGTATTGTACATGAATGGGTCCCCCAACTGGCTTTTCTGTATGCATTCTGAGTGATTGCATGTGCAGTTCCACTAATGCTGGGACCCCTCCCCCTATCAATAAGCCCCTCCTATATTTCATTATTCAAATACTCTATAATTATATAATTTCATCTTTTGTTCTACAAAAATTTCTATCTTGCTTGGGCAAACTGCTGGTTCCTTTAATGATCCTAGCCCACTTGTTGAGAGTGTAATTTTCAATAAATGCCTTTGTTTGGGTTGGAGATGGTCTAGTCTATGAATTCTTTCAAGAAGACCCCACAACACACACCTTGAAACCACAACACTGTTAGAGACATGCTTGATGCTAATAAGTTATCAAGGAAAATTTATTACAGTAGAGTTCAGAGGAATTGAACACTTTGGCCAAAGCGGGCCCCTACCCTCTTTTCAGGAGGAGAGAGCATTGAATACAGAAGTAATGTGAGCTATATACTATTAGGTCAAGACAGATCCTCCCACCAGGAGATGGCTTGGTCCATTCTCCATTAGGTCATCATCTTCCCTACATGCCCATTATGTTACCACCTTTGGTTGTGTACCCCCCTCCCAAACATACTCGAACATAGGACCTATGATCAGAAAATGGAGGGATAATTTTATGTGGGTGTCTGCTTATATGTGTGAGGTTCATTAAGCAAGTGCAGTGAAGAAAAGTCTTCTCCAGGTAACTCTAGGTCATTTTTCTTGGCTAGTTCCAGCTAGCTGTAGATTTGGTTCCTCTATCAAAAACTTTGTAATTTTCTGAAGGCCACTGTCTTGTCTCCTGATTGGCTGAGTCCACCTACAGTCTTCTGGTCTTCTTATTATCTAATTCTCAATGACTTCATGAACTAATAATAACTTCTGTGGAAACAACTTTTTGCTGTCTCTCACAACACTATGACATCATGTAGGTTTATGTAAGGATTAACCTAGTTAAGCATAGGAAGTCATCTCTAGAAAGCTGCAAACAAATTGATGAAATTGTCAGCTATGATAACTAGCATTTTCAGACTTTTAGAGTTTGCAAAACAAACATCTCACTTGATTGACAGTCTTATTTGATCCTCATAACAGCCCTTTGAGGTAAGTGTAAAGTATCAGTCCTACATTTGTTCAGTTGTTTAGTCATGTCCAACTTTTTGTGACCCCATAGACCATAATGCCCATGGTATTTTCTTGGCAAAGATACTGGAATGGTTTGCTATTTCCTCCTTCAGTGGATAAGTGGTTAAGAGGTTAAGTCCATGGTCACACAGCTCATAAATGTCTGAGGCTGTATTTGAACTCATCTTTCTTAACTCCAGATCCAGTGCTCTATCCACTGAACCACCTAGCAACTTCCTAGGCAAACAGGCTAAGTGACTTGCCCAAGGTCACACAGCTAGCAAGTGTGAGCAGCTAGATGGCTCAGTGAATAAAATGTGAGGTGTGGTCAGAAAGTCTTCAGCTCAAATTCAACATCAGTCCTGTATTACAGATATGGAAATGGAGGGTGAGAGCGGTGTGACATAGCGGATAGGACACTGTACTTAAGAGTCAGGAAAACTTAGGCTCAAATCCTGCCTCAGACACTTGCTAGTTATATGTCCCTGGGTATTATGTAACAATCCTTCTCAGCCTCCAGCTTCCTTATCTGTAAAATGAGGGGATTGGACTCAAATGGCTTTTGAGGTGCCTTCCAGACTCTGAATGCCAAAAGTATGTTTATATAAAAGACTCTTTTATGGAGAACTCATACAAGGCAGGTGCTCACATGGAAGTCAGAAGAAGTCATACAAGAACACTTTCAAGATCTCTCTGAAGAACTTGGAATTGATTGTGAGACATGGGAGACACTATTACAGGACCACCCAGCATGGCATGCTGGATGAAAGAAGCATTGTGCTCTTTGAGTAAAGTAGAATTGCGGTAGCTCAAAAGAAACACGAGATGCACAAATTAGGGACGTCTCCATTCCAAATGTTCATATGGACTATTTATGCCCCATCTGTGGTAGAACCTTCTGAGTTTGTATTGGTCTGATCAGCTAGTCAGACATATTGTACCTTGACACCAGTGTAGTGATATCCTCTTTGATGTCCTTTTTGAGCATGAAAGACAGCAACCAATCTGAGGCAGGATTTGAACTCAGGTCTTCCTGACTCAGTTCAAAAAACATTTATTAAGCATCTACAATGTGCCAAACACTGTGCTGACTGCTGAAGCCCAGCACTCAATCTACTGCACTACCTACTACCAAACTTGACTAGAAAGTGTTAGTTCACTTTATTATTAGCAACAATGATATATTTTAGGAGCAAATATGTGTGTATTATGTATACACATATGTGTGTATATATATACATACATACACATATATACATATGTATTTCTCTACCTCTTTGTTCTTAGTACAAAACATAAAGAGACAAATTTTTAAGGACTTAAACCAACATTCTAGTTGGAACTATAAGATTTGTTACTTCTGCATACTCTTCCAATAATAAAATTAAGCCTATTCAATAATTCTTTTACCTTCTTTCATCCCATCCTACCTCTTCATTGCCCACCCATTTCCCTCAAACCTCCTTCTCAATATCTTGCCTCTTCTCATTCATTCAATTCATTCAGTCATCCATCCACCCATCACCATTAAGTTGTTATTCACAACCAGCTATCTAGGTACAAATCTCTCATTCACTAGATCCCTCTAACTGCTTCTACCTAATCCCTGTCCAGATCAGCCCTAACTCTCCCTAGACTCATTCCATTTCCCCTCTACTTTCCATTGTGAATAAACTCCCATACATTCTGCCCCCTTTTCACAGGAGCATGTTGTACCTGTTTGCCTCTAATCCTCAACCCCTAATACTACCTTCGAAACCCCCTCTAGTGGAAAGCTCTGCTTCCAACTTCTCCCAACTTACAGATCCAGGCTGAGGGGTCAATATATTTGTCATTCCCCACTACCACTTCAGACTGGTGTTCTGTGCTCATCTCTCTACAATCTCTCCTCTTTTGCAGTTTACATTATCCATTAAAAATTCCTACCTGATCATACTTCTCGAAGTAAAATCTGCTTAGGGGAAGTAAAGCTCCCAAAATTGAATTCCCAAATTGAAGGCCAAGGTCAATAACTAAAATCCCATAGTCTCTGTTTGAACTTCGTTCATGATATATCCATATTATACATTTTACTATTATATACATCATATTATATATAATATTATTACATTTTTTAACATTCTCAGGCAGTAGGCTGCTTAAGGCTAAGCAATAACACTAACTAAACTTTATCCCTAGCAAAATGGGATGTACCTGGTAATTTCTAAATAAATTCTTATTGAATAAATAAATGAATTAATAATAACACTAGTAAATAAATCAAATCAATTAGTCAAATTTGAGGGAAGAGACATGGGAAATGTAGTTTTCATGTGATTTGTTTTGGAAACAGCTGGGGTTAAGTGACTTGCCCAGGGGTCACAAAGTTAGTAAGTGTCCAGTGTCTGATGTTGGAGTTGAATTCATATCCTCCTGAAGCCAGGGCCAGTGCTCTATCCACTGTGCCACCTAGCTACCCTCTTTTCATATACTTCTGAGAGGTCTGCTATACCAATTTAGGAAATTTTATGACTTAACAAGCTATGCAGTATTCTAATTAATTTTCATCAATGTGTTAAAAACTAAATTGTTATGAAGTCAAGCTGTACTATCCTATAATTCTCCCAATTTTATACGAAACAATAGGAATTTACCAACTCAGTGATACATACATAATAGCATGCTGGTAAATATTTAATAACCAGCTCTCTGAAAAAAGATACCTTTAAATTTAATCTGCATTGATAACATTTTCTCCATCAATTCCTTAAGGCTAGGCAAGGAACAAAACAATCAAGCCCTAATTTGTACCATTTACAAAGGATCTTAAGGATCTTTGCCAAGAAAACCCAAAATGGGGTGATGGAAAGTTGGACATGGCTGAACAAGAGTAGCAAATTGAGACCCAGGGTGGTTTAGTAGTGTGTTAACAGAGTGTGAATTCTATCCCAAGTCTTCTGACTCTACATTCAGTGCCCCTTCCACCACAAAGGCTGGCCATCTGGTACCAGATCAGTACTTTGACCAAAGAAGTTCATTCACAGAGATGTGAAGAGGTTGTTGTTCAGGCGTATCTGTCTCTTTGTGACATCACTGAGAAGCAAATACAAAGCCTTCTGTTCCATGCTGAAGTAGAAGAGTTATTTTTCCTTTGTGACCCCATTTGGGGTTTTCTTGGCAAAGGTCCTAGAGTGGTTTGCCATTTCCTTCTCCAGCTCCTTTTATAGATAAGGAAACTGAAGCCAACAGGGTAAAATGACTTGCCCAGGGTCACAAAGCTAATAAGTGTCTGAGATCAAATTTGAATTCAGGAAGAGAAGTCTTCTTGACTCCAGGTCTGGGTGCACCACCTAGTTGCCCAGTTTCCTTCTCTATAAAATGAAAGGATCGCGGTAAATAAATGACCTTTGAGGTCCCAGGTCCTCTTGTCCACACCTTGGTACCAAAGTGCTACCTATGTAACCTTGGGCAAGATACTTAATAATCTTGTTACATGTGTTTCTTCAATTGGACCCAAGTATTACGAGGGCCAGCCCTAACATTCTCTAGGCTGGCAGCGCATACGTGGGAGAGTTACACCTCAGTGCGCACGATGCTGCCCCTCTCCAGAAGCCTTCTGCACCCGCTGGTGCCTATACCTACACGCACAGCACTTCATTCTCCACCCCCCTCCCCGCTACCTCGCCAGCCAGCAACCTTCCTCACCGCCCCGCGCACGGGCCAATGAAGTCCTCGCACCCGAGCCCCCCGGAAGCTGGGTACTCATTCACGCCCAGGCTCCGGCGCTATATTCAGGGCTGCCAGGGGCCGGAGCAGTTAGTCTGCGTTCTAGCCCTTCCGTTCACGTGCGATGTGTAGCTGCTAGGGCACGGGAGAGTGACTCGCGAGAGGGCAGCCCAAGGCGAGGCGCGAGAGGAGCGGTTCCCCGTCGGTTTTTAAACAAGTTTTCCTTTCTCGGCTTTTGGGTGTAGGTTGCCACTGATCACTGAAGTTAGCAGCGCGTTCTTCCCGGGGACTTCGTTGGAGGAGGAGGACCCACCTCTGCCGTGTTCTGCCCCAAGGTCCAGGGACTGCCTGTATTGGGGGAAGCCTCGGTGGGGAGAAGTCAGCCTCCCCGTTCTGTAACTCGGCTTCTGGCCCTCCCTGTCCGCCCTAGCCTCTTCTCCTTCGTTTCCCGCCTTCACCATGTGCTCCACACCCGGCCTGCCCAGCCCTGGAGCCCCCATCACAGTGCGCGTCTCCTTTGTGGATGTGCACCCGGAGGTGATCCCCGTGCAACTGTGGGGGCTGGTGGGCGACAGGCGGGAGGAGTACGTGCGCCTGGGCCACAACATCCAGGTGGCCGCAGCAGCGGTGGCGGCCCGGACCCGGGCCATGCCAGCCAGCCCTGGCGAGCTGTGCCTCGTGCAGCTGGGGCCCCGCTGGCACCGCTGCCGCGTTGTTAGCCGCCAGGCGCAGGAGTGCCGGGTCTTCCTCCTGGATGAAGGTCGCACGGTGACAGCCAACTCAGCAGCCCTGGCCCCAGGCCGCAACGAGTTCTTCCACCTACCGTCAGAGGTGCTGGGCTGCGTGCTGACTGGCCTGGTGCCGCTCGGGGGAGGTGGAGGCGGCGAGCCCCAGCAGTGGTCCCGAGGAGCAGTGGATTTCCTGAGCCACCTCCAGGGCAAGGAGGTCCAGGGCCGTGTGCAGGACGTGCTGCTTCCTCAGCGCCTGGTGCTGCTGGACGTACCTTCCGTGTTTCAGCAGATGCAGGACCTGGGCCTGGCCCGACAGGTGCCCGACAGCCTCTTTCGATCCTTGCTGAAGCGCTACATCAACGCCACCGGGGCCTCCGTGCTCCTCCCGCGGGCCCTGCCCAAGCAGGAGCCCCCGCAGCTCTTGGATTACTTCTATCCCCAGCTGCAGCTGGGTGTCACCGAGCCCGTGGTGGTGACCCAGGTGTGCCACCCCCACCGCATCCACTGCCAGCTCCGTAGCCTTTCCCAGGAGATCCGCCGGCTGTCCGATAGCATGGCCCATGCCTATCGGGCAACAGGTACCGGGGATGAAAGTGGGAGAAGCAGCAGCTGGGAGGAGAGGGAGGAGAACCCTGACAAGCCCGGCTCTCCTTGTGCTGCTTGTGGCCTGGACGGACAGTGGTACCGTGCGCAGCTGCTGGAGAATTTTCGACCACAGCGCTGCGCCCAAGTGCTGCATGTAGACTATGGGAGGAAAGAGCTAGTGAGCTGTGGTAGTTTGAGATATTTGCTTCCTGAATATTTTCGGATGCCTGTAGTTACTTATCCCTGTGCCTTGTACGGACTCTGGGATGGCGGGCGAGGCTGGTCTCGTTCCCAAGTAGGAGACCTCAAGGCCCTGATCCTAGGTCAGGCAGTGAATGCCAAAATCGAATTTTATAGTTCCTTTGAACACGTGTATTATGTAACCTTATATGGAGAGGATGGGATCAATCTCAACTGTGCTTTCGGGGTCCAGGCCTGCTGTCTGGCCGACAGACTTCTCCATAGCCCAGGCCTAGAAGAAGAGGAAGGGAAGGAGGAGTTCGAATCTGAGGAAGGGTTGGAAGATGACCTGTCCCCCCCAACTCTGAAAACTGTGCGCCTGAAGGCTAATTCTTTCTATGATGCCCAGGTGGAATTTGTTAAAGATCCCTCGGAGTTTTGGATCAGACTGAGAAAACACAGTTGCCCCTTTGGCAAGTTAGTGAGGAGTATGTGCAACTTCTACTCATCGAGAAAGCTGGATGGGTTAGCCCTGCAGCCTGTGCCAGACCACCTCTGCTGCGCCAAATGGAAAGAGCATGGGTATTATCGGGCTGTAGTCACTAGATTGGTAGGGGACAAAAGTGTGGAGGTGCATTTGGTAGATCGGGGCAATACAGAGACAGTGGGCTGCTGTGATGTAAAAATACTGCTTCCGCAATTCACGCAGCTCCCAGCAGTGGCACTCAAGTGCTGTCTAGCTGATATCTGGCCCCTGGGGGAAAGCTGGAGCCGAGAAGCCATTTCCTATTTCAAAAAAACAGTGCTGCACAAGGAGTTGGTCATTCATGTTCTTGATAAGCAGAATAGCCAGTATGTCATTGAAATTCTTGATGAATCAAGGATGGGAGAAGAAAATGTAAGCAAATTGATTGCCCAGGCTGGATATGCCAAATACCAAGAATTTGAGATGATAGACGTAAAACCACCTGTCCACCCCCAGGAGCAAATTACAAATCAACTAAGTGCTGATTGTAACAGAGTGTCTTCTGCCAGGAAAATTGGAGTTGGACAGTGGGGAAAGAAAGAGGACAAGCCTCCAGTTTCAGAGGTTGTGACTGATGGAACGGTTGTTACAAAAAGCTCTTTCAGTGAATCAGTTGCGCAGTCAACAGAGAAAACTAGAAATATGCCCATCTATTCTCCACTAGTACAAAATTATTTGGAAATTAAGCCGGATTCTCCCTGTAAAGGGCAGTTAGATGTAGGGAGCACAGTAGAAGTCAAAGTGTCTTATGTTGAAAGCCCTGGATATTTCTGGTGCCAACTGACCAGAAACCTTCAAGGTCTCAGAACCCTAATGTGTAAAATTCAGGATTTTTGCAAGAGTTCTGCCACTCCATACCAGGGAATCAGTCCAGCTTGCTTGGCAAAGCGTAATATTAATGGGAAATGGTCCAGAGCCTTGATTATTAGTGGTACTCCTTCTGCTGACAATGCCAAAGTAATATTTGTTGACTATGGAAATAAAGAGGTAGTCTCTATGAAGAATATCTATTCAATCAATGACGAATTTTTAAAGTTGAAGGCTCAAGCTTTTAGATGTAGCCTTTACAATTTAATTCAACCAACTGGTCAAAATCCCTTTGTCTGGGAGGAAAGAGCAATTCAAGCTTTTAAAGAATTTGTAGATAATGCCTGGGAAGATAATCTGGAATTGAAATGCACAATTTTTGCCCTTGCAGCAATAAATAATAAAGAACTCTTTAATGTGGTAGACTTACTAACTCCTTTTCAAAGTGCTTGCCGCTACCTAGCAGAAATTGGTTTTGCAAGACAAGTTAGACTTCCAAAACCTCTAGCATCCTCCATGCAACTCCATTCCTACTATTATTCCACACACGATATCAAAATTGGAAGTGAAGAAGCCGTTTTTGTAACACACGTTGATGGACCTTGGACTTTTTATTGCCAGCTTGCAAGGAGCTCAGATGTGCTAGAGCAGCTGTCAAGTGATATTTGTCGACTAAGCAAAATCTTGCAAAATTCAAAAACATCTTCATTAAGCCCTGGGATCTTGTGCCTTGCAAAATATACTGACCAGAATTGGTACAGAGGAATAATTACAGGCAAAGAGCCAAACAAAGTTTTCTTTGTTGACTTTGGGAATGTTCATGTAGTTACAGATGAAGACTTGCTTCCCATCCCAGGTGATGCCTATGATCTCTTACTTTTGCCCATGCAAGCTGTGAAATGTTCTTTGTCTGATGTCTATGATAATACTCCTAAAGAAATTGCAGGTTGGTTTGAAGAGGCTGTACTAGACAAATCACTGAAGGCTTTAGTTGTAGCAAAAGATCCAGATGGAAGGTTGATTATTGAATTATATGATGGTAGTGTTCAGATTAATGCTAAAATAAATGAGAAGTTGGGTTTACTAGGTTACAAAGGGCCAAAGAAAGTAGAAAATGAAGAGTTGCTCTCTTCAGCTGAAACCCTTGAAGAAGTAGAAAGTGAAAATGCGAATTTACTTGCTGGATATTCCAGCAACACAACAAACAAATTATGCATGCCAGAGATCCAGGAAGAATCATGCAAACCTAAAATCAGTTTAGCATGTAAGGAATTAAAAAATGTACAAAGTTCAACTAAGACAGACTTGTTAACTAATTGTCAGGAATCTGTGGAAAGTCAAAATTATCAAGAGTCCCACCCACTTGATAAAATAGAAGAGAATCCTGTTCAGCCTTCTGCGCAAGTTAACTTAGAGAGAAACAAGGACTTACCGCTTAAATTTTGTGATCTACCCAAGAAGAGTATTGTGCCTGGTTTTAAAACTAAAGTATATGTTTCCCATATTAATGATCTAACAGACTTTTATATTCAATTAGTCGATGATGAGGATGAACTTGCAAGTATTTCAGAAAAGTTAAATGATGATAAAATAAAACATGAAGGTTTTGCTGGACAACCTCTAGAAAAGGGAGACTTGATTTGTGCGGTTTTTCCAGAGGATGACTTAAAGTATCGGGCTGTAGTTAAAGAACAGTCTGGCGACCTCATCACTGTACAATTCATAGACTATGGGAACACTTCAGTGGTCAACATTAGCAAACTAAGCAAGCTTCAGAAAGTTAACACCTTAGTTCCAGGGATGAGTATTCACTGTTCCCTGGGTGGGCTTCACATCCTGCCAACTAAAAACCAATGTCAAAAGCTTTACTTTTCAGAGAGAACAGGTGAGGCTCAGATAAATTGTGAATTTGTTATGAAATCTGAAGATAAGTGGGATGTTTTGCTTACAGATGAGCAGGGTGTAATATCAGAAGATATGATAAGCAAATTTCTATCTAGTGCGAAATTACAAGTAGAAACTTCTGCCCAGATAAATACAGGTACCAATCCAGAGACTCTGTTAGATCCTCCTTCTCCCCCTCCCCCTCTTTCTCCTCCCCCTCCTCCTCCTCCTCCTCCTCCTTCCCCTCCTCCCCCTCCTCTTCCTTCCCTTCTTCTTCCCTCTGGGGAGTTCCTTAAAGATTCTGGCGAAACAAAGTTTAAATTGCTCAACTGGTACCTTCCAGAAGTAAATAAGATAAAAGTCTATGCTACTGTGATCGATGGGCCAGAGTATTTTTGGTGTCAGTTTGCTGAAACAAAAATCCTTGACCGCTTGGACCCCCAGGTACAGGCTGCTGGAGAACGCGCAGCAGTCTGTGCAGACTGCATTTCAGTTATTCAGTCAGGCGTAGCCTGTATCGTTAAATACAATGAAGATGGCCGTTTTTATAGGGGACTTGTTACTGATGTGCTAGAGGGAGACCTCATATCGGTCAGGTTTGTAGACTTTGGGAATGCTGTAAATTTTGGCAGAAATGCCCTCTGGAATATCCCTGGTGACCTCCTGAATGTTAATATGCAGTGTTTCCCCTGTTGTCTGTCCGGATATAATGTTTTAGAAGGTGTGTGTTCTTTTGAAGAAAACGACTATTTTTATGAAATAGCTACAGAAGGTGTTTTAGAGCTTACTATTTTAGAGATCAAAAAGGATGTCTGTGATATACCACTGGCAGTGGTTCAGTTAAAGTATGAAGGTGAAAATCTTAATGAGAAAATGCTGAAATTTTCCAGTCAGTTCTTTACAACTGATAAGGAATTCTCAAAGACTCTATGTGAAAAGAAACTGAGGGAAGCAGATATTCCCATGCCACTCAGTCTTGATGTTGGAAATAAGCCAAACAAAGTTGTACAAGATGGCTTGCTTTATGTAGAACCACAAGGAGATATTTTCCATGAAAGCAGTGGATTAAACCTTGTTAAAACCAAGCCAAGTCCTGTTTTTGAAAATGAAACCATCACTACTTTTGTGCCTGCAGTGGGGCAGCCTAGCAAAGACAACACTGGAGATTGTAGGGTAGAGTGTTCTTTTGCTGAAAAGGTCAAGTTTGATAGTGACAAAAACTTGATATTGGGATTAGAAACTCTGCTGCCAGGAACTGAGACAAAAGAAATGTTAGAACTGGATTCCCTCCAAGTGCCGTTCTCACTGGAAGAATCAAAAGAGTTCTTAGAACTGGAGTCCATTGAATTACAGCTTTCCCTAGGTGGTGAGGAGGCAAAAGAATTGGACCTGAAACCTCCCATGGCCCAGCTTTCCCAAGAATGTGACTCAAAAGTCACCCTGGAACAGTTTACAGTTCAGCTCTCAAACAATTCTAAATCAGAACAGCCAGAACTAGAACCTCCAATAGCGTCTCTGTCTCTAGACAAGGAGATGCATCCTTTTTCAAAGGTGAGTCAGAAGTCCCAGGAAATTTTGTGTCCAGAGCACCCCGGAGAACCGAATCACCTAAAACCCTTTGGCAGAGGCAAGATACACTCCAAAACAGAGACTTCACATAACTTGTACAAAGAAGTATTTACAGAGTACAAAAACAGACTTGCTGTTGAGTCTTTGACTCACTTGCTTCCTGAAGAAGAAATAAAGGCAGATGAAAACCATGGGAATGCTTTAACAGACCATGCAACAGGTATGATTTTTTTCCTCACTTTTCAGAGACTGAATTTCTTAAACTAGGAAATGATGAATCTCAGTGTTTCTCTCTGTGTGTGTGTGTGTGTGTGTGTGTGTGTGTGTGTTTGTTTTAATTTGTGTGGAATACACCAAGAAAATGGCAGTTTTATAAGGGTGGGGGGTGGAGGATGGGCAGTATTTAGCTAAGCCTATTAGGTAACTTATTCTTAATGAAAAAGAGATTTATGGAATTCAAGTTATCTTAATTTCTGAAGATGGGTTAAGATTAAACCCTCACATATCTTGATACAGTATCTTACCTCAGAATGTATATTTGTCATATGTTTACTTGTAGAGACATTTTAAAACTGCTTACAGTATTTCCTTTGTGCACTGATGGGCCGAGACTCAAGTTTCCTGAATCAGTGACTTTAAAATTTCTTAAATGTTATGGCATCCTACATATTTGACATTTCTAACAGCTTCATTTTACCTACAAGGAAAATTTTTAACATTTTTCCTCATTTCCTATCATTTTATGATGCTTGCAAGTCTCTGAAGCCTACCTGTTGTGTTTTTAATTTTCCTTTGAACTTAGAAAGCCCAGAATTGTTTTTAGAGAATTTGTCCTAAATAAAAAGAAGATAAATAAGAAAAAAATTATAAAGAAGATTTATAAAGTCAAAAAATATAAAAATTTAAAACAGTTCATCCTTTCCTTTAAGATAGTCTGCCATTTTCCCTTCTGATTAGGCTGGTGGGATGGTTATAGAAAATGACAAGCATCTAACTTTAATTGTCATTTGGATTTTTGAAGTGTTAAAGTGTCTGAGATACTACATACTCTTGAGTATACTATTCTCTAATTGCCTCTTTGGTGACAATTCTCCCATTGTGACCAAAAGGTGAGGAAAATGTATCAGTGGCTGATGGGAAAATAAAAGTAGAAGGGGGAAGGGTAGGAACAAATTTATTGATTCTATTTTTAAAAATCCACCAAGGACTAGAGTAAAAGCAGTTTTGGAAAATGCTTTGGAAATCTAGGATCTAAAGAATTTGGGAAGGAAGGTATGGACAAGAACGCTTAACTCTTTTTGAATTTTGTAGCTCAAATTGAGAATACCTATACTCTAGAAGGATTCACCATTGGTTCGAAATGTGTTGTCTGGTCAAGCCTAAAGAATACATGGTCTGAGTGCCAGATTTTGGAAATAGCCGATGAAGGTACCAAGGTAAATTGGATTTAAGTGTTCCCGGTGAAATAATTATCGAAGTGTTAGGAAAAATTTAGTGGTATTAAATAATGACTGGAGTGTTAAAAAAAATTTACTGGCATTAAAAGAGGACTTCTTTCAGTAGAAAATGTCTTTTGTTAATAGTACATGAAATAAGATCAGCACCTGTTTATTTCTCAGGCTAACTATGCTGGCACAGCTACCCTAAAATGACTTTAAGAAGTTGCTCTAGCAATAAGGTTGTTTTTACTGTATTATTCTCTGAGATTAGAGAGGCACAGAAACTTGCTTTCCCATTACTAAAGAAAAAAAGCATTTCCAAGGTTTTTACACTGTCTGCCATATATGCATATGATGGTAAAAGTACAACCAAAAAAATCTCCGAGTATTTTTGTTTTACTTGAAATATGGTCTCTTAACCTCACTGAAGTGGTTTATTTTTTATTAATAGCAAATTGAAGGCTTAATTAAATTGATACCTCCTTATAAATTAGCACATAATAAACACTTTAAAGTTTGAATCAGCATTCTAGGTGTCATGAGATCTGTTTTCTTGCAATTTAAGTTTTCATTTAGGTTATAGTCACTTGTCTAAAAAAAGCTCATTGTTATCTTTCTAAGGTTCTGAACCTTTCAAATGGTATGGAAGAAATAGTGAACCCAGAAAATGTCTGGAATGGAATACCTAAATTGAATAACAGTCCATCTGAGGTATGGAATTATAAATTTTATTGTAAAGTTATCAAAAGGTGCCTTAATGATATATTAAACTATAACATGTTTATCTTCATTTTTTAAGCTTCCTACTTTAGTCCCTAGTCTTGGATTTTTAATTGAGTATAATTTAAAACTGACATATAGATCATTGTAAAGGAAATTGTGAAAGCAAAATTGACTTTAGAAAGCTGATTTTCTGAATACCTAGATTTAAATAACAACCTTTGGTTTTACTAAGCTAGTTTTTTGTTTTAACACCTCAAACCAAATGAGTGCTCAACATATCTGGGAAGAAGATTTACAGGAAACAAAATAGCTAACCAAGGAGAAAATCTGGTGAGGTACAGCATCTGGGAACTTGGCTTACTAGGTTGACTACTCAACCCTGCCATCCCCACTCTGGGGGAAAAAAAGCATTTTTGTCAGCAAATAGATGGGTTTCTCCATTTATGGCTATAACCTGTGTAATGCACAGTGTTCAAGGTATTTTAATGGGTTGTCTTGACACTTTGATGATCACAATAAAATTTTCCAGGTTTCATTTTGAAAGTCTTTAGTAGTGAGCAAAGGTGCTATATTACACATAATTTTGGCAAGTCATCTCATGGGGAATACTTGTTAGTATTTCCCATTTGGGCTCAAAGTGTATGTTTTAGGAGGTCCCTCTCATCTGGTGTGTGTATTTGTCCAACTTCCATTGATCCATTTAATTTAAAGTTCACCTCTTTACACAGTACTTATATTTGATTATATTCCCCTGCCGTCCTGAAATCTGTTGTATCTTTACAGATGGTTCTACCCACCTAACCTCATTACAACTCTTTAAAACTGGACCAAAAAGCTACTCAGTTTAATTCTGGTAGAAAGGATGTATATAAGTTTAGTTAGAAAACTGAGAAATTGAACTCTATTCTTTCATTTCATTTTAATCCTGTCAGGTGTTTTTGTAGCATTTTCTTTTTGTTTCTTTCCCTCCACCCCACCTCCACCCCCATCTTATCTTATCATTTTGTTTGTATCATGGCATGGGTAGTAACTCTGGGCTTTCTTTTGGTAGGGTGTATATCAAGCATTAGAGAAAGATTTTTACCTAAACTCAACAGATGACACTGCTATTAAAGGTAATTTTGAGACACAAATTTTGAGTGGTAATCTTAAACATAGCTGATAACACTCTTGCCTCCCAAGAAAAAATGAAATGGTTAGTTTTCTTGATCTTATTATGAAAGAGTAAATACTTTAGCCAGAATGGACTGAGTAGTAACCAGGTACATGTTCCACTGACTTTTCTTTCCCCTTGATTTTGCAGATTGATTTAGGTTACCTGCTTTTGGTGATGTTATGCATTAAGTTGATTGAAATCAAGGGGCAGGTAGTTTTGAGTACTTGACCTTGGGAAATTTTGGGGTATTCTGACTTGTTTATTATCAAAAGACATAGTTATGACAGATTCATATAACTCTTAATGACTTTTATCTATCTCTTACTTTCCAAACTTTTACTACAGAGATTAAAAGCAAATTGAACATTCACCAGATCTTTATAATACCTGCAATTTAAATAATCTGTCCCTAGTATTGATCTAGGAATGAAGAAGCATCTATACAAATAATATTTTCTTTATTTCTGCTCTCTCAGCTTTAGGCTTTACCCCTCTGGTTTTAGAAAAACTGTCTGGAGGTGATTTAAATGTGGAGCCTTAGATGTTGCCCAGAAATCATGAAATAGTTCCTGAATGTGTGGCATCTTGTTTACAAGATTCAGATCGGCAGAAAAATTGTGGGTTCATATCCTCAAGAAGAACTTACCATTTTGGAAAATGATTTTAAAAATCTAACAAATCTCAGGTTGAATATATCTATGGTATTTTGTGGTGCTATGTAAATAAAGAATTTACAACATCTCTCTTTAAATCTGAATAATAGTTTTTACCTTTGACATGGAATATTTGCTGTCTTCCATATTAGTCAAAATTCAGAAAGTGAATGTATGTAAATATAGTATATAAATTAGGGGAAAAAATCTGTATGACAGAAAATGTTGTACATGACCTGTGTATATTATGTGATGCTCACTGCTTCAGAAGGGTCTCATTTGTTAGTAATAGCTCTGCTTTGTTTAGAAGTTTTGTCTTTCCTTTCTAGTGAATAAATAATTGACCACTTGTTTGAATTTGAATATGTATAACATGACAAGACTGAATAAAATTTACCCTTAAAAGATGGTGTAGACTGCCTTTTTAAAAAAATTCCTTAACAAAAGATATATTTAGAGAAATGAGTGGGTTTGATCATTTGACATTTGTTTCTGAAACTCTCCTGCCTCTCCACATCAACAGTATAGTGTGCCATTTCTCACTGTAGTGCCATTTGGGAGGCAGCCCCTTTCACCTTTGGGTGGTTCAGATTGTTGGGAAGTTTTTCTTTACATCTAGCCTAAATGTATCTTTGCTACTAATTTTGCCTTCTGTGTATGCTAATCTTGAGAATCCCTAAACTTTGTAGTTTAAAGGAGACTGAGTTTTTGAAGGCATGTAAACATCTTGTTCCCTTGAGATTTAGCCATCAAGTTTGGTGCCATATTGTATTGGAAAGGTTTTCTGTGAAGGTCCAATAGGTTTGTCAAGAGCCAGTCTAGTTAAGTTCAGAGAAGCTCCAGGTGATAAATGTAGCAGTGGGGTCTGGCCCCTACAACTGCAAGACCATTAGATCATAGGTGTGATTCTATGGAAGTGAAAGATGTACCCTACCTTTCCAGTCTGTTTAAACCTTACATTCTTCCACTTACTTTATGATCCATGATACCTGTTCCATAAGACACTCTTATCTTCTTATTTGTTGCTCCTTGGCTCTCCCCCATGTCTTTCTGAATGCTCTCACTCATCTCCATGTCCTGGCTTCCTTCAAGCCTTCACCTAAAATCCCATCCACAAGAAGTATTTCTCAGTCCCTTTTAATGCCAGTGCTTCTTTCTGATTACCCTTTAGATGTAAATTCATTTGAGCCACACATAATATGTGTAATTAGGAAGGAAGTTCCAGACAAAATAGTAATAGAGCTAGAAGTCAGAAATTTTAATTAGACTTTCGCCAGCATGGTGTGTTAATCACATTTTGTTAATAGTTAGGTAAACCCTTTAAAAATTAAGATATTATCATTAACATTAAATGATTTTCCTTTGATTTAAATGGGAATTTAGCATCTTTGTTATGCCCCATGGTTTTCATGATGTGCTGGAAAGGTACACTAGATCTACTCTAACAGAAGAGGTTCTTATGTAAGAACACAAAAATAAAGACAGGTTCTACTACATTTTGTTTCTCACTGTAAAGTACTTTCTAGTAGAAACTGCAAATTGATTAAAAAAAAGAGCTTACTATAAACTTTGTTTCCTAAGAGTAGGTCAAAAAAAAATTCCATTGTTAATGGCAGAGCACTGGGTACTTTTCTTTGAGATGATTTACTGATTAGCCCCAGAATTAATGTGAGCAAATTAATAGGTATTTTAAATATGTTGAAAAGGTGTCTTCAAAAGCAAATAATCTTGCTTTTTCCAGCCTACAAAAACTTAGGAGGTCTGTAGGAGTAGCCTGTGACACTGGGGTGGGCACAAGGCCAGAGTGTGGCAGGAGCAGGAGTGACTCTTAGAAATAAGTGCAGCAGCAGCAGCTTTAGCAATGTTCAGCCCAGAGATGATAGAGGGGGTCAGATAATTAACTGATCAGAGATTACAGGAGGCCTTTGCTGGTACAGGATGTGGCTAGCACTGATTGGCAGCTCTAGTGCTCAGAAGCAGTTCCAGGGCAGAGATGGGTGTTTGTGATTGGAAGAGAGCAAGGGTTCTGGTCACAGTTCCAGGGCTAAGACAAGCAGTAGAACTTGTGGCTGTAGGACAGCAGGGGCCTTTGTGAGTAAAGACCAGAATACAGACAAGGAAAGCAGTGATCACACCTCTCCTAGTTCATCACCATCTTTAAAGCACTGAAAACTTGTAGATCCCCAGAACTAACTCTGAAGACAGCATTATGAAAAAATCTGGAGCTTGACACAATGTTCCCCATTCCCAGGTGAAGAGAGCCCAATTTTAACATAAAGTTCAAAGTCAAGAAATAGGTTGGGAAAATGACAAATAACAAAAATGACAATAACAAAAAGAATCTAACCACAAAAAGTTACTACCATGGCAGGAAAGATCAAGAAAAAGTACAGAAGAAAAAGACAGTGTGAGGATAGCTACAAGCAAAGCCTCAAAGAAAAAATGCTAAGTGGAACTAAGCCCAACAAGAATTCCTGGATGGGTTAAAAAAATAAGCAAGAGCAGTAAAGGAAAACTTTGGGAAAGAAATGAGAATGATGCAAAAAAATTATGAAAAGAAAACTAGCAGCCTGATAAAAGAGACACAAAAAATATTGAAAATAACACCTTAAAAAACAGAATTGAACTAACTGTAAAAGAGACACTAAAGAAAAGAACTCTAAAATGCCAAATGGAAAAGGATGTATGTACAAAAGATCACTGAAGAAAATAACTCTTTAAAAATTCAAATGGGGTAAGTGGAAACTACAGACTCCATAAGAAATCAGGTTACAATAAAATAAAGTCAAATGGATAAAAAAATAGAAGAAAATATGACCTGGAAAATAGATGAAGGAGAGATAGTTTAAGAATTATTGGAATAGCAGAAAGCCATGATCCAAAAAAAAGCCTTGATATCATATTTCAAGAAATAAAGGAAAACTTCTCTGACATCTTAGTTCTAGGAGGTAAAATAGATATTGAAAGAATGCACCAATCATCCCCTGAAAGAGATCCCAAAATAAAATCTCCCTGGTATATTATAGCCAAATTCCAGAGCAGCCAGGTCAAGGAGCTAATATTGAAAACAGCCAGAAAGAAACAATTCAAATATCATGGAGTCACAGTCAAGCTCAAACAAGATGTAGCAACTTCCATGTTTCATAGTTAAAGCTATGAGTATAAATTGAAATATAATTTTATTTTATCTTGCTCTTTTTAGTGATATGGCTAATATGGAAATATGTATTGCATAATTCTGCATGTATAATTGATGTCATACTGTTTGAATTCTCAGTGGATGGGGGAGGGATGAAAGGTAGAGAATCTGGAACTCAATTTAAAAGAATGTTAAAAATTATTTTTAAAAAAAGAAAAGAGGTGGCAGAGCTAAGTAGAAAGCCCCAGATGATCTGAAGCTGCAGACATGCTGTAGATTCTCAAACATATCATCTCAGGACAGGAGTCCAGTGGAACCGAGAGAGAGAGAAATGCAGAACCCCAGGTAATTGAAGCAGCCAATCCTGAGACTATCAGCCCACAGATTAAATATCTGTAAGTCACCTACTTGAACTTCTGGGAGCTAAGATGTAGTTGCTATCTTCCTTCCCTTGTTGACCTTGAAGAGCCCAGAGAATATTTCCCCAGGAAAAATCCTGGAACAGTGGGTCAACCAAAGGAGTAAACAGTCTCTTAGCCTATGAGGAAAATCACTAAGGAGGGTCCCTCTTGCTGTGGCTGAAGGGGACCAGTGCAGGACCAGAGCTGTCCCAGACAGCCCCACCTCAGCAAACTGTGAGGAGATCCTGAGCCCCAGGGAGGTGGAACCTGAAACTGCCAACATCAGGACCCCAGGTATGCCTTAGCACCTCAGGGGAATCAAGAAGACACTAGTGCAGAAGGGTTAACCAACGTTGAGCTTGCCTATGCTCTAGCTCAGCAGAGGAGACCTCCTGTGGCCAGACCACCCCTCCCCCCACACTTAACGCAGCTAGCTCCAGAGTAATTCTGGGGAAATCCAGAAAGACTTCACCTGGCCTCTGCTTTCGAATACCAACCAGCTCAGCATCAGGTAAACTGGAACATTTTAGCTTCTAGCTGAAATAACTAGAGGCCACAATATACAAAGCCTCAAGTTCAAGGCACAAGAACTGTGGGACAGAGCCCCCTGTGCCCCAGAAGCAGAGATCTATTTTAAAAGCCAGGAAAAGGGTGATAAGCAAGAAGCAAGCCAGAAAAGAAAAGACCATAGAATCTTTCTATGGGGACAAGGACCAAGCCACTAATACCAAAGAGGTCAGCATTGAGACTGTACTCCCATCTGAAACTTCAGAAGGAAATATGAACTGGTCTGAAGCCCAAAGAGCATTCTTGGAAGAGGTCAAGAAGTATTTTAAAAGCCAAATTAAAGAAATAGAAGAAAAGCTGGCCAATTATTTTAAAACTGGGAAAAAAGAATTCCCTAAAGAGAACAGCTCCTTAAAAAGGAAAATTGGACAAATAGAATAGGAAGCACAAAACCTAACTGGGAAAATTGGACAAGTAGAAAAGGAAGTATAAAAACTAACTGGAGAAAATAACTCCTTAAAAGGAACAATTGGATAGATGGAAAAAGAGGTGCAAAAGTTAACTGATGAAAACAATTTAATAAAAATTAGAATCAGGCAAGTAGAAGCTAATGGCTCTTTGAGACATCAAGAGTCAGTCAAACAGAATCTAAAGAATGAAAAGATAGAAGAAATTGTAAAATATCTAATTAGACCTGGAAAATAGATCCAGGAAAGAAAATCTTAAGAATTATTGGTCTACTGGAAAGCCATTATAAAAAGAAGAACCTGGACAATATCTTTTAAGAAATCATCAAGGTAAACTGCCCAGAAATCCTAGATCCAGAGGGCAAAACAGTCATTGAAAGAATCCACCATTCACCTCTTGAAAGGGATCCCAAACTAAAAACACTAAAGAGTATCATTGCCAAATTCCGGAACTATCAAATAAAGAAGAAAATACTGCAGGCAGCCAGAAAGAAACAATTCAAATATCGAGGAGCTACAGTCAGGATCACATAGGACATTGCAGCTTCTACATTAAAAGATCAAAGGGATTGGAATATGATATTCTGTAAGGCAAAGGAGCTGGAACTACAACCAAGGATCAATTACCCAGCAAAGTTAAGCATAATATTTCAGGCAAGGAGATGAACATTCAATGAAATAAGGGATTTCCAGACCTTCCTGATAAAAAGGTCAGAGCTCAGTAGAAAATTCAATCTTCATACACATATCTCAAGAGAGGCATAAAAAGGTAAACAGGAAAAAAATTTGTTATTCAATATGGGCAAACTGTTTACATCCCTATAAGAGAAGATGATACTTGCTAGAATTGTATATTTATTATGAAATATAAAAGGGATATACATAGTTAGAGAGAGTGGGTATAAAGTATATGATGTGATGATAAAACTGTGATTTAAGGGTGTCAATGGATTGTGACAAGAGATGTGAAAAGGAGGAGGCAGAATAAGGTAAATTACATCACAGGAAGAGGCACAAAAATATATTACAGTAGAGGGAAAGAGGAGAGATGAGCAATGTTTGAGAGTTACTCAGATCTCATTTGGTTCAAGAAGGAAAAATCAGACTCAGTTAAGTATAGAAATATAACTAACTGTATAGGCAGTAGGAGGGGAAGGGGGAAAGAAAAGTGAGGGGAGGCTGAAAGGGAGGGAATAAGTAGTAAGGGGAAAGGGGAGTAAAAGGGAAGGGGGGTCTGAAAGAAGGGAGGAAAGACTGAGGGAGGTGGTGATCAAAAATAAAAAACTAAAAGAAATGAGATGGATTAAAAAAAAAGGAATAGGAAAAGGTCCCAGATTCATTAAATAAGTGCTGGACACTGGTCTCCAACATCCCTTCTATATCTACTAGGTGGTGCTATAGATGGGTAATCTGGAAGATAGATGTTATTAGATCTGAGTTCAAATCTTGCTTCAGATACCAACTAGCTATATGACCATGGGCAAGTAATTTATCTTGTCTGCCTCAGTTTGCTTATCTGTAAGATGAGGATAATAATATTGCCTTCGAGCTTTGCCATGAAGACTTTAAATAAGATAAAATTGAGACATCTGGGTGGCACAATAAACATTTCCTAGCTGAATGACCCTTAGGTACATGATTTAACCTCTCTCTGCTTCAGTTTTCTCAACTGTAATATGGGGTTAAAAATAGCTACTTCCCAAATTTGTTGTGAGGATCAAATAAGATAACATTTGTAAAACATTTACATAGTGCCTGGAACATAGGAGGTGCTTTAGAAATGCTTGTTCCATTTGCCCTTGAATTTATCAAAGAATTTTATATAATTTTTCACTTGGGCTTGAGAGATACCTTTTTGGAGGAGAATCATTAAAACTACATTTTCCTTTACCAAATCAAACACTTTCTTACAGTCAACAAACAATAACCACAGCAACATCTTATATTCTCCGCTCTTTTCAGTCAATTGCAGCACTATGGAAATATTCTTTGTTGTAGAAAAACATTTGTAAAAGTGTGGGGGAGAAAAGGGCACTGGATTCACATTTAAGTCCTGGCCTCACATATTTCCTACTTGTGTAAATCTGGAGCCTTCCTCATTCTGTTTCCTCATTTGTAAAATGAGGCAGTGGTGACATGTTTGTGAGGAAAATATGTTATCAACCTAATGGCTTGTATTAACAATGCATTTAATTGACAATAATAGGTGACCCAAATGGTCATGAATAAGTAAGTACGGTGGGTGTAAGTGACAGGTATTTCCAAAAATCTGGTTTCAAGAAATGGATAAAGGATATCTGAGCAATTGATAAGCAGAAAAAGAAGTGGGTAAATCAAGTAGCAAGAAGGAAAAAACAGAGACCCAGAGGATATCTAGCAAATTGGGTTCTTTGAAAGAATAAAGACAATAGTAGTTCTGAATAAGGAGGTGTGAATGACTTGTCATCTGTACCAGTGCTGGAAATATCAGAATTGAGACTGAAGATCTGTTTAATAACTCAATAAGCAGATGGCATCGGAGTGCATGCCAGCAAATGGAGAAGTCCAACCAAATGAGCTTCATGACTCTTGGAGTCTTGGAGAAGACTCTTGGAGGACATGCAGTTTACTGAAGACCTGTATTATATAAGATATGGACAAAGTCACTAATGCTTCCTGTACCTCTTTTTGGAAAAAAGACAGGTTTTTATTGATGTCTTTCATTTTTATATCATCTACATTTCCCCATATATCCCTGCTCCCTCCAGGGAATTATCTCTTATAACAAAAAAAAAGAGAAGAAAAAAATAGGTCAACAACACATTCTAAATTGACTTCTGTGGTGTTCCAAACCTGCAGTCTTCTATTGCTTAAAAAAAGATAGTAGAGGGGAAGACATGGCTTCTCATGTCTTTGGGGGGGTCTCAGTCTTGGAGATTACAATTTTGCAGCATTGGCCCTCAGTTGTTTTCCATTTGCATCACTGTAATCATTACATTGTGTATGTTATTTTTCTGGTTCTTATTCAGCTTGCATCAGTTAATACGTATCTTTCCATGCTTCTCTGTATTCATCATAGATTGTTTTATGTAATACAGTTACATTTCATTTCATTCATGTACTACTACTTATTTAAATACATTTCATTTCATTCATGTACTACTACTTATTTTCTCAATCAATGGGTATCTTTGTTTGCTGGCTCTTATTTTAAAAAGGAATAGGTTGTGGACTACAGAATGTCCAAGTTTCCTTCTGTATTGATGATCCAATGTATGTATTTTTCTACAGTCCCACTCTCTGCACCACCCTCAATTTTTTTTAGACTCTTTCTATCTCATTGGGATCAGAATATCATTGATTATGAAATACTAATGTGAAAAGTGAAAGTAAAGCTATTTGGTTAAGATCTCAAAAAAGCAGTTTTCTGGCAAGGATCTGGGTTCCAGTGAAAAGTGTATCTGTGTTTTTACCCTATCACATAATTTACATATAATCTTATAATTTTTATTTCAAGATTGAAAAGAAAACTAGGGAAAATATTTTCATAAAATTATTGAATATATACCAAAATTATCCTGATATTTCCTTGTTAATTTTATTCCCAACATGGAGCACTTTGCTCAGAAAATGGAATATGTTTTGTTCTTTTCCTTGCTAGACAAAGCATTATGTTAAAGGAGGCAACTAACTAGCAGCTTCTGGCTGCTTTCTTTTCCCATCTAGCTGTCTTTCCTCATACTTTTCATATTCCTACCTCCTCTGAACTGTTAAGTGTCTGATGGTCATGAGTTTGGGGACAGTGATACCACCTGGGTTACCTGGACAGAAACCAATCAGTACACAGAATGGCACTTTCTCTCTGGTCCTTCTTTCCTTGGATCAAAGGTGTTTAGTGCAAAAGGAAGTAAGTGTGAATACAACTTCCATCCCATCCCTTACCCCCTTTCTCTCTTGATAACCAAAATGGTATCAACCCAATTATTTTTGCAGATGTGTCACTGGCCTTGCTTTGCTGAACTATGAGAGGGGCCCCAATCACCACTTGAATTAGCCCTTCATCAGAAAATGCTGACAATGTAGAAATAAATGTTCCATAAACATTAACACTCCAAAAGATGAGAATAATAAAAATACAGGCTGCTATGAATTTTGTACACTGAACTCCTTTGAATTTAAGCTCAATAAACTTCAACTACTTTAATCAAGATGAATCTTAAGCAATGATTATAGCACAGTCTGTATTTTAGAAAGTACATGGGCAATAGTTAAAAAAAAAAAAACATGGTCTCAGTGAAACATAATTTAGATTTTTAAAAAAATGGGTTGGTCGACACTACACATGTCTTTATTCCAGGTACTCAGAAAGATATGTAACCTGAATCAGCATTTGTTATCTCGAATGAGGTTTGTATCTTCACCTTCAATTAAATGGTCCCATTGATTAAAATTTCTCTGAAGATCTAGGAGAAAAAAATACAAATGTGCACATGTTTTTTAGGGAGTTGAAGCCACTAATTAGTGACTAGCCAATTTTAAGTAGAAATACTCTGGAAATCTTAAGGGAAACCTGTTTCAAAAAGTCTCACAAGGGAAATAGGGTTAGGAAATGATGTCTGTGAATAGCCACTGCACTGCAAGGAGACAGGGTTTAAGGAACCCAGCTTTCAGTAGACCCAGCACACTATCAACCCCTGTATAAATTTTAGCCTTAAGAGATTAATGTATATACTATGAGGTAAAACATATTACTAACACTGCTATATTGTGAACATATGTTGGTCTCTTTGTCTATCTGTGCCACTCCAGACCTGCATAGGAAACTCTTTGATGTAAATGCTTCTGGTGTGTGTGTGTGTGTGTGTGTGTGTGTATGTGTGTGTGCGTGTGTATACATGAGTATGTGTCTGTGTATTATGTACAATATATCATTTTATGGCATAATACAACTTAATATGTATACATGCTACAGGCCACTTATATGTCAGTGACAAGTATGCATAGTAAAGTGATTCCTGGCATATAACATTTTATTGTGTTGCTAAAACAATTTCATTTTCATTTCTACCTTGATTTGCTAGTTCTTTCAGTTTAAATAAGCATAGTATTTTGAAATTCTAAACTAAATATCAGGTTTTTCAAAAAGAACTAAAACTTGAAAATAGGTCACCCTAGTCTGGTGTTAGGTAATGACTATTTTATGAAATAGTTTCTTACCTAAATGCTTTTGCAAGAAAGCTAATGATGCTTTGTTGCTTAAATCAATGGCTACGTCTGAATCAATATCTCCTTTTAATGTGAATATGTATCCAATTACTTTACCAGTCACAAAAGTAAAGTCAGGAAAGTTCTGATGGACTGATCCCCTGGAAGGAAAAAAGACATAGAGATGATTACATGGTAGACTAAAAGTACATATGTGTTAATGGTGCATCATGCTAAGGTAATAGAAGATGCTACATAACTCTGGGTCTACCATGATTAGCTCCATGACTGACAGCATGGTGTCAGTAAGACCCAAGTTATGGATCTGATCTCTTCAGCTATTGTATTTCACAATTATAGTTGTCTCATAAATAAGTTGGGTGTGGTAGTACCTGCCTGTAATCTGTGGAGGGGTGGCAGATCTTTGGAGGTTCTTGAGTCCTGAGCTGCTCTGAACTTAAACTTATCAAATGTCTGTCCAGAAATGGAGCCAGTCAAAGCTCCTGTGTCAATCAGTATAGGGTTAATGACTAAACTCTACATATCTAGCCAGGGCAAGATAGGAAGATTCCATTTTGATAGGTTGGGGGCTGGAGTGTGTGTGTGGGGGAGGAACAAGCATTTATTAAGCACCTAAAATATACCAGGCACTGTGCTAAGTGCTTTACAAATACTTCATATGATCCTCACAACCTTGGGAGGTAGATACTATTGTTATCCCCACAGAGTTAAGGAAACTGAAGCAGACAGAAGTTAAGTGACTTACCCAGGATCACACAGCCAGATAGTGTGTGAGGCAGGATTTAACATTGCTCCATGTAGCTTCTGATAGGTGGACCAGACAGTCAGAGAGACACAGAGATGAGAGAGAGAGAGAGAGAGAGAGAGAGAGAGAGAGAGAGAGACATGGGTGGATGGATGGCTAGACAGACAGACAGACAGATAGACAGATAGATAGATAGATAGATAGATAGATAGACAGATAGACAGATAGATAATAGATGCCTTTGATCACAAGGAATGAGAAAAATTACAGCAGTTGGATGTAAATCTTATCTACCCTCCAGGAAAACTCAAAATGCCCTACCCTGCCAATATTTGTTGCAAGAAAATGTTGCCCTCTGAAAGAACTGAAATACTCAAACTAGTACTATAAACCTATTAAGTGGTATCTTGACAAACTACATGTAATAATCAGGGTGTGGGTAGCATAGTATGATAGAGACTACAATTTAGGAGACCTAGTTTCTAGCCCTGGCCCTAAAAAGAAGCAAAATAATTATTTTTCCCTGAAAAATAGCATTCTTCCCTCTTGATATGACATTGCCTCTCATGAGTCCAAATGAAGGTTTGGGGTAAAAGGTTTTTTATATGCTAAGGTGATCTTTGAAATGAATTTTGGAGAAACCGAAATGATATCCAGGAAGATGCTGAAGAAAGGGAGGTAATCTACAGGTCTAATGACCTACAACTTGCTCACTTTTTGAGAGGATGTGAGAATAATTGAGTAAAGTACTTTGTAGATTTCTCCAAAAGTCATTTCAAAGATTATCTTACCATGTAAATTAGGTGGGGAAAAAAGCAAACAACCTCCTACCCCACAGAAGACCTTATGCCAAAAGCAAAGTATGTTAATTAAATTACTGTATTTAAACTATAGGATATCTTCATCCTGTAGTTGTCTATTTGATGTCTCAAAATGTAATACCCTTGGTTTCAAAAAGAATTTTGTCTCCACAGTTAACATTGCTTTCTTAATGAAGGCTTGTACATTGAAGGCAGCCCTTTGTCCTGCTCATTTCCACTCCTGAATAGGAATCTTCATACTTTGAAAATTGATGAAACTGTCACATGGACTGTACTTTTGCCAGATGTTGTTATGTAGTTTTGGCATTTCATCAAGAATCCTGGCTCATTTCAGTCATTTATTTCCTTGTTGATCTCAACCCTACCTCTAAGCAAATTATTGTGTCACCAAGATATGTAGACTAAAACCAAACTGGCCCTTAGAGTTATTTACTTCTTCTATAATCAGGATACATCTGATCATTCTTCCTCTAATCTAACTGTTCAACTTAATTAGGTCTCTATTCCTGTGGATTACAATAGAGACATTTCTTTAACAGCAATCTTCAAAATGAGGTACAGTTGAAATGGTACTACTGGTACATTAGGAAATAGACATAAGTGAATGCACATGCCAGTTACAAAAAGAAGACGATGGATTCTCTCTGGTATAGTCAGTGTGGTATTTTGGGAAAGCCTTGAACCTAGAATCAGGAGACCTGGATTCTAGTACTAATTTGCTCAATAACTAGCCATGTGACCTTGGACAGATAAATTAATCTTTCTGAGATTCAGTCTCTTTATCCATAAAATGGGGGTCATGGGGGGGAGAAAAGAGGAGAATACTTGATTTCTAAGCACCTTCTCATTTCTGTTTTGTACACTTTTTCTTTTTTCTTCTTTCCTTCTTTGGTCCGTGATTTAATTGATGTATGGAACTGAGGAAAATTCCTAATGTTGAACAGCATTTGCTCTTAAGAGAGTTTCCTGGTGACACCAAGAGGTTCTGTTTATGGTTACTAACACATGATACTAGGTCTGCTTAATTCTAAGGCTGGTTGTCTACCCAATATACCATGCGCCCTTTCATCCTATGATTCTGATACATGAAATAGGTTTTATTTTTGTAGGCTTGCTTAACATTTTAATAGTCAGGGGGTGGAGCCAAGATCGCAGAGTAGAAAGATGTACATATGCAAGCTTTTCCCCCACAGCCCATAAAATACCTGCAAAAAATGACTCTTGGCAAATTCTAGAGCAGTAGAAGCCACTGAACGACAGAGTGAAAGAGATTCTCAGCCCAGGGTGGCCTGGAGGGCCAATGGAAAGGTCAGTTGCACCAGACATGGGGCAGAGCACAGCCTGGCCTTGGCCCCTTGGCACCTGGGGGAGCACAACCAGAGCAGACCTTGGGGGCGGGGTCCCTAGAGGCAGAGGTTCCCAGGTCCCTCAACCCACAGGCCCCAAATAGAGCTTCAGAGGTCAGTGAGAGGGTATTTTCTAAGGGCAGGAGGGGAATGGGATCCCGCCCTGGCCCGGGATCTCAGTATTTGGGTAGTTAGAGGTGGTGGTGGCGGTGGCAGCAGCACAGCTATAGCAGCAGCAGTGGTAGCATCCCTTTGTGGAGCTCTCATCCTAAAGGCCCTGGGGGAATTGAGCAGCTGATCTGAACCTCAGCCACCAACCAGGGAGTAAACTCCTCCCCCTTGATTGTGCCACCTTGGAGGAACTTACAGGTCCCCAGAGTATACCCTCCTCTTGACAAAGGACACAAAAGTCAAGTAACTGGTTGGGAAAATGCCCAAAAAAGGGAAAAAAAATAAGACTATAGATGTTTGCTTTCTTGGTGAACAGGTACTTCCTTCCATCCTTTCGGATGAGGAAGAACAATGCTTACCATCAGAGGCCTCCAAAATAAATATGCAATGGTCTCAGGCCATAGGAGATCTCAAAAAAGATTTGGAAAATCAAGTAAGAGAGGAAAGTGGAGGAAAAATTGGGAAGAGAAATGAGAGCAATGCAAGAAAATCATGAAAACTGAGTCAACAGTTTGCTAAAGGAGATCCAAAAAATGCTGAAGAAAATAACACCTTGAAAAATAGGTTAACTCAATTGGCAAAAGAGGTCCAAAAAGTCAATGAGGAAAAGAATGTTTTAAAAAGCAGAATTAGCCAAATGGAAAAGGAGGTTCAAAAGCTCACTGAGAATGGAGCAGATTGAAGTTAATGACTTTATGAGAAACCAAGAAATTATAAAACAAAAACAAAAGAATGAAAAAATAGAAGATAATGTGAAATATCTCATTAGAGAAACAACTGACCTGGAAAATAGACCCAGGAGAGACAATTTAAAAATTATGGGACTACCTGAAAGCCATGATCAAAAAAAAGAGCCTCGTCATCATCTTGTATGAAATTATCAAGGAAAACTGCCCTGATATCCTAGAACCAGAGGACAAAATAAATACTGAAAGAATCCACTGATCACCTCCTGAAAGAGAGCCAAAGGAGAAACTCCTAGGAATATTGCAGCCAAATTCCAGAGTTCCCGGGTCAAGGAGAAAATATTGCAAGCAGTTAGAAAGAAACAATTTGAGTATTGTGGAAATACAATCAGGATAATACAGGATCTGGCAGCTTCTACATTAAGGGATTGAAGGACTTGGAATAGGATATTCCAGAAGTCAATGGAACTGGGATCAAAAGCAAGAATCACCTACTCAGCAAAACTGAGTATAATATTTCAGGGGAAAAAGTGGTCATTCAATGAAATAGAAGAGTTTGAAGCACTCATATTGATGAAAAACTAGAACTGTATAGAAAATTTGACTTTCAAACACAAGAATCAAGAGAAGCATGAAAAGGTAAACAGGAAAGAGAAATCATAAAGGACTTTCTAAAGTTGAACTGTTTACATTCCTACATGGAAAGATAATATTTGTAACTCTTGAGACTTTTCTCAGTATTTGGGTAGGTGGAGGAATTATACATACACACACACATATCTAAAAAATAAAATTAAGAGGTGATAGAGGAATATATTGGGAGGAGAAAGGGAGAATTGTAATGGGGCAAATTATTTCTCAAAAAGAGGCAAGAAAAAGCTTTTTCAATGGAGGGGGAAAGGGGAGAGGTATGAGGGATAAAGTGAAGCTTACTCTCATCACATTTGGCTTGAGGATGGAATAACATGCACACTCAATTTGGTATGAAAACCTATCTTATACTACAGAAAAGTAGGGGAGAAGGGGATAAGCAAAGTGGGGGAGATGATGGAAGGGAGGGCAAATGGGAGGAGGGTCCAATTAGAAATAAACACTCTTGGGGAGGGACAAGGTCAAAGAGAGAATAGAAGAAATGGGGGCAGGATAGGATGGAGGGAAATATAGTTAGTCTTACACAACATGACTATTATGGAAGTCATTTGCAAAACTACACATATATAACCTATATTGAATTCCTGGCATTCTCAGTGGGGATGGGTGGGGAGGGAGGAAGGAAGAGAAGTGGGAACTCAAAGTCTTAGGAACAAATGTTGAGAATTGTTTTGTGTACAACTGGAAATAAGAAATACAAGTAATGGGGTATAGAAATTTATCTTGCCCTACAAGACAAGAGAGAAGATGGGGATAAGGGAAGGGAGGGTAGATTGGGGGAAGGGATAATCAGAATGCTTGGTGTTTTGGGGTGGGGGGAGGGGAGAGATGGGGAGAAAATTTGGAACTCAAAATTTTGTGGAAATGAATGTTGAAAACTAAAAAATAGGCATTATTTTAAAAAAATCATTTTAATACCCATGTACAACAATTTCATTGGGGAAAATAGATTCTTTAAATCTTATATCCATTTTACTTTGAAAATATAAGGTGATACCATGTATTAGATTTGATAAAACCTAAATGACTACCTAATATGACCTGATAATTAATATCTAGACATGTAGGTGATAGCTAGGTGGCAGCTAAGTGGTCAGTGGTTCAAACACTGGGCCTGGAGTCAAGAAGACCTTAGTTCAAATCAAACCTCAGATGCTTACTAGCTGTGTGACCTTGGGCAAGTCACTAAACCTTCCTCATTTGTAAAATGATCTGGAGAAGGAAATAGCAATCCACTCCTGTATCTTTGCCAAGAAATCCCCCTAATTACCCAACTGATAAATGGTCAAAGGATATGAACAGGAAGTTTGCAGAGGAAGAAATTAAAGATATCTATAGTCATATGAAAAAATACTCTAAATCACTATTGATTACAGAGATGCACATCAAAACAACTCTGAGTTACACCCATCAGATTGGATAACATGACAAAATAGGAAAATGATAAATGTTGGAGAAGATGTGGGAGAGTTGGAAATCTAATTCATTATTGGTGGAGCTGTGAGCTGATTCAGCCATTCTGGAGAGCAGTTTGGAACTATGCCCAAAGGGCTACAAAAATGTGCATACCCTTTGACTCAGCAATACAGCTTCCAGGACTGTATCTCCAAGAGATCATAAAAATGGGAAAGGGTCCCACATGTATAAAAATATTTACAGCAGCACTCTTTGTGGTGGTCAAAAACTGGTAATCAAGGGGACACCCATCAATTGGGGAATGGCTGAATAAATTGTGGTTTATGAATGTAGTGGAATATTATTGTGCTATAAGAAATGATGAACAGGAAGACTTCAGAGAGGTCTGGAAAGATTTATATGAACTGATGCTGAGTGAAAGGAGCAGAACCAGGAGAACTCTGTACACAGCAACAGCCACAGTGTGTGAGGAATTTTTCTGGTATGCTTGGAACTTCATTGCAATGCAAGGACTTAAAAAAAGTTCCCAATGGTCTTTTAAGGCAAAATGCCTTCCACATCCAGAGAAATAACTATGAAATTTCATCACAGAATGTAGCAGATCATTTTTTTGTGTGTATTATGCTTTGGTTGCTTATATGATTTCTCCCATTCACTTTAATTCTTCTACACAGCATGACTACAGTGGGAATGTATGTGTAGAAGCTATATAAAATTCTATACCATCCCAGGGAGGGAGTGTGGAGGGAGGGGAAAAAATCTAAGTTATAGGATAGTGATTGTAGAACACTGAAAATAAATAAAATTTAATAAAATAATAATAATAATAAAAAGAAAACCCCCAAAATGGGTCATGAAGAATCAGACATGACTGAAAAAATGACAAAACAAGAACAATATCTGGATACCTAACTAATCTGGGTGTCAGAGAGAACAACAAAAATAGCATGTATCCTAAAATGTATTTAGTTCAGTGCAATGTAATTGCACATATTGCTCAATTTTTATTCACTTCTAAGTCTATTTAGACAATGAATTTTTTTTCCAATATCTTTTCCCATAATCAGCAAAAGATGAAATCTTAACACAACTGGTACAACATTAGAATTCTGCTGTGGTCACCAACGTATCTCAAAAGTTTTATAATTCCCCCCACCCCCAAGCTTAAAGTTTTCTATTTTAGGAAATCAAATATAACTATTTTGTAATACTTACTTGATTGTGATTATTTTTCTTTCTTTATCAAGTAAGCAGAATTTTCTCATTTTCATGATATTTTCTGAAGTCTGGAAATTTTCAGAGTTGATAAAGAAGAGTGGCTGGGGAACTCTGTCATACAACTCATCACTTAAAGGGACCATCCATGCATCCAGTGCAATACCACATCTGGGAACATTTCATTGGCAATAAAAATAAGGAAAAAGATCTTATACCTTAATTGACATGACAGTCAGTTCCAAATTCCATCATAGTCCTAGTGTTAGGACACAAGGATAATAGTAGTCATTTAAATGACTTTGGTGTTACTTTTAGCAAGATAACATTATTCACTGTGTAAATGGGAGATAGAAGCTTATCTCCCTCCTCAGAATAACTCAAATCATGCTATGATTTAATATGCTTTATAAAAAAGTTTTACTGGAATTCACCCAATTATGAATCATTAACATTCATGGAATAATTATTCACAATTAACATTCATAAAATATTAAAGAGCTAGAAGGGACCTTAGAGATCTCTCATCCTTATTTTATAGAGGACATTGGGGCAAATAGAGCATTTTAGTGACTTGTCCAAGGATCCAGAGTTAATTATTGGCAGAGCGGGAAGCAAGAATACAAGTATCTTGATTCCTAGTTCACAATTATCTTCAGAATGAATTTTAGAAAAGGCCTTCTCAGTGTAAAATAGCTAATAGTCACTGAGAAACAATTATAGAATTGATAAATAAATAGTTAGTAAAGACTTTACTGTACCAAAGCTATCCAAAATGAGAATTCATGGATGTTGAGATGACATTTAAGAAATGAGAAATAGTTGTATATGTTATTCAGTCCATACACTAAGTGTGCAGTTGACTCTGTAGGGGACTCATCCTTCAATCTGAATGGAGTGGTGTAATAGAAAAGAGCATGAAATTAAGATTGGAGGTATGATCCTAGCTTTGACTACTTGAGACCTCCTGAGTCTCAGTTTCCTCACTTGTGAAATAGGGCTAGTAGGGAAGGAGGTCAGACAGAAAAGCTGAGATATATTGCTGGAAGAAAAGGGACAAAAGTCATAGCTCCACTTGGAATTCTACAGTCAAGCCCAGTAGCGCGATGTGCACTGAACAATGCTTTAGAATTTTCTGGCCAGCATGGCAGTTGCTGGAGAAGAGTGGATCAGGTGGACTGAAACTAAAAGTTTTCTTACAAGGTTATTTCTCAATCCCTTCCCTAATAAGGAAATGGAGCACTGGAGATATTTACCTCAGCTAAGGGAGTGATATAACACGGCTGAGTAAACGAAGATGAAAATCAGGTAACAGAAAAGTCTAAGAAAAGGTCAAAAAGCAGGCTTGCTCTCAGCATATGATTCTGTCCTTCCTGGTGTAGTAAAGCTGAGTAGAAGAGATTTGCATTAGCCAATGGTTTAGAGGAACCTAGTTGAGAAACTCATTGAAGCAAGCTTTGCAGTTATTGAAAATGCTGATTGAGGATAATCGTCACCTTCCTTGCAGGGATGAGGCTTACCAATCACAGCACTTCCAATAGACTGAAGGAATGAACTGAGTTGCATATGGCTCTGACGTGGTCTCCTAGGGACTAGAGCTGAAGCACACAAGGAGGCAGAAAAAAAGCAGACTGAGAGAGAGCCTCTCTCATCCAAGGGAAAGGCTTATCAGCCAGAGTACCCCCTTGCCCACAAGTGGATGTTGGAGTTATTTTTAAAAAGGGGGAGTGATAGAAGAGCTATAATCACAGAATCCCTATTTGTGTTGCACAAGGTATTAGGTGACCAAAATTAAAGTAGATGACCAGCTGAAGCTATTTGGAGGAGAAAAATGAAAAGCAATGCTTGCTTGGTGAGAGTAACAGAGCTCAACACTTGGTGGAGAGTAGTGAGAAAAGCAACATCAAACACACAGAAGTGCCAGTGACAGCAGTGGAAGATGCCCATAGCTTGGCAGTTTTGGAGGTGTAAATTGTCTCCTTCAATGCAAATGCCCTGATCATGTGTGGATGTCCCATATATGATGCCAATAAAAGGTATACTCTCCACTGAGTGTGTGTGTGTGCCTGTGGGAGATAGAGTTCAGAGTTTGGAGGGGCAGAAGAGAGGGTGAAATGCTATAATATTACTTTATTTGCACTGCTTTTTAAATTCCATTATTATGAACTGAGTATGATCTAGCTGATTAAAAACACGTTGGAGGAGCGGGACTTATCCACTATAGTTTAGCAAAGATTCTGACCTATACAAAGTGTCTGGAACCTGGAGATGGCTCAGATGTGATGGACCAGATGTGGTGGACTAGTCTGATAGACCAGAGTGAGAGGGCTCCATGAATGCTACAAACACAAATCCAACCTACTATCATAGAATATGGAGCTTTGAAGGGGCCCCTTAGAGGCTCCAAGTCCAACCCTCTCATTTTATAGATGAAGTAACTG
Organism: Notamacropus eugenii; assembly: GCF_028372415.1. Lineage (NCBI taxonomy): Eukaryota > Metazoa > Chordata > Mammalia > Diprotodontia > Macropodidae > Notamacropus > Notamacropus eugenii. The sequence continues at coordinate 111,064,517 of NC_092873.1, forward strand.
GGGTAGAGGTACTTAGTTAGTAAGCTAGTTAACTAAAGTTAGTTACCTAGTAAGTGCCTGAAGCAGGATTGGAACCCAGTTCTTGACCCTTTAAGTCTAGTGTCCCATTATTATACCCATGCCTCCCCAACTTTAAAAGCTAAAGTGGCTTAAATTAAAACTTTAAACACTTATAGACGTACAAGATAAGCATTACTTACTATTTCTCACCTATTATACATACTAAACTCTGTAGAACAAGTAATATAAGAATGAACTACTTCCCTGTGTTAAACAGCTGTTCTGCTGTTAAGAAAGGATGCTGAATAACAGTGTTTTCCAAGAATGGGGTGCATTGCTCTAGATGCTTTCCACAGAGCACTTGATAAAGACTGCAGATAGACTATAAAACTTCAAGGGCTTCCCAGAATGTCATAATTAAATCAAAATTAAATCAAAATTAAATCACACCATTAAAAAATTACAGTCTTCTTGCTTTACTTTACTTACCGGAATCTCTTGTCTTCACTAAGAGTCTGAATAACTGTGGCTCCACCAAAGGAATGTCCCATTACTGCTATTTTCTTATTATCAATAGCATTCTGTGTAGAAAGCATGATAAATTCACAGCTTTTAAAAGATCTCATTTGAAGTATAGAAGAAAATATGAAATGCTTTCTTCAATCAACTTGATTTCTTTTTTTTTTTTTTTTTTGGTTACATGAAATTGAAAAGTTTTTTTTTTTATTGATTTCTTATAAGAGAAAAAAATACACTGAAGACTTGTGAAAACACCTGATTTGCTTTTACTTACCTCAATATATTTAGTAATCCCCTTATTTCCTATGAGTTCAAATATCATCTCCAAATGTATATTATCAGCCCTAATCTCTCTCCAATGTTCCAATCTTACATCTAACTCTTAAACTCAGAATAGGAAGTCATCCTATTATACACTGATCCCACCTATTCCTCATATACTCCTCAAAGCATACACACAATTTTTTTCCCTTTTCATGTTTCCTCATTTTTGTTGAAGGCACCACCATCCATATCTAGTTGCTCAGCTTTGAACCTGGATACTAGATGGAAGGTGGTAGCTACAACAGACATAAGGAAAACTTTATTCTTTCTCACCACATCTAATCAGTTTCCAAGGTTTATCAATTCTGTCTCCACATCTCTCACTTCCAACCCTTGTTTTTCACTCACAGTCACATTATTTCAAACTCCTTGCTCTGATTCCCTTCCCTCACCAATCTAGGCAGTTGGGTGGCTCAGTGGATACAGTCTCAGGCTTGGCATCAGAAAAACTCCTCTTAGTGAGTTAAAACTTGGCTTCAGACACTTGTGACCCTGGGCAAGTCACTTAACCCTGTTTGCCTCAATGTTCTCATCTGTAAAATGAGCTAGAGAGGGAAATGGTAAACCACTCCAGTATCTTTGCCAAGAAAATCCCAAATGGTGTCATGAAAACTTTGAACATGACTGAAAAATGATCAACTATCCTTCACTCAGATACCAAAACCATCTTCACAAAGCACAGGTGTGATCATGTAACTCTCCCACCTCTACTCAAGAATCTTCACTAGCTTTTCGTTGCTTCTAGACTCAACTACAAACATCTTACTTCGGAATTTAAAACCCTCCACAATCTTACTCCAACATAGTTTTCTCAATGTATTTCACATTACTCCCATTAATGCACTCTCCCTTTTTATTTGCTGTGCTTTGCACAAAGACCATATCTCCCCCTTCCATAACTCCATGTCCCCCATGCCTGGTCTTCACCTCCACCTCTCAGTACCCTTGGCTTTTCTTCAAGGCTTAACTCAGATGCTATCTTCTAGAAGGCACTTTTCTCCTTCCTGCTAATTGTTAGAGCTCTTTCCTTCCTCAACTTATCTTGTCCTTGCTTCTTTGTGTAAAGGTTCAGTTCAAGCTTTGTGACAACAGAAGCTAATTTTTTTGGTCTCACCTTTATATTCCCAGGGTCTTGGCTCAGAGTTCAGATGAACGTTTGCGTATAGACTTGACAACCAAATTCATGGATAACTCTAAGGTTATATCCTGGAATTTCCCCTTTCTCTTCTCCCTTCTACCCCACCACCATTTAATTAGTTACCAAAACCTTAAATTTCAACTTTTATAAGATCTATTACCCTCTGCATGCCTACGTACAAATGTTCATATCGAATCTTGAATCAGGATGTCATCAACTCTCACCTTGACTTTTCTTAATTAGCCTCCCTTTTTTGAGATCCCACACATTCTACTCTTTCCTTCACATAGCTGCCAAAATCATCTTCCTAAGATACAGGTCTGCCCATATCACTTCTGAAATCTTCAGTTGATCACTACTCACTCTAGTGGGAAAAACTCCCACAAAATCTTCAGCTTGGAATCCAAGGCCCATCAATCACAATCACAAATAAGACCTCCAGCTTTCACACTGATTCCCCTTCACATAGTTTACAGACAAACTGAACTGCTGGCTGTTCCCAGAATTCCCTACCTTTGCATTTTCAAAAGCCTCCTCCTCCATGCCTATAATGCACTCACTCCTGATTCAATCCAACACACATTTATTAAGCACCTAGTGTATACCTTTTGTGTAAGCACTGTTTAAATATTATGAGAGGCAATGTGGAAAACTGGATAGAAAGCCTTCCTCAAAAACATTTGTTATTGTTTAGGCATTTCAATCATGTCCAACACTTTGTGACCCTATTTGGAGTTTTCTTGGCAAATACATGGAGCAGTTTGCCATTTCCTTCTCCAGCTCATTTTATAGATTTGCAAACTGAGGCAAAATGGAATTAAATGACTTGCCCATAGTCATGCAGCTAGGGAGTGTCTGAGGCCAAATTTGAATTCACCAAGACGAGTCTTCTTAACTCCAAGTCCAGTGCTCTGTCCATTGTGCCACCTAGCTGTCCCCTCAAAAGAATTAAGATCCAGATTCAAGTCCTATCTCTGGTGCAGATGGGAGTCATTGATGCTAAGCTAGTCACTTAACTTCTAAGTTTAAACTCTAAGATAATAAACTGCAGAGAAGGTCCTGACCTGCATTAGTATAGGACAATTTCGATGCTGTGAGTTACTTGAAAGCAAGGGTTATCATTTGTCCTCCTTAGCACAGTACCTGACATACTGAAGGTGCTTAATAAATTCTTGTTGACTTACTGACTCACTCACTATACCAGTAAAATCACAGGTCCAGTCTCCAAGGTAATATTCTGCCTCTCTTATCTCTGCCAAATGGCTTCCCTGGCTTCTTTCAAGTTCCAAATAAAATCCCATCTTCTACAAGAAGCCTTTCCCAACCACTCTACATTTTAATGCCTTCCCTCTTTTAATTATTTCCTACTTATCCTGTATATAGCTTGTCTGTGTATATTTGTTTGCCTGTTGCCTCCTCATTAGACCATGAACTCCTTTTGGACAAGACCTCACAATCTTACTCTCTTTTGCCTCTTTTTGCTTCCCCAGTGCTTAGCACAGCTCCTGGCACATAGTAGGCACTTGATAATAAGTATTTATAGATTCATTAATTTTTTTAAAAGGAAAGTTATCTTAGTGACTCACCTTTAGTTGCTCTAAGTCAAATGTGGAATTCAAAACATTCTTCACTGTTTTCCCCTCGTTAATATCAAGGATCAAATTAAGAGCTTTAGAGCATTCCTCTGCTCTTTGAAGTACCTAGGCATGATCATAAGAAGTAAACAGCACCAATGCACATAAACAGAACAATTTAAAAGCTTTCATTCTTTGGTTGAGATGCAGGAAAAAAATGAAGTCATCAAACTGATTGTTTCTAAATAATGTGTGGTTGTTTAACAGTAGAGAAGAGCTAGCTTTTTGGAGCCCATCAAATTATTGTCTAACAATTAAACTTCTAAAATTAGAGTGCCTCATATACAACTTATATAAAATTGCTTACCATCTTAGGGAGGAGGAAAAGGGAGGGAGAGAAATTTGGAACTCAAATATAAAAAATTATCTTATAAAAATTATCTTTGCATGTAATTAGAAAAAACAATACTATTAAAAAAATTAAATTAGAGTGCCTGGTGCATCAAATAAGAGGCAATGTGGCTTATTGGAGAGACAGCCAATCTCAGTCAAGAAAACCTGAATTTGAGTCCTCCCTCTGACACATATTGGCTGTGGACCAAAGACAAGTCGTTTCACCTCTTTGTGTCCTAGGCAACTCTCTAAGACTAAGTGAGATACAGATTCGTTGCTGATCTGCATCAGGGGAGAGAGTTTCCACACATGGATGACATTAAGATCTGGACTCCAAGCAGAAAACTCCCAACAAATATGGTGCCATCTGCCAGGATTTCAGTTCTTTGTTTCTATATTATGAAACGGAAATTTTATAAAGAGCAGTCCTGAGAATTTGGCCATGGAGAAGAGGAAATAGGATTGTAGCTTAATTAATTAATTAACTTAATTAACTAAATTAAATTGCATGCATACTTCATCCATGACTACTTTGCCCTTATTCAGCTCCTCCCTGGAACATACCTGTCTATGGCGTTTCGGGTACTCCGTTTTCTGTAAATGGAGACACTTGTAGGGAAGCCAGGACTTATTATCTCTTTCTACAGCAGCTTCATTTTCGAAGTAAAAAGTTGCTGATGCTGATTCATCTCTATGATATGGAAAAAACATCATCCCATTTACTTATTTTTTACTTCCCCTCATATCAAGTTTTTGTACTTCCATTTCAATTTTCCTGCTCTTTTTTATTCTAGCACTTTGACTTTAAAATTTAAAAAAAAAAAAAAAAAAGGTCCTTAGAAGAGGTTTCTGAAGTGGATAATACCGCTCCCTAGGGGTCACTGGAATGATGAGAGGTAATAGCCTCAGCTACAGTTGGGGGAGCATTGACTAAAAATAAGGGAGTAGTGGAAGCATAATGAAAGAAGAGAAGAAAATTTTGAAAAACCGTACATATTTCCTCTATTGTGTAACAGAGTTAAAGTTGTAATGATTACATTTATTTTCCAAATAATCACACACAGTGCAAGCTCTAACCCATCAGTGGTCAAGTCCTCCAACCTTTCTTAACAAGCAAGTGTTGGTAGGCGAGCCTGTCGAGCACTGTCGGGAAGTCCAGCATGTATTGGCAGGAATATGTACATGTAATGACTTGTTTACACAATATTGGGTCATCAAAATTTCAATGCAGGAAAAAACCCACAAATTTACCATAATTATTAAATTTAAGATGCATCATTAAAAGAAAACTATATCTTATTTTTTTTTGAAATGACTCAATTTTCAAAAAAACCATTAAAGGGTAAAGAAAGTGGATTTCCAGGGGAGTGTTGACTGATTTTTTTTTTTTTTTTTTGAGAAGAGGGTAGTAGGCCAAATAAGTTTGCAAACCTTTGCTCTAAAGAAAGCAAGGCATACCAGCCTGAGGACTAGTACTTCTATGCAAACCTGTTGTTAGGCAAAACAACAATGGTGGTGATAGTGGTGGGAGTCCAATAATAGCATATCATCCTCGTGGGTGTGAAAGCATGGGGTTACCCATGGTAGGCTTGGTGTAGAACTAAGCTCATCTGCCCTGTGATGTGCATAGTAGGGTAGTGGACATGAAATTGGGATATGGTTATAATGTTTTAGTGACATTATTAGGAAACATCCTTGCATCTGGAAGTTTTATGTAGAATACATATCTTTAAATTAGATAGTGAAAACCTTTGATGCCCTCACAGACTAATAGTTTGGGGCAAAGTAGCGATGGCATTTGCTTCAGAGTCAGAAGACATGGGGTTCAAATTCTAGCTCTGACAATTACTTTCTGAGTGACTTTAGGCTTAATTACTTTGACTTCAGTTTCCTTATCCATAAAATGTGGGGGTTTGGATTAGATGACCTCTAACATCCCTTCCTGGCTCTAAATCTATGATCTCATTTTCTTCTAGTACAATCTAATTTATAGCTATCTAATAAGAAGATGGGGCAGGGAGGTGGCACAGTGAATAGAATGGCAGACCTGGAATTGGGAAGACTCTTCTACGTGAGTTCAAATCTAGCCTCAAATACTTCCTAGCTGTGGGACCATGGGCAAGTCACTTAAACCTGTTTGCCTCAGTTTCCTCACTCCAGTATCTTTGCCAAGAAAACCCCAAGCAGGGTCATGAAGAGTCAGACACAATCGAAAACAACTGAACTACGACAACAAGTAAATACATTAATATAATGCTCTAAGACTTGCACAGCACTGTACAAATATCCCTACTTCTCAGCTCTAAATCAATGATCTTGTGATCTTCCAGCATCATCTAATCATTTCTTTGTATCTAACTAAAAGGTAACCAGCATTTATATAGCACTTTAGGTTTGGAAAGCTCTTTGATCTCTCTCAACAATCCTGAATGGTAGGTGCTATGCTATTATCATTCCCACGATACAGAGGAGAAAACTGAGACAGAATTAAATGATTTGTCCAGGGTCACAAAGCCATGAAGTGTCCAAAATTTGAATTCCAGTACTCTGGACTCCAAGTCCAGCACTTTGTGCTCCACATGCTCCACACACATTTTAAACCAGAGTTGAAAATTCCTCTCTAAGGTTCACCAAAAGTCAGTGGTATGGATATAAATACCAAACATTTTTTTAAAATGTATATTCCTGATTACATGAAATTTTTAAAAGTTTTACACCCAGAAAAATTAATGCAACTAATAAGAAAAATGCACATCTAAAATGTCTTTTTGAGTTGGCTAAAAGAGAACTCCCATATAACAAATGGCATTCACATACATACCTGTGTTCTACAGCAGCAACTATAAACCCATGGGATGCCAGTTCTATCCCAATAGCAGAATAAATTGTCCTTAAAAATAGAAAGTTGAAAAAGAACCAATTACACTTGGCATAAGGATAAGAATTCCTCTAAATACCAAGACACATAGCCCTGGGTGATAAAGACACATGCTGAGGTCTCATTTAATTAAATGTTTGACTTAGGGTTAGGTAGTTAGGTGGTCATACTGTGATAAGAAATAACACCACCGAGTTATCGTTTAATGCTTATATGTCAATATAACATACATACATACATACACACATATGCATGTGTGATTATATATGTGTTTTATTTACTTATCTGTTCTTTTTTTCCTACCAAAGGTTGACACCATTTGCAGCTCTTTCCGGTGAAGGCCACTCCTCTAATTACTTGACTAAATTCACAGGAAGAAGAAGGGTTTATATATTACTATTCAGTGTCTCTTTCAGACCACTGCCTGACCAGGTCACTTTTTGAAAGTTCGTGTCTTCATTTTGTATTCTTCCCTAACCTAGTCTCAGTCTACCAATAGCCATGATACTCATGTACCTTCCATACCAACATTATTGTGTGGCTCACTTCTCTTCTCTGTCGCTAACCATCCCCTTGGCATCATTCCTAACCCTTACTACACCCTGGCCTAAGAGTTCCTTGGCCTCCTCAGCTCTCATGGTCTTTCATTTCCACCCCACTTTAGCTGCTAGCCACCAAAGTCACCTCTCCAGTCTTGTCATCACTGGAAAGTGTTGTACATTGAGGACTTGAACTCTGAAAATTCCTCTTCTTGACCATCTATCCATCTATATAATTTCCCCTCACCCCTACTTAATCTACTCATGGACTTTGTCATTAGCACCTCCAACTCTCTGGTCTCTTTTTATTCTCCCATTGAAATCAACGACCTTTGTTTTCTCTTCCAGCCCAACTCAGCCTGGGTGCCCAACATCAGCCATTTCAGTGGTGTGCTCACTGGTGTGTTAGAGGGGTAGCATGGCATAGTGGACTGGGAGTCAGCCAAAAAGTCTTGGTTCAGGTCCCACCTCTAATACGTACTGGCTATATGACCCTGTCTTCTAGGAGACTCTTCAAGACTCTAAGTTGAGAAAAGATGCTAATCTTCATTGGGAGAAGTTTGATTTTTCACCTAGAATCCTCTAAGCAATTGCCAATACCTTAAATCATTTTGCTTCCTGGAGTTTCCATATTAACCTGATCAATTCCTGACCATGAGTTACCCAAACTACATCAGTTCTCTGCTTAAGGGCTTTTGATATTGCCAGTAAATGTAAAAGAAAAAAATGATACAACAGTCTCTACAAAAAAAATCATGCTTCTAAACCTAAACTGGACCACTTTCTGCTGCTAAACATTTTAAAAAATCATTTTATTTACTCCCTACTTACATTTCCAAAGCAGTCATTCCAAATGTTTCCATTCTCTTCGAGTTAGCAGCCTAAGTTCTGACATTCACAAGCTTTACCATTTCTTTAATATATATATGCATATATACACATATAGTATATACTAAATATAAGATGACTTTATTATAAGAGGAAGCATCCAAGAGCATAGCATATCTTACAGAAAGCAAATATTGGAAAAGGAAATGGCAAGTCATCCCAGTATCTTTGCCAAGAAAATCCCATGGACAGTGTTGGTATGATATAGTGCATGAGATCATGAAGGGTTGGACATGACTGAACAGCAACACATAAAGCAAAGTATAAGAATAATTATAGTTGAAGCTGGAGAGGCTTAACATGGTGTCATGAGTAAAATCATCCTTACAGTCAGGAAGATCTGGATTCAAGTCCTGCCCCTGATGCATAGAGAATGTATATGTGTCATGTGATCCTATACAAGTCACTTAACCTCTTGGTGGCCAAGCAACTTTCTAAATCTCTTAAATTACAAAAGGGTAGCTGACAGGAAATGACAGAGGAATTGTCTACAAGAGGAATTCCCTACATCAGTGTATGATTGCCCACCCCCCATGAAATATATTTTTAAAAATTAACCTATAAAAAAACTGAATAAATGATGCCTTAAGTTTATAAAGGGCTTTACATCCATTATCTTATTTGAGGTTTATCACATCACCAAGATTGGTTTGTTACATTAAAAAAAATTCTGATGTTCATAGGAGCTACTTTTTATTTGTCTAAAACCTTATGATCCCCAGAAAAGGGGGAAAACATTGAAAGGGGAAGGGAAGATGGAAGGAGGAAGGGGAAGTGATTCTGAGAGCATCAGCGGCTGACTTGGAATGACAGGTAGGCTAGTATCCATGCTTCTTCCCTCCTTAGTGGGAATTTCATCATTCCATGGGGAGGGGAGTAAAATAGTAAAACTAGATTGGACCCCAACTCAAAAACCATCAGTAATTTACCCTTATATTTTGGATAAAATACAAACTCAGCCTGGCATTTAAAGTCTTTCTCCAAATAGTGTAAAACAATTCCTATCTGCCTTTCCAAACTTGTTTTTCTAGCTAAGCTGTTCTTGAACTCAAGATCATGCCTTTCACTTTGCTAAGTACTTGTCACAGGAATTCTTCCTGAATGTATAGAATGTAGTGTCTTCTGAATTCTTCTTTCTAGAGGCCTTGTCTTCCTTCAAGATTCCGATCATATCAGCACCCTCAACACAGATAAACCTAGCAGTTTATGCTTTTTTAAGGATCCCCTTTCCTCCTTATTCTTTAAACTTCCAATACCATGCCATCTCACCCTAGAAAATCCCCTCCATTCTCGTGTCCCTCTCCTCTTGCTAGTGAATTTCTCCTGGAACTTTCATTTAGAGGAAATTCCTAGGTCAGTCATCCTTCACTCCTTCCCTGGTTCCTTTTATGAGTCTTAGGACTTTGCCATTATGCCTCTCTGTGTGGACCTTTCTCCCTTCTCCCACTGTACCTTCAGCCTTTTTAGCTCCCCTTTAATTATACTAATTCTCTAGGTGGTCAAGTGGATAGACTGCTGGGCCTCAAGTCAGGAAGACTCCTCTTCCTGAGTTCAATTCTGGCCTCAAACCTTTCTTAGCTATGTGACCCTGGACAATTCACTTAATTCTGTTTGCTTCACTTTCCTCATCTATAAAATAAGCTGGAGAAAGAAATGGTAAACCACTGCCCAAGAAAACTCCAAATGGGATCATGAAGAGTCAGATATGACTGAAAAATGATTGAACAAGCAAATTCAAATATAAGCTCCTTGAGGTCAGGGATTGTCTGTCTTTATGTACCTTTTTGTGTTCTCAGTACTTAACACAATGGTTGGAACATAGTAAGAACCTAATAAATACTTGTTGATTTCACTCCCTCTTCAGAATACCCCATTTGACATTTATCTATGTACATGCCATATCATACTTGTAGAATGTGTGTCCTCCTTGAGTATAGGGGTTGTTTTTCTTTGTCTTGTTATCACTTAACATGGGGCCCTTGAGCTTAACACATATTTAATAAATATTTTACTGAATTCAGTAGAGAAAACTTCATAATCAACTGGTAAAAGATTATTGATTGGATTGGGATAGTACTTGAACTTAAGACCTTGATGTTCTTTAATGGAGGGAAAAGAAGCAAATGGTTGCTCTTAAAAGAGACCAGATTATTTGCCCAAGCATTACCTAAATGCTCCAAGTCCATGAGAAAAAATAATCAGTGGATATTTTTCTCCAGTCCTCAAAGGTGCATTCCAATTTGCAGGCGTTGTCACTGAACCTAAAAACACAATAAAGAAAGACTGCAAAGTGTACAGAGAGAATTACTTTCAACTTTACTGTGTGAAAGTTATTATTGATTTAATTTGTATTTCTTTAGCACAAATTATGATCCACTGATACTTTTCTTTGTCTTACTATTATGTCTATTAATAATTATAAACCCAGAAATAAGGGACTTTTCACAGACAGGCAGAACAATTGAGTCTCGTGTTCTTTGTTGAAGTCACATTATTAATCACTGGTATTTTTTACAAGGTACTTAGCAGGACAAACAGTTCACTAGATCAAACGGGAGTTATCATATGGATGACTGACCATTATTATGTAATGGAGGATGGGCCTGATACTTAGAGCATGTCCAATGTGCTATGGCTGCTGACACCTCACAGGGAGGGTTGGGGAACCTCTTCCAGAAACACATGCTGACGTATAATGGAGAGAATGATATCCTAATATCGGGATGATCAGAATGATATCCTCAGAGTATGAACAGCACATTTTTTGTTTCATGTCATCTTACTTCATGGTGATGAAAAGTCTTTTAACTAGCTCCTGGGCTGGAAATGAGTACATATGTAGAAGGAAAGAATAGAAGGAAGCCAATGGTGGCTAATGGTGGGTTGAGCCCTCTCCTTTCCTTATCTGGTTACCACCATGGAGCCTGGAATGCTAGCTGTGGTTCATTTTCTGTCTCTGTTGTGTTTATTATTCCCTTAAGAATGAGTCACAGAGACACAATAGACCAGGCTATGATTTTGTGAGCTTGGAAAGGTTGGTCAGATGAGCTGTCAGAGATCTAGTAATAAGCATCTCTAGTGGAATCTGCCACTGACTACAGCCATCGAGCTAGGGAAAGGCCCAGCCTTGAGGGTGAACTTTGTAGTCAGCCCTAAATCAAAATGGCAGTTAACATACTGGGGTCTGCAAGCAAGGGAGTAATTTGTCCATTGGCTACGCGGAACCCAAAAGTTAACTTGGTGGGAAGAAGAATGTTTATAGTAGCTGCATTATGTCTGAGGCCACTTTCCCCAAGGATCAAGGAGGTAGATTAGGAATGTGCTCCTGGTTTTGGAGTTAACGTACTTCATGGTTTGGTATTTTAAATATATACATACATATATATATATATACACACACACACACACATATACATACACATATACATACATATATATATATCTTTTGTAAAAATCTAATTTATGTTAATTGGTTATCAATAACATTGAAGAGTTATTAGCTGTTCAGAATGTGTATGGGGCACTGAATCACTGGCTAAATGATGTTGAGAAGCTATTAATTGGGTGAATGATACTGGATGGAACACTGGACAGCTGCTTGAGAGCAATAGTATAGAAGGACCCCACAGACTTTCTTTGGCTAGACAATGCATATTTGTTATGAGAATTCTATTTCATTTTAAAAAATATATTCAATGAATTGGGGCAGTGGGAGCTTGCAAAAATTAATCCTTTTTAGACAATGTGGTCGTGTTTTGCTTGACTACGCTTATTTGTTACACTGGCTTTCTTTTTTTTTTCAATGGGGGTAAGAGTGGGAGAGAGAAAAGTCAAATTTTTAATTGGAAAAACTAAGCAATCAATTGTTTTTAAACAAAAAAGTAACTCATAATCCTTTAGGTGTAGCCCTGGAACCCTAAAGTTAGATGGAGCTATAAGTAGCCTTGCTTTGGGAACCAGATTTAACAGTGTGGATTGGGAGAGTTGCTCCAGATTCTATAAATGTGCAATAGTTATTATTTCCAAGCTTTGGCTAAACCATAGAGGGAAAGTTATAAAATAAAGATTCCCAATACGCATATGTTTACCATCCTCAGATTTTTTCTGGAACTCTTCATCCTAGTCTCTTTTTTGCCCTTATCAAACCTACTTTTATTGTACTCATCTGCATTTCTATATGCCTCATTATACTCATACTCTATAACTCTTTTACACTCTAAGCTCCTTGAAATAAAGGATTCTTCATCTTGGTAAAGTATCATGTTTGGCACCAGAGGAACACATTAGTAGGTATTCAATAAACACTAGTTGAATTGAATCTGAATCTATGTCTTTGTTTTCTCAACTGCAAAATCAAACTAATATTTGACCAACCTGCCACCCAGGACTGTCATATAAAGATTTAATGATATGATAGCTGTGGAACACATTATAGTTAATGCATCATAAAGGAGAAGTGATGCAAAAGGATATCATCAAAAACATATATGTTAATTTGAAAAATTCACTAGTGAGAGCAAGGGATAAACGATAGATAATCCAGGTGCTCCATCCATTCTTTTGGCTCCATTTCCCAATGTCAAGAGAAACTGAGGGAGGCTTCCAGCACATTGGTTGGACACCCTGTGGTAAATTTGTGGGGATGTATTGATTATAATTATACTGAATATAAATAGACAGGCATGGGATGATTGTCAGCTGCATCACTGGAAAGAAAACCCACATCAATGAGATTGTAGAACTATATGAATATTTTGAGTCATGATTGTGGAAGCGATCTTGTAAAGTATCAAGGACTAAAAAAAAAATGAGGCTTTTAAATTTGCATTGTTACCTTTTGAACCATTCTTTCTTCCCTTGGTTTCATGATCTCTGGATTTGACTTTTTATCAGGTAATTCTAGATTATTCACTCAGTCAATTAGCATTAAGCATTACTTTGTGCCAGGGACTTTACTAAGCTCTGTGTTCCTTGTGTCATAATAGCGTGCTTTGCTTAAATACTTTGCTTAAAGTTGTATTCATGCTTCCATTTTTCCGATCATCCTTTCTATCGATTTATCTTCTTGTAAAACGGGTTTTTATTTAGGATTTTTCTCTCAAACTTCTGTTCTTTTGATCTCTCTCGTATGGATTCCTTGACAATCTCCTCTGGATTCCCTGATCACTCTTTTCTCCCTTCATTTTTGACTGATACACAGACTGCCTGGTCATCTTCAGGTGCCTTGCTTTGGTAGACACGGGGCGTGGCTGTGGTCCCAGTAAACTCTAGAGGGAGGGGACATGGCCTCATCTGGGCTTAGAGCCCCTTTTCCCTCAGCTTTATATTCTTCTCTCCTCTAACTTGTAGCTCTGGGCACAGCTTGACTCTTCTGCTGTTTTCCTCTTTCACTTTCTTTCTCTTTTCTTTGAATGGCTGGGCAAAATGGGTGCCAGTTGCTTTTTTGTGGGACTGAGGGCATGAAATCAGTCAGTCATGGGAGATTCTTACAGTTGAACCCTAAGTCACAAGCTTATGAGTTTTCTTTTGCCCGCTATGCCTGGGCACAGGATAGGTGGGGGAAGAGGAATGATGCATGGACAAAGTTTAAGTATTAGGATAAATCTCTGATGTATCTTTTCATAAGTTATTTCTCTTTTCAAACTTTAGTCAGGGTTGTGTCTTCTTATCTTATAGACTTGGTCGTAACTACTCTGTACACATATCATTTACTTTTAGGAAGTTTTGGAATTGTGATAATTTAGAGAAGCAGTCCCTACTCTAATGGACGTCATTTACTTTTATGAAATTAAGGGTTAGAATAATTTGGAGAAAGCAATCACTCTGCTACACTGCCAGATAAGTCTGCTACACTGCCAGATAAGTTATGTGTTTATTTTTATCACTATTTTTAATTTCTAAAGAACTCCAAGACAAATTGAAATTAAATTTGAAAGTTTTTTTTTAAGGAGGTGGTGGTGGTAATCAGGAGTGTGAGATCTGAGAAGATGGTTAACATCAGCCCAACAAGAAATGTTTTGACTAAATTAGAGGGAAATGTGTCTAAGGGAGTCAAGAAGGCTTTGGAGTCAAGAAGGCCTGGGTTCAAATACTGCCTCTGATACTTTGTCACTGTGCAAGTCATTTAATCCCTCAATGCTCTGGGTGATTCTCTAAATTATACACCTAAAAAACTGTACAATAGGTGTCAGCATTGGTAAAATAAGTTTCTTCACTATCACACTCCCCATGCCTCTAACCCCAAAGCATTAGGTAAAGTTGGGCAAGGGCAAAAAAAAAAAAAAAAAAAAAAAGAGAGAGAGAGAGATTATCATAGTAGAATTGAGTGGTACAAAGAGACTGGATAATAATAATAGCTGACATTTACATAGCAATGCTTTACAAACATTATCTCATTTGATCCCCCTTTGATCTCTGTGATGAAAAATAGTATAAGTTTTCTAGGTCTTAGAGCTGAGAGGGACCGTAGAGAGCACCTAATTGAACATATTCATTTTACTCAAATTTAGTAGACTGAGGCTGGGAGAGATATATAAAAGAGACTTTGCACTAGATTACCCAGGCAATATTTTTTATCTGTGTTATAAAGGTTAACAAAGCTGAGGCTCAACTAGACACAAAATAGCCAAGATCACACAGTAGGGATTCAAACCCAGGACTTCTTACTTCTTTATTATTTCCCTTACCCCATATCATGCTGACTCTCATGGTGGGACAAATGTAGCTTTGGTAAAGAAAGAAAGAAAACCTAACTTTTTGGCAATAGTAGAATGACATACTTGAGTTTAGGGGATGAGTTTCCTGAATTCCTTAGGTTGAAGTGGATGGCCTGCTACAGGAAAAATAGATTTGTCTCTCTTCCATTCTTCTCCTTTCATTTGACCCCAGAGTATAGTGTGATCCCTCCCCTCCTTCACATAGCAACATCAACCAAAGCCATGAATTAAATCAGCTTTGCTTTTTAGCAGAGCTAAAACATAGCAGATGTTTTAATGTAGCATAGTGGACAGAGTACTAGCTTGGGAGTCAGAAATACTTGTATTCAAATTCCACTTCTGGTACATTCTCATTTGGTGACCTTGGGCATGTCATTTGACTTGTTTGGGCTTCAGCTCCTTCTCTGTCAAATGAGGGTATTAGAGTCACTTAGCCCTAAGGTCTTAGTCATCTCTAGCTCCTTAATTCCATCATACCTTCATTTTACAAGCAGGTGGTTTAGGAACTTAATGTAGAAATGTAACAGGTACCACCAAGGAAAGCAGAAATCAGTTAGGGTCTATGTCCTGTAATATATGTATATATACGTATATATGTAAATGTATATATATAATATATTTATAACTAACTAAGGCATCTTTTTAAACCCTTGAGTCAGTGAGGGCAGTAAAAGTATAATTCTTAATAACTCCATTATGATCAGTACTTTTAAGAACTCATTTGATATCCAGAAATTTTTAGATGTTCTCAAATCCTGGAAAAAGTGGAAAGACCTCCTGAGGTCCAATCTTGTCTCTGTTACTTTCTCTCCATGAGTCATTGAGCAAATCATGTCTCTGAGATTCAGTTTTCTTTTCTGTATAATGAAGGAGTAGGGGGAAAAGGAGAGAGGATGTATTCTAAGGTCTTTCCCAGCTACAAAGATATGATCCTATGAAATGCTTAGATCTGACATTTTCAAATCTGAAAATCCGTCTTGCTCTTTATTGACAGAAACTCTTGTGGACCAGATGAGTAATAAGACAGGTGAGCCTGTCTGTTTTCCAGGCTTTCCTATATTTGTTGGGGGTGGGTGGGGTGGGAGGGGAGGAGGGGAACATAGGAGAGAGGGGCATGAAAAGAATGTAAAGCAGAACCAACAAAATCTTACCAAAGTAGTAGGCGAGGAATTTGCCCATGAACTTGTGCAATCCAAGAAAATTACTAAGACCTACAAAATATTCTTTATTGGGGATCCATACAGTGCTGTGATATTCACCATCTTGGGAAGGGTAGTAGAGACGTAGTAAACTGCCCTGTCAGGGAAGGAAAGGAATGTATTTTTAAATTAAAAAAAGTGGAAACCATCTAAAGCCCAGCATTGAGGTAGAGGTTAAACTTACTGCAGTTTATTGCTATTGGGGCAGAAGATTACAATGCAATTAAGACTGACAAAGTATCAGAAAGGTAAACAAACTTGGAAAGATCACCAGGAAATAATGCAAAGTGAAAAAGCAAACTGGAAAAATGGATTACATACGTGAGGAAAAGTGGGAGAATGAAGGGACAAGATCATTGTGATGGGTATGTAGAGAGAAAATGGCTAAAATAGTGTCAGGGTACTCTATAATAATAACTAAATATACCACTTACTATGTGCTAGGCACCTTGCTAAGTGCTTTACAATGATTATCACATTTGATGCTCACACCTACCCCAGGAAGCAGGTGGTATTATTTTCCCCATTTTACAAGTGAGGAAATTGAGGCAAACCAGAGTTAAGTGACTTGTCCAGAGTCATAAAACTAGTACTGTACGAGGCAGGATTCAAACTCAGGTCTTTCTAACTCCAGGCCTTGAAGTCTTCTATCTACACTACACCACCTAGCTATACCCTCTGCTTTATTATTGGATGTAACTATTGTATGTGTAAATAAATAATAAAGCAGCACATTTAGCTGTTTGTATTAATGTTCAGTTTTAATTTCTTCCAACAAAACAAAAATCACATGTCTAAAGAAAGAATCATAACATTCAAATTGGAAGAGACATTGAAGGCCATCTAGTTCGACCCCTGCATTTTCCAGATGAGGAAAGTTAGGCTTAGGGTGGTGAAAGTATTTTTGCCAAGTTCACACAGGGAGTAAATGGCAGAATCAGAATTTGAACTCAGGTTCTCTAACTATAAATGCCTTTCCAGTCTACTATAACTGTTCTAGAGATCCATCAACTAGTAGAAAGGTTGGTCTGAGAGAAGCACTTCAAGGGAAAAACATGAATGATTCTCCAATTCGAAGGCCTTACCTTAACAGTGAAGTCAGACATCAAATCTGTGCATCCCACGGAGTAAGATCCTTTTCCTTTAGGGATCTGATGTTTGTCCCTGAACGTAGCCCTCATTAGGTTCTGTATGTTATGATACCACCCTAAAAAACACAGCAAGCTGATTTTACTTGTCACCTGTAATATACAGCAGTTCCTTAACAAGTAGGACCTCTACCTATAGTTTCAAACCCTTTATGTTTCCCCCTCCCCCATCACTAAGCCTTCCCCACCCTGGGGACAATATCCTCCAACAAGTCAAAGAAGCCTTGTGAGGTTCAGAGAGACACAAAATTTATATGAAGATAGTTTCCTGACACCTCATTTCTCTCACCTCTGACTATTCCCTTTTCTACCTCATTAATATTCCCACTCAGGCCAACCTTTTCACTGAACTTCTTTCAATTCTCTCTTTCATTTCCACCCAGGAACCTCTTAATGGTTATTTTGGGGCCATTTTGGCTCAGAGTGAATGTATATTCTGTTTCTCTTTTGGCCAGCAACACTGAGGATCTTCCCCTCCCAGTTTGATTTTTTTTTAAAGGGGCCATCCCTTGAATCACTTCTTGCAGAGGCCTATTCATTGAATGGGTGTTGCCTCACTCAAAGTGAGAACTTGAAAAGACCTTAGCTTAAAAAGGCCAAGGTCTTCCACTTCATTCTAAGTCATCTCCAGTTATCCTGATTGATATTTGGCCACTGGACCCAGATGGCTCTGGAGAAGAAAGTGAGGCAGGTGACTTTGCACAGCCCTCCCTCACTTAAATCCAATTTGATTGCAAGTCATGTCATCATTTCCCTGATGTCATGGTCCTTTTTGAAAAAGGACAAATTGTAATCATTCCCACCAATGTGTATTCCTTCCTTTATGGGCTCAGAGGCTTTACCCCACACAGATCCTAGAACTCCTCCCTTGTGACACTCGCTTAAAATCCAAATCAGAACTAACCTCCCTTCCAAAAACTTTTCATATATTTGTATGTATGTATATATGCATATTTATTACATACATATATGCATACACACATACATACACACATAATTCTCCTACAACATAGGGCCCTGCCTCATATATTTCAAGATATGAGGAGATATTTGTCAAAGTGAATCCCATTATTTTGCCTAACCTCCTACAGGGAACTAATTAGCTCATTGATATCTCACAGAATCACAGGATCCTAGATCTACAGCTAAAGGGAAACTCAGAGGCCACTTAATAACCCCATCCTCTGTAATCAATTCAATAACAAATTTAATTTAAAAAAATCCCTTAAGCAATAATCACGTGCAAGACATTGAACTTACTGCTTTGTCAGAATGTTATGGCTAATTTTGAACTATGTGGTGTATGACAGATGCAATCATTGGTAGTTACCCCAGTTCTTTTCCATGGAAAAAAATGTCCCATCAACTTCCTCCACAAGGTCACCAGTTTGTGACTCATGCCTTTTCAATCTTGTATATAGCAAGAAATCATTTGGTCTGATTAACAACAGTGAGTCACGTGGGTGATGCCAGCACCTAGGAACATCCTCATACTTGGTTGTCTCAAGCCACCCGAACTCTTGGTGAAGCCCTCAGTAGAGTTAGGTGAATACAACCTGGACACATAGCTACCCCTGTAGATGAATTTACAGAATATTCTCTGTCAGGATTTATCTTCAGAAGCCTTGGAAAATTTCACTTGCCCTTGTAAGAGAATCGTAGTGGTATGCTCTATTCAGAATCAAAATAGCTTCCTTCCAGAGAAAATTCAATAGGTGAATTGTCTTCATAACATCATCAACTTGGCTTCAGGGCCAGATTAGGTGTCCAACTGTCTACTGCTTCTCCCTGTAGTTTGGGGTCCAAAGGGGCCCAGTGGCTATGTCCACACAACTCTTATCCCAAATTATGAATAGCCATGGTGACACTATACTTCCGAAAACCTCCAGCTCACATATCCTGGTCCAGGGAAGCCTTAGGGAACTCACAGCTGCCAAAGAGCTCTGTTTCTTCACTGGTCTCCTTCCACTAAGTGAGTAAATTATGAGGATTCCAAATCTCTTTGACAATGGTCTTGAGAAATCCCAGTACTAATCAAACCTTTGGATCCTAAGTTCTTAGTGATTTGGGAGAGATCTTCAAAGGAAAAACTCTGGACCCACCCTGTTAGTTCACAGGTCCAAAAGTCCTCCACTGCTAGGCCAGTTTGGAAGAGGAGCTCCCTCCTTGGCTCTTTAGACCAAGAGTGAAGAGCCACAAAGGCCAAAAGGGCACTGTGGCCAAGCAGTGCCCATTTGGCTGCAGGAGGGCCTCAGCAGCAGATGATTGTGTTTGTCCCACTGGGATGGGGCACCAGATGTCCCCTGACATAATAATGCCCAACTATTACAGGGTTAGAAATGCTATTAAGAACAATATTTAAATCACTTCAGTCTTTTATTTCATAAACCATTGGCCAGCAATCTTTCCCAAATTTTAGGACTTGCCAAATAATTGTTAAACTTAATGTGTGGTTGATCATTTATTGTAATCACTTGGGATTTGGTTGGTTGGTTGGTGTCCTTCTTTCTTGAAGAAGACCAAAATAACAACACTATGCTAGAGTCAAGTTTTAGTGTATCTGGCTGTGGTTGATCAAACCAATATGAGCTCAGAATGCTCTACTACAGGTGGGGCACAAATAGTTCAAGTGAATATTTGGGTTGGATTCTATAAATTTGTGCATCTCACATTTCCTTTGAGCTGTTTCAATTCTGCTTTGCTTGTAGAGCACAGCACCTTCTCTTATATGGGCATGCCAGGCTGGACAGTGCTGTGCCAGTGTATCCCTTTCCACATAACTTCACAGTTCTTCAGAGAGAGACCTTGAGACCTCCATGTGAGCACTTGCCTTGTGGGAGTTTTCCATAAAATAGTCTTTTAGGTAAGCATATGTTTGGCATTCAAACAATGTGGCAAGTCCCTCACAATTGTGCTCCGTGAAGCAGAGCTGCTTGGCAGCTTAGTTTGAGAAAGGACCTCAGTGTCTGGTACCTTATCCTTCCAGGTGATCTTCAGAATTTTCCTAAGACAATTCGAATGGAAGTGATTCATTTTTCTGGCATGGTGCTGGTATACTGTCCAGGTTTCACAGGCATACAGCAATGAGGTCAGCACAACAGCTCTGTAAGCCTTCAACTTGATACTTTAATACATCTTGTCTCTCACACTTTCCTGCAAAGCCTCCCAAACAGTGAGCTAGTTCTGGTAATGCTTCTGTCAATCTCATTGTCAATGTGTACATTCCTAGAAAGCATAATGCCAAGGTAAGCGTATTTAACCATAATATTCAAAACTTCTCCATTTGCTGTACATATAGATGATGTGGTGCTAGTTGGTGAAGCACCTGTGTTTTCTTGATGTTAATTGTTAGGCCAAAATTAGCATAAGCAACAAAGAATCCATCCATACTTGGTTTCATCTTGGCTTCAGAGACTGCACTGAATGCACAATCATGTGCAAACAAAAAGTAATGCACCAGCTCTCTCTGCACTTTAGTCTTGGCTTATAGTCTTTTCAAGTTAAATAATTTACCATCGGTGCAGTAGATAACCTTGATTCTGTGTTCATCCTTGTTGAAGGTGTCTGACAACAAGGCTGAAAATAGAATGCTAAAAAGCATGGGAACAAGGACATAGCCTTGTTTTATGCCATTATGACTGGGAATGCACGAGAGCATCATCTATTATCCAGAACCCAGGCAAACATGCTGTCATGAAACTAACATACAATACTGATGGACTTCACCAGGCAACCAAATTCTGGCATAGTTTTCCATAAACCCCCATAACTGACAGTATCAAAAGCCTTGGTTAGATCTATGAACACTGCGTACAGACTTCTGTTCTACTCCTGGCATTTCTCCTGGAGTTGTCAGGCAGCAAACACCATATGGACTGTCCCTTGGCCTTTTCTAAAGCCATACTGGCTCTTAAATAAATGATAATCTTCTAGATGAAGGATCAGCTTATTAAGGAGGGTTCTGGAAAGAATCTTGCCAGCAATGACTAAGAGAGACCCCACTGTGATTATCACAGGACAATCTATTTCCTTTACCTTTATAGAGATGGACAATGGAGGCATCGAACACTTGGGGGATAATCTCCTCTTGTCATATAACCCTTTTGTATGAGCATTGGACCTTTCGCCTCCCCACCCCACACACCCCTCCCTGCTTTGTAAATCTCAGCTAGAATAGAATCAGCACCAGGTGCTTTGGCACAGGAGAGGAGCCTTATGGCCCTCAAAACCTCTTCTTCAGTTGGAATTTTGGGTAAGGAGGGATTGACTTCAAACTGAGATATTGGTCAGTGGCTTTAGCATTGATGGTCTGTAGAGAACTCTATGGAAGTATTCAGCCCATCTTTCCAGGATCATGTCCTCATCACTAAATAATACAGTTACATCAACACTGAGTAACTGAGATGTACCATATGTCTTTGGCCCACAAATAGCCTTTAGGGCATCATATAAGTGCTTTAGATCGTTACCATCACTATAAAACTGAATTTCATCTGCCTTCCTACTGAGTCAAGAATCCTGCATCTCTCTAAGCTTCACTTATACTTTGCTTTTGATGCAGTTAAATACTGCCTTTTTAGAGAATAACACGCAATAAGAAAGACATATATAGGAACACATCAAGATCTGAAGCATTTCATTAAGATAAACCAACCCAAAGCGGAGGGATCTTTTTAAGATTTTCAGTCCAGAAGATGAGAGTTTATAAAAGTCATTTTCCATTGTAATGGGCTTGGATAAAAATAAATAATGCAATCAGCTGGTATTTTACTATTTTTTTGTTCTAGATCAATGATCTTTTCTATCTAGACAAAAATTCTAGACAATATCTATCTAGAAAATAACTACTAGTATAACCTTTTCCAAATTTCAGAGCTTGCTTATAAATTCCATTTTAAAAATTACATGCTTTATTGATGCCTTCTTGTTTTTACATTATGGAGTTAGTTTTAGAGATGGAAAAGACCTCAGAGGCCAACCAGTCTAACCCTTTTTCCTCCTGTTCGTCCTCTCTTTCCTTTTACCCTTTCCCTCCTTGACTGTCTTTTGTTTCTGTCTACCATCTCCCCTAGTCTGCTCTCTCTTCTGTTAATCTCCTATCCTTAATCTTCTCCCCTCCTACTTTCTTGTTGGGTGAGATAGATTTCTGTATTCAACTGATTGCTTATATCATTCCTTCTCTGAGCCAATATGGATGACAGTAAAGTTCAAGCAATGCTCATCACCCACCCTCATCTTCCCATGTAGGGATATAAACAGTTCAGTTGCATTGAATCCCTTATGTTTTCTTTTCCTTTTTACCTTTTTTAGACTTCTCTTGGGTCTTGATATTGTAGATATTTTGTGTTCACTTCTGGTCTTCTTATGAAAGCATGAAATCCTTCTATTTTATTGTATGACCATCTTTTTCCACAGAAGTATTATGTTTGATTTTGCTGAGTTGGTGATTCTTGGTTATAGTCTGGCTCCTTTGCCTTGCAGAACATTATGTTATTCTGATCCTTTAATATTACAGCTGCTAAGTCCTGTGTAAACCTGATTGTGCCTCCCAATTTTGAATTTTTTCTTTCTGGTCAGGTACAATACTTTTTCCTTGGCCTGATAGTTCTGTACTTTGGTTACAATGTTCCTAGGAGTTTTTATTTTGGGATCTCTCTCCTGAAGTGATCATTAGATTCTTTCAATGTCTGGTCCTCTGAATTTTACCTATGCAAATTATTTACCATTCACTTCTCTGCTGAGAATGATATGTTTTATTGTGAGTAACTTTCAAATCGTTTCAGTCCTTAAAGGCATTAAGGTGACACAAAGCACTGGACTTGCAATCAGGATAAGCCTATCCAGACATTTATGGACCCTGGGCAAATCACGTAGCCTCTGTGAGCCTCAGTTTTCTCCTCTGCAAAAAATGGAGATAATAGAACCTACCTTACAGACTTGTAAGGACCAAATGAGATAAGATGTAAATGGTTTTATAAGCTTTATTAAAGCATTATGCAAATGCTAGCTGTTGTTATTTCACTTTATAAACTATTTGAGGGCAGTATTTTACAAATTTTAGGTCTTCATTATTTTTCACTTTTTTTACGTATTGTTTTGTTGGTACCATCCACTTTTACTGTAGTTCTTTTCTCTTTCTCTTTTCTTTTAAGAAGAAGAAACATGAAGGTCAGTACAAATAAATAATGAGGTTCCAGCTCCTGCTTGGTTCCAGGAGATGATGAATAATGTTGGAGTCTCATAGGAAGAAAATGACAATTTGACCCATGGTCACAGGATGGATGTAGATTATAGCTAATCTTTTTGCGCATTAATTTCCCAGACTAGGAAGTCTAATAGGGCAGTTCCTGTTTATAAAGCATGTTAATTACCATAAAGCTGTAACCATTCAGGAGCAGCTCCAAGGACTCCATTGCATTCCTTGGAGCCTTGGGTGGAGGCAGCATTACAACACCTCCTATACAGAATCATGTATATTAGGAGATGGCATGCTGAAATTTAGGAGTCAGAGTTGTATGGACCCATGGAGATAGGAGCTTATCCTAAAGGCCTCAGGCAACTTTCCTTGACAACAAAGGACCTTCTGTTGTGAAACCAGGGGCTTTTCTGTCTATAGACACCCGGTCTAACCATTCCTATGCTGATCTCTTCGGAATTCCCCTACTTACTTCCTTATCCTCACCCTTACTTAGCAACCTATCTCTCTCCCCTCCATAGAAAAACAGAAAGAAGGTAAATACATCCCTATCCTTGGTATAAAAGATTCCCTTAAGCAGCATAACTATTTTACATGTAAAGCATACTATATTTGGCATCAGAGGACCTGTGATCTACTCTTATCCCTGCTTCTTTCTATCTATATAACCTCAGGCATTTCACAGCTTCTCTGGACTTCAGTTTCCTTACCTATAAAATGAAGAGGATTAGCCTTAATGATAATTCTGTATCTGTGGCTCTATGATTCATCCATTCCGTTACTAAGTAGGAAAGATCTCACGACTGTACTCCCTAGCTTCTCTGATCTCCCAAGTGAGGACAGTCTTTAAAGTACTCTATACATCCAATAAGACCAATCAACAAGTATCATTAAATACCTAAAATGTGCCAGGTACTGTGGTAGGTGCTAAGGGTATACATACAATGAATGAAACAACTCTTCCTCACAGGAGGATTACCTTCTAGTTAGAAAAGACAACAAGATTCTGAACTGTTCCTCCTTATAATACAAAAAAGATTTTGGGTGCAGTAGGAAAGAGATGGACAGGAGAACCCTTGAGGAGAGTATATAAAAATCCCAATCCAGCTTCTTTCTATACAGCTTTCCCCTTGGTCCTGTCCTACCAGAAGTCTGTCTCTTCAGAGGTTGTGCTATTCCCTGGTACATTGCAAAATTCAGGCCACCTAAACGAACACTGGGTTGGTTGTACTTCTATATGACTTCTTTTACAATTAATGTTTCAGCATCTTTGGAGAGAGGCACTTTTACTCTAGGAATTTACTGGATGACAGGGTTCAGAGATGAAGAGGTATTAGAGACCATCTCTAGTCTAGAGATTCTTAACCTGAGGTCCACAGATTTCCCCCAAAGAGTGATTTCAGGGTTCCATGAACTTGGATCAGGATAATTACATTTTTATTTCAATGTTAACTTTATAATCCTATGTACATAGTGTTCCCAAAAATCTTTGTATAGTTTCAAGCATCTATAAAGCTTAGAATAGGATATACAGGGCATTCCAGAAGTCTTAGAAAAATTTTAACACCTTTTATTTCATTTTATTTTATTTTTTATTTGTACCCTGTAGTTTATTTTATAGATTTAAAAACATTCTGAGAAGGGGTCCATAGGTTTCACTAGACTACCAAGAGAGTTTGTGACCCAAAATTTACCTAACCCAACCCCTCTGTTTTATAAAAATTCTATTTTTGATGACAAGTCAGGTAAAGATTAGGAAAGATATTTTTTTAAGTTGCTCAGCAAAACCATTTGGCAGTAGAAAGTGCCTTCGCTCCAGAATCAGAGGCCGTGGGGTTCACATCCTGTTCCTTATGTCACTTAGCTTCTCTGGGCCTCAGTTTTCTCATCTGAAAAAATGAGGGAGCTGGACTAGATAACCTCCAGTAAATGAAAAGGTGACTTATTAAGCACATCCCATGTGACAAGAATTGTTCCCTGCTCTGAGGATACTAATAGGAAAAAAACCCAACAAGATAGCTCCTTCTCTCAGAGACTCAGACACTCTAATGGAAGTAGACGATGCATAGAAAAGATTTCAGCTGCAGGTGGATAGAAAAGCTCAGAAATGAAAAGGGCCCAATGACAAGGGCCAGGGGTCAGTAAGGCACACCAGAGGGTCAGATAACAATGATCTATTTAGTTGCATAGATATATGCATAGATTATGATCTACTGAGTCGGACAGTATATGTAACATTCTGTGCTCCTAGCCCCCCACCTCTACAAAGAAAGATGGGAGATGTGTATTTCTTAATTCTTCCTCCAAATAGCCTCTTCATTTTAAAGAGGCTGAGGAAGTTGCGATCTTCAGAGCTCAAGTGAACTGTCCAAGGTAATGAATGTAGTTAAGGGATGCCTTCCAAACTGAGACTCACACTTGGATCCTTGTCAACAACCAAGGCTTCCAAATGCAGGTGCTTCTTACCTGTTGATTTTATGTGCTTAATTGGATCTAGGTCTGACCAGCCAAAGGGATGTACCTGCACCAAACAACCGCAGAGACAGAAAATCACAGGTAGTTTGTATGGTGTCATCTTGGAGCCACAGAAGCTGTTTCAGCTTAACCTTTGTCAAAAATAAAAATGAAATAAAAAAAAAAAACATATACACAGAGAACATTTAAGTAGATAAAAAGAGATATTAATAACTTAGTTTTACTTATTAAAGGTAATAGAGATTTCATGTTTTAAACTATCCCAAAAAATGTGAAAATACTTGGATTTTCTTTTAGTAAATTGAATTTAAGAGAATAAAATAGAGTGGAAACTTTAATGTTTTGTGGAATCAGGAATACCACTTGTCTTTTCAGACAACTAAGTTTTATCTGGAATTCTGTGTCTGTCTAAAACTTGTGGAGTATTCAAATAGGGATACCATGAACCATATTATATTTGGGTTCTATTATAATGTTTGCTTTTGCTTTTAGTCTGGGATAATTTCTACCCTAAAAGGTGTCTCCCCCCGCCCCAGATCCATCCAGTGGTGTGCTGGTAAATGTTTAATGATTGCCTCTCTGTGGGAAAAAAATGTACATACCAACACACTTTTAAATTTAATTAGCATTAATAGCACTTTTTCCATCATTATCTTCAGTCTAGACAATCTTGTTATGTCTTCAGTCATGTCCAACTCTTCATGACTCCATTTGGATAAATGGCAAGGATAATAGACCACTTTGCCATTTTCTTCTCCAGATCATTCCAAATGAAGAACCAAGGCAAACAGTTAAGTGATTGGCCCAGGGTCACACAGTAAGGGTCTGAGAGCAAATTTGGACTCAGGTCCTCCTGATTTGCATGGTTGGCACTCTATCCATTGTGCCATCTAGCTATCTCTCAAGACAATCTACCAAATAATAAATCAAACCCTGACTTGAAGCATTTACTAGGCTATCAAGCTGGTTCCAGCATACCCCTAGATTCATCAAAATGGCACTAAGAAGTGGGGAGGGGGAGGGAAAATGGTAAACACTAGCTGATGCTGATTATCAGAATCGATGTCATAAAAACACATTAAACAGCTACATTTCTGCCTTCCAATGAACAGAAACGACTACACATGGAGATCTAATGCTATATTCCTTGTCATGCCGTTGTTTCCATCACAGAGAACATTTCAAATCCTGTTGATCTAGGGAAGAAATTTCCTTTGACTTTCTTATGATTTTTGTAATGATTTTTAGAGTACTTTCATTTTTAAAAAACCTTATTGATGGATTTTAATTTTTACAATGGAGTTATTTCCCCATGTAACTCCCCCTCCTCCATTTTGAACAAAGAACAACATTTTTGCAAAGCTAACCAATCTAGCACAAATGTCCGTTTATTCAACACTGGGAACAGAGGTATATTTCATTTTATGTACTTTCAAACCAAAATTGGTCATTGCATCATTTGTGCCTAGAGTCAGGAAGGCCTGATTTGAAATTTGTCCTCAGACACTTAGTAGCAAATCACTTCATTTCTGTCTGTCTCTGTTTCCTCAACTGCAAAATGAGAATAATGATAGCTACCTTCCAGGGTTGTTGTGAAAATCAAAAGAGATAGTATTTGTAAAATGCTTAGCATAGTGCCTGGTATATAGTAGGCACTTAATAAGTGCTTGTTCCTTTCCCCTTACCAGTATGTGTAATTTTGGGTAAGCCACTTGGTGTCTTTGTGCCTTTAGTTTCTTCTTGATAATTGATATTTTCTGTTATAGATTTTATGAATATTCAATATGGTCCTATCTATTAAAAACATTGTTCTTAAATTTGGGTATTTGGGAATTAAAACTGAATTTTATATTAAAAACTCATGTCATTATCCTTTCATTAGCAATACAGATGTCAGTCCCTGCAAGCTTTCTTGTTTACAATTTTTGAATATGTTTCCTATAAAGTCACTTAGAAGATTTACCCAATGATTGTACTAGAGATTTTCCTTTTGGTTTTATCTTGAAGGTATGGGCAATCTATAGGTTTTCAGTCTTAATACATAACCACCCCATTTCTTCTTCTTCAATGACATCTTTTGTAATACTAATAATGATAATAGCTGAATTTATGTAGAACTTTACAAAGTACTTTACATATATCCTCCTCATTTTTGTGATACTTCTCATGCAAAAGTCATCACAAGCTAGTTACTATGCATCTTGTTCCTTGGGCTACTTGTAATTTTGAGTCTTATAAGAACATGGTTGTTCCATGGCAACCCTTATGGCAACCTTGAAAGGTATAAAATTATAAAGTATTAAATTAAAATTAAAAGGTAGACGTTTATAGCAGTAAGCAATTTTAGGATACTGAAAGCACTATGTAATTTTGCAAATGTGATTCAGCTTGATTGTCTTGTAAATTTATTTTTATAATTCAATAGAATATCCAAGTAGTTTTTTATTTAATTTATAAAATTTTAAATCATCAAGCCAACTAAGCATATAGAATAAGGAATAGTTTTTATAATAAAGCAATAAATAATGAAAATTAACATACAGAATAAGGAACAAATCTATAAAATATGACAGACTAAAAAAATAAATTAGTAAACAGCAATTAAAGAAAATATTGTTTACTGGCCATGTAGGTTATTTCCTAATATTTGCTATTTGCTATTACAAATAAAAGACTGCTTGCTTAGATTTCCAACGACTTCTCCTCCTGGCATCAAGGGTATGACCAACGTTAATTAATCTTTCAGAACACTAAGATAAAACCAACAGGAGTGACACACATCTGACCCAGAAGAAAGAGGAACAATTGCTGGAATTGCCCATAAATAATTTTTCTTTATATCCAATATTCTCTGGGGCTATGTCAAAACTAGGCATCAGAAATGATGCCAGAGATAAAGATCACAAAAGTCAGTTCTGGGATGCAGAGAATATGCACGCCTTTTCTTGGGACATCTATCATTAGGGAATTTCCAGAGCTTGAATGTGGCTAGAATAACCAGTATCACCTTTATGTGACACGTCAGTTTCAATGTTTGACCTTCCAGTGAATAGCCTGAATAAATTTCTTTAGATATGGACCGATTTGATCTCCTTTCTATCAAAAGTCTTCTCCAACAGCACAATTTGAAAGCATAAATGCCGCAGTGCTCACTTTTAGGAGAAAGAGATAACACACACACACATACACACACACACACACACACACACACACACAAAATTACCAGAACCAAGGATTTAGTGTAAAATATTAAAGGGAATATCCTGACTATTTTAGCAATTCAGCACAATCTCCTACATCTCTACCTATCATCCTATACAATGAGAACTGAAGCTCCAAGTAGTATCTTCAGTCTTTAAATTCATTCATGTTCACTTGGATCAACTTACTAGGACAGGAAAGTGAATTCACAAAGTTTGGAAATATTTTTCAGCAAATAGGCATGAAGCAAAATTTAAGTCAGCTAACTACATTTCCCATATTCTGAGCATTTCACTTAAAAAGAAGTTGTAACTGAAGAAAGGAACAGTTCTGCCTTATAACTGAACCAAGAAACTTTGCCACTAAAAAGAAGCTGTATGAATTAAAAGGAGGGAGGGGAAAGATCACAGGAAGCAAAGAATGCACACAGAATGAAGTTAAAGGGAAATGGAGTTTCTGGAAAATTTTCACAGCCAGTTGAATGGTTCACCAACAATGACATGCCCTGTTCTCTATGAACTGCATCTGCCCAAGCTAAATAACTACAGAACAATTTCAAAACTCAAAAGCTATTCATAGAATCTGATCCTGGACCAACAGAACTGACAAAACAGAGCACTGTTGTTTTTAGGGGGAAAAAAGTGGCTTTTATACTTGCTTTCTATTCCATCCTATAAAATACACTGCATTTACATGGAGAAGTCAAGTTGCCAAGCACTTATTAAGCACCATGTACTGTTGTGCCAGGATAGTGTGCCAGGCCTGGAGTCAGGAAGATTCACCTTCCTCAGTTCAAATCTGGCCTTGGACCCTTCCTAGCTGTGTGACCCTGGGCACGTCACTTAACCTTGTTTGTCTCAGTTTCCTCATCTGTAAAATGAGCTGGAGAAGGAAACAGCAAACTACCCCAATATCTTTGTCAAGAAAACCCCAAATGGGGTCATAAAGAGTCCAACAGGACAAAAATGGCTGAACAACCACATGCTATGCTAATCCCCGAGGATGCAAAAATGGTTAGGAAGCAGTCCGAGCCCTCCAGGAGCTCAGTCTAATGGCAGGGACAACAAGCAAATCACTAGTTATAAACAAGATGTAGACAGGATGAATTGGAGAGTACCTCGAAGGGAAGGCACTAGAATTAAGGGGAATACAAAATACTGCCTGTGAATGCGGAGGAATAGGAACTAACTTGCTGGAAGTATGTAGATATAAATAGGTAAGAGTCTCTCACAGTAGATTGATTGGCTAAAGCTAATCTACTTCAGGAAAAGAGTAGCTCTTCTCAGTGGCCCCTCCCCAGTTGGCTACTTATAGACATCAGTGTAATGGACTGTTAGGAAGTTTTACCCCTGCTGTGGTAGCTTAGGACGGGGTAAGAAAAGTGTCATTCAACCTCCTCAAGGGCCTCTGGGCATGGAGAAGAAAAGGATGGAGGACAACACTAAAGAGAAAAGACCAATAAAAACCATGTAACAAGACCAGAAGATAATTTTGAGAAATATAAGTCAAAGACAGACAACATATTTTTCATAGCGTCTTAATAATCTTTGGTTCACCCCATAAGATGTTACAACTGTTTGTGAATAACCACCCTATTGAACATCTGTTGGTTTGAACAACTCCCTGGTTTTGAAATTTCCTCTTCTGCAGTGACTATCAGCAGCTCTTGCATAACAAGAGAGTTGCTTGGGAAGAACTCTTAAGAATTAAGGAACTTGACTGAGGTCACCCAGGTCTCATGCTACCTCTTAGCCTCTAGCATGAAGAAGCTAAATAATAGACCATTCCCAAGAATGACAAGGTAGTTGAGAGAAAAGGCTCTCCCAGCACTGCATTATGGTTCTTCTGACCTAGGGTAGTATGACCAAAGTTACTCTCACCATACTATTCCCCCTCAAACTGTGGCATTGCTGGAGACAGATGGGAGTAATTAGAGTGGTAAATAGCATATAGAAGGAACTTTAACAGCAATTTTAATAATTGCTAATAGTATATATGTATGTATAAAAGATAAGTATTTATATTTGTGTGTATGAGTATCCAATATATACGCTGGATGTATGTCTATATATACATGCATGTATACACACATACACATACATATATATATTTTAGTATATTACACACACAATTCATATATGTATATATGCATATTCCAGTTAGTATTAGTGTACTAGTATACTAATCAGTATATTATACACATATACACATATGCATGTACGCATGTGTGTGTGTGTGTGTGTGTGTATGTATCCTATTATTAGGACCAGAAAGTAAATTCATGCATTTTGGAAATATTTTTCAGTAAACAGGCATGAAGCAAAAAGTGTTATTTTTTAATATCTACTTAACTCAGTAATTACAACATCCCATTTCTTAAGGATATATATATGTACATACACATACATACATATACATATATACACACATAAATACATATATAGTGCTCTAAATTTTTATACATTTTATCTCATTTAATTCTCACAAAAACCCTGTGAGATAAGTACTATTATTATTATTTCCTTTTTAAAGATAGGGAAACTGAGGCAAAAAGAATTAAGTGATTTGCCAAGGGTCATACACCTACTAAGTTTCTGAGACTCATGTCTTCCTGACTCCATGTTGGGCACTCTACCGACAGTGCTATCTGCCTCAAAGAGTCCCTTTATGCTTTTCTGGATATGATATTACTTTATGATTACAACAACATTATATGACCAATTGAGTAAGTTTTATTATGATCCCTGTCCTCCCTGCCACCCCCCAGGTGGGAAGCTGAGGCACTGAGAAGCTGGGTAACCTATTGCTACTGATTAAAACACCAGTAGAACCAGAATTTGAACCCAGATCTGCTAGCTATTAATCTAATCTTTTCCCTCCACATGAAGGCTTTTATTTTACTTAGAATGGTCCAACAGGACCCTCTTCTCCCTGCAACTTATTCACCTTCCCCTGCAGTACTTCTGTTGTCCATATTCTATGTAGTGGCTAGGTAGGAAAGTGGTGGTCATTCTAATTTCTGTGCCCATAGAGACATGGCAATGTGCTACTCAATGGGCAGCACTTGCCAAAATCTCCCTGAAGTCAACTCCATTCACCACAGCAGGCAGATATTGATGGCACCAAACATAAAGGTAGCAGCCACATAGGGCAGAAAAACAATACTCCTAGATGCCAGAGAGAGCTCCAATCAGGCCTATTCTATCACCAGAGGCATGAAGGAAGGACTTCCTCAATTGGGTGGTTTTCACTAAGATGTTTTACCCATCATGAACTACAGAGAAGGAAGAGGTGGCTTTGACCCAGTTGTCTGAAGAAACCCTTAGGCAATTCACTCTATTTTCTAAGATATCATTGGTTTCATGTTTATCATTAGGGCCCAAGAATTCCCCTAATACCTATAATTTGGACCCATAATGTTTTTCTCATATCCAAGCTAACCTGGGGCTCATGAAAGCAGATGACATTTACCTTGGCCCCACCTTCTCTCCCCCAAAAATGTCATCCCAGCAGGCACCTTGACACTTGCACATATATTCAATGCATTATTCATGCCTGACCTATAGACATTTCCTTTCCTCCCCTCATGAGCCCTGTCCTACTCTCTACAAAGACAGCTACATAATCTCACAGACTAAGCTAGGCCACTAATGATAACTGTACATTAATGAGGTCTTCCTCCACTCCATGTAAATTTCTGTTCCTTTATAACATGGACATTTTGGAGTAGCAATGCCTTAACGCCAATTGTTTCTTTTTTTTTTCTATTTGTAGCCCCAGGTGTGGCCCATAATAGGTGTTGAAAAGATATTTGATTGCTCCATGCAGTTTTGGCAGTATGCTCTGTTTGGACCCAGGAGCAGTGTGTAGAAACTGCATAGAGAGCCTAATTGGGGCTTGATGCCAGAAAAAAGCTTCTTGATCATTAAGGGCTATTCAAAAGTGAAATAGGCTGCCTCCTGGAAAAGTGGTGAGTTCCTGCTCCTTAGAAATCTTCAAGGAGAGGCTGAATGACAATTTGTCCTGTATATTATAGTGAGGGTGAGAATGGATGGCTACTGAGGTCCCTTCCTACTCTCAAATTCTGTAAGTCTGTGAATTTCAGAATCCCTCATCTCAATCATTTATTAAGTACCTACCATGTGCCAAACACTATGCTAAGTACTTGGGGTATCAGAAGAGGCAAAAGATAATCCCTACCCTCAAGGACCTCACAATCTAGAGGTGGAGACAACATGCAAACACATGTACAAAGCCAACTATATACAGGATAATTTGTTGTTGTTCTTAAGTTGTGTCCAACTCTACATGACTCCATGGACTTTGCCCATGGTCTTTTCTTGGCAAAGATATTGGGTTGGTTTGTCATTTCTTTCTCTAGTGTGTCCCTATTTTACAAATGAGGAACTGGGGCAAAAAAGGGTTAAGTGAATTGACTTGGGTCACATGGCTAGCAAGTATCTGAGGCCAGATTTGAACTCAGAGCTTCTTGACTCTAGGCCTGGTTCTCTACCCATTGCACTATATCACCTAGCTGTCCCCATAAGTTAGGATACAATTAAAAGACAGAAAGCACTGGAATTAAGAGAGGCTAGGAAGGAAGGAAAGATGGAGGGAGGGAGAGCTTGGAGAGTGAAAGCAAGAACTCTGAAACCACTCTTTAGTTCGAGGTTTTTATCAATTTTCCAAAGGAAAGGGGAGTATTAGTACTATCCCTTTTATAAGTACAAATCTTATAATATTTCAGAATGGTTGTTAGTATAGATCCTAGTGACTTGAAAATTCGTATTTGAGTTGTAGTATACAGGAAGCTTTCACCATTGAAGGAACACGAAATTAAGAATCCTATGTCAGGATTTTGCTGTTTGTTGAGGGGAGTCTGAAGCTGTCGACTTTCAGGAGAAGACAGGATTGGGGCCAGCACGATGCTGGGACTGGCAGTGCAGAAGCTTGGTGCTACACAGTGTGGTGGGTAACTTCAACCAGTCCAGCCTCCAGGCAGACTGATGGAAGGGTGGAGGCTGAGAACTAGGCCAGTGGCAGTGGCTGCTGTGGCTGAGTCACGGAGGCCACTCTACCTGCCTGATCTCAACAGCCACTGTAGGGGTCCTGTGACTCCTTTGTCTCAGGCTTCTTCCTGTGGCCCACAGCCTTCTACACCTGAAAGCTTTTGCATTTCTGTCCCACCCCACCCCCAAGGAGAAAAGGTATTAGGTTCATATTCCAACTGCTAAACTTGCTGGCTATGTGACCCTGGGCCAGTCCTTTAACCTCTGTCTGATAGGGTGGTCACATCTGTAGCACCTGCCTCACATGGTTATTGATGTACATAACAGGAAAAGCTGGAAAACAAAAATGTGTTGTTGGTGTGCTCTTGGGTCATGACATTTGATATATTCAATAATTTTGCCCCTTTTGATGATGGCAAAGATGATTCAATCTGGTTTCTTGATCACAACTATTTAGAAAATGTGTATGGAATGTTTAAGAAGGTCAGTGCCAGAAAAAGAATAGTTGGGTGGTACCATACAGGCCCAAAGTTACACAAGAATGACATTACCATCAATGAACTTAGGAAAAGACACTGTCCTAACTCAGTTCTGGTGATTACTAACGTGAAGCCAAAGGACCTCGGGCTGTGCACAGAAACACTGAAGTCCTTGAAAAAGTCCATGATGAGAGAATTCTGATGTTCAAGACATTTGAGCATATGATCAGTGAAAACAGAGCAGAGGAAGCAGAAGTGAGAGAAGAGTGCCTGAGATCTCGTTCTATCTGGTCATGGCTGTTGAAGGGCAGAGCAGGGCTGTAACTATCACAGAGGTGCAGACTGAGCACGGAAAGGAGGGTGCCTCAGAAGCCATCTGGCCCAAGCCCATGCTTTCCAGAGGGGAAACTGAGGCTCAGAGGGGTGAAGAACTAGTTCAAGATCACAAGACAGGATTGAGCCCCATCTCCTTTCCACTATGCCCCCTGCTTCCTACCATTGGCACAAAACACAGAATAGCCATGTTTCTACGTGCACTTTTCTTTTTCCACAAGTCATTTATTTATTTTGTATTCTAGTGAGTATGATTTAAATGCTTCCTATTTGTATGGCTTTTATGTCTGAAAAGCTACAATTGTTAAGACTCTTTTAAGACT
This sequence comes from Notamacropus eugenii, assembly GCF_028372415.1. Classification (NCBI taxonomy): domain Eukaryota; kingdom Metazoa; phylum Chordata; class Mammalia; order Diprotodontia; family Macropodidae; genus Notamacropus; species Notamacropus eugenii. The sequence continues at coordinate 111,099,849 of NC_092873.1, forward strand.
CCTTTTGGTCGGTTGTGATTCTATTACCTAATTAAGCATCCCATTGATGCAACACTTTTTAGAGTTAATGAATTTGATTGGCTTCTGATCAGATAAGTCATAGGATCTTTAGATAACAATTAACATATATATATATACATACACATACATATTATCTTTAACTTTACAAAAGACCTTCTTTATTACAGCACTCTGAAGTAGGTCATGTAAGAATTATCAGGATCCTAGGATTTAGGGTTGAAAGGGACCTTAGAAATAAATTATTTAGTTCAGTCTCATTTTTACAAAAGAGGAAACCAAGATTTGAGAAGGTTAAGGGACTTGCCAAGGTAATAAATATTTTAAGTAGCAGAGCCAGGCCCCAAATCTGAACCTTCTGTCTTCAGCTCCAGCTTCAGCTCCCATACTACTCTTTGTGACTTGGTTTCCGGATGTCCATGACCAGTGTTATTGTCATTAAAGACATCAAAGATACTGTAGTGGGCACCCTTTCTCAACATATCATGAATCAGATCTGTGCTTTAAAGGAACTGAACACTAAGCTTCTGGACATCAGGGGCTACAGGGAGAAAGTGGCAATGGACAACTTATCCACCAATCACCGGATAATCTACCAGTAGAAGGATATCTTCAATCTGTTATCTGATGTCAACCTGAAAGAATCTGTCAAGGCCTTTTACCTGAAAACCAATGACCAAAAGGTGGTGGTGAACCCTTGGCCACAGTGATCTGCTCAGTGATTGCCTTGTACATCCTTATCAACAACAAGATTTCCAATCTGGAGGTAGAGAAGAAAAAGACAAAGGAGAAGAGCAAAAAGGAGAGGAAAGGTGACAAGGAGAAAGAGAAGGAAAAGGAAAGGGATGATGCCAAGAAAGAAGAAAAAAAGGAGAAAAAAATAAGTGGTTTTTTTTTTTTTTACATTAAAATAGTGCAGGCTAAATGAGTATGTGGCTAGAGGGTCCTTTTCACTATCAAGTACTTCTTATAATGTTATTTTGATAGTTGTCTGCCTTATCTCAGAAAGGGAAGTCCTTTGCTTTGAGAACATTCAAGTTAAGTAGAAGGGTAAAGGGGACCAAGTTCACCCAGTTCACTATGACACTGGCATGTGATATTGGGATTTTGTGATCTGGCCTCAAGCATTCTGCGCAAATTAAGAGGAGCAAAAATTTAGTACAGCTTACTTTATTTTTTTCCAGTAAAACCATGTTTTGAAAAAAAAATCCTATGTCTAGTCAAGAAGTATCAATGAAGCATTTACCAAATGTCAGTTACAATGTTAAGTTCTAGGAATAGAAATAGAAGCTAAAAGGTAGTCCCTGCCCTGAGGGAAATTACATTATAATGGGTCAATACATAAAAGGAGATTGAATGGGGGGGGACATTAAACTATAAGGGACATGGTGACCAAGTCCAGAGAATGAAGGATGACAGCAGGCACCTTACTTGAGGACCTTCTAGACCTTCCCTCCTGACATCCAAATGGCAACCTCAGCCACACATGAAGATGGTCATACCTTTGATCTTATCATGGGCCATAAAGGTACTACTTTCTGCACTCATAAATTCTGAAACTCCTTTATCTGATCACAACCTGATACTATTCTTCCACATCCTCTGCTTTGTCACCCCAAAACAGTATTCTTTGTCCTCACCAGAACCTTTAATTTCTTCATCCTTCTGTTTCTTTCCCAGGCTTTTACGCCTACACTGGCTACACTCTCCTCACTTCCCCATCTTGACTCCTCAATGAACTAGTTCAAATTTATGCCATCTTCTTCTCCTGAGCTCCCTTATCCTGGTGACAGTCTTGTTGTACCAAGCCTCAGTTTTGGATTATTCCCAGCATCTGCTGTCGTTGTTTCTACCCATGAGCTGCTGAGCAAAGTTGGTGAAAAATCATAAAACCCTGTGACAGTCCACTACAAATTTCTGTTACATGATCTCCACCGGGCTTCACTAAGGCAAGTCAATCTTTTTTACACTTCCTTGATTGATTCACTATTCCAAGTTAACCTAAGTGTTTCTTTGAAACCTTTTAATCATTCCTCAAACCTCCCATGGTTCCCCCCAGTTCCCACCTTTGCAGTAGAGAACCTTTCCTCAACTTTTCACTGAAAAAATAAAACCAATCACCTGAGACCATTGAGCTCTCTCTTTCATCCTCTTCCTCACCTCACATCACTTCAATGTCTTCTACCCCTTTCTCTTCCTTCACCCATTTCATATGAAGAGATGGTCCTTTTACCAGCCAAGGAATATGACCAATTCCATCCCACTTTCTCTAGATCACCCCCTCTACCATTCCCACTGTCTCACTTATCTTCATTGAAAGACTCTTTCCTTGACTTGAGTTATTAATAGAATTGTAGCTAAATTATCTGGCTTATTGCAAATCATACATTCATTCCAAAACATACCTGATATCTGCAAAATAAGGCAGATTTAAATAAAATTAAGATTAAAATCTTCACTCTAATAGAGTTTAAAATTTTTAGCAAAGGATATAGAAAAATATAGAATGTTACAAAATATATAATAACTAAAAAGTAAGATGGGATATGAGAGCATAAGACAGGGCTCTGTGAGGCTCAAGTAAGGAAAGAGAATTTATGAGTACAGGAAGGAAAGGGAGCAAATCAAAGAAGTAGCATTTGAATTTGGACTTGCAGGGGTAGGCTCTTATTTTTTAAAAACTAAGATTTTTTTTCAATTAATGAAAATCTGGGGGTGTGAGGAGAACATTCAGAGGTCAGGTCACTGGTTGGGGAGAATGCCAAGAAAAGGGAAAAGAAATAAAACTATTGAAGGGTACTTTATCGGAGAAAAAACACTTCCTCCCTTCCTTTCTGATGGGGAGGAACAATGCTTGCCGTCAGGCAAAGGCACAGAAATCGAGGATTCTGTGTCCCAGCCCACCCAATGGGCTCGGGCCATGGAAGAGCTCAAGAGGAATTTTGAAAATCAAGTTAGAGAGGTGGAGGAAAGACTGGGAAGGGAAATGAGAGGGATGAGGGAGAAGCATGAAAAGCAGATCAGCTCCCTGCTAAAGGAGAACCAAAAAAATCTTGAAGAAATTGGCACCTTGAGAACTAGCCTAACTCAGCTGGCAAGGGAGGTGCAAGGGGCCAATGAGGAGAAGAATGCTTTCAAAAGCAGAATTAACCAAATGGAAAAGGATATTCAAAAGCTCACTGAAGAAAATAGATCTTTCAAAACTGGAATGGTACAGATGGACACTAAGGACTTTATGAGAAAGACAGATATCTCAGAACATACCACGCAGATTCGAAAAATGGAAGATAATGTGAAATATCTTATTGGAAAAACAACTGACCTGGAAAATAGAATCAGGAGAGACAATGTAAAAATTCTGGGACTACCTGAAAACCATGATCAAAAGAAGAGCCTAGACATCATCTTCCATGAAATTATCAAGGAAAACTGCCCTGAGATTCTAGAACCAGAAGGCAAAATAAATATTCAAGGAATCCGCATGAAAGAGATCCAAAAAGAGAAACTCCTAGGAGCATTGTGGCCAAATTCCAGAATTCCCAGGTGAAAGAGAAAATATTGCAAGCAGCTAGAAAGAAACAATTCAAGTATTGTGGAAATACAATCAGGATAGCACAAGATCTGGCACCCTCTACTTTGAGGGAGAGAAGGGAATGGAATAGGATATTCCAGAAGTCAAAGGAACTAGGACTGAAGCCAAGAATCACCTACCCAGCAAAACTGAGTATAATACTTCAGGAGAAAAAATGGTCTTTCAATGAAATAGAGGACTTTCAAATTTTCCTGATGAAAAGACCAGAGCTGGAAAGAAAATTTGACTTTCTAACACAAGAATGAAGAGAACCATGAAAAGGTGAACAGCAAAGAGAAGTCATAAGGGACTTACTAAAGTTGAACTGTTTACATTCCTACATGGAAAGACAATATTTGTAACTCTTGAAACATTTCAGTATCTGGGTACTGGGTGGGAGTACACACACACACACATGCACACACGCACACATACATAGAGACAGAGTGCACAGAGTGAATTGAAGAGGATGGGATCATATCTTAAAAAAAAATGAAATCAAGCAGTGAGAGAGAAATATTGGGAGGAGAAAGGGAGAAGTTATATGGGGCAAATTATCTCTCATAAAAGAGGCAAGCAAAAGACTTATTAGTGGTGGGATAAAGAGGGGAGGCAAGAGAAAAACATGAGGTCTACTCTCATCACATTCCACTAAAGGAAAGAATATAATGCACACTCATTTTGATAGGAAAACCTATCTCATAATACAGGAGAGTGGGGGACAGGGGCACAAGCAGGTTGGGGGGGAGGATGGAGGAGAGGGCACGGGGAGGAAAATGCAATCCGAGGTCGACACTCATGGGGAGGGAAAGGACCATAAGAAAATAGAAGTAATGGGGGACAGGATAGGATGGAGGGAAATATACTTAGTCCTATACAACACAACTAGTATGGAAATCATTTGCAAAACTAAACAGATATGGCCTATATTGAATTGCCTGTCTTCCAAGGGGAAGGGGTGGAGAGGGAGGGAGCTAAAGAAGTTGGAACTCAAAGTGTTAGGACCAAATGTATGTTCTTATCACTGGGTAACAAGAAATACAGGTTAAGGGGTCAAGAAAGCTATCTGGCCCTACAGGATAAAAGAGAAGACGGAGACAAGGGCAGGGAGGGAGGATAGAGGAGAGAGCAGATAGGTCACAGGGGCAATTAGAAAGCTTGGGTTTGGGGGGGGGAGGGGATAAAAGGGGAGAAAATTTGTAACCCAAAATTGTGTGAAAATAAATGTTAAAAGTTAAATAAAAAAAAAATAAAAAAATAAAAAAAAAAAGAAAATCTGCTTTCTTTCACTCCTCCCTCTCCCTTCCTCATTGAAATACAATGTAGACTCTTAAAAAAAAAAAAGTTTTTAAGCTTTAGAATTGCCTTTTGTTTTTCTATCACAATCATTTTTACTTAATGCCTAGACTCCCACTCTGGAACTTTGCTTTGGTTTATGGCTCTGTTAAAACAAAACCAAACAGAAACGTAATATTTGGATTCACTTCAGCATAGAGTTCACCACCTGACTACCAATGCGTCTCCTCGGGTTTTGGTCTCGGTTCCGTTTTGTTTTGTTCTCTACTCCTGACCATGTCATGGGATTCCATACTTGAGAATGTTCTTCAGTGATTACTGATCATCTCTGGGATAAAATACAAACTTCTCGATCTGACATTTAAAACTTTTTACAACCTGGCCCCAGTCTACCTTTCCAGATTATTACATATTAGTCCTTTTCATACTCTCTCAATTCCAGCCAAACTGCTCTACTTACTAATACCTGAACTTGTCATCTATCTCTCATCTCTGAATAGTACCTTTGCATATAGTATCTTCCATTCCTATAATGCTTTCCATCTTCACTTCCATCACTTAGAATCCCTAGAAGTATGACATATACATATGTATACCTAAAAGTATGTGTAGAATAATTATATGTATATATACATATATGTAATATATGTATGTATACATGATACATACACATATATCATATATGTGTATATGTGTGTATACCTACTTGTGTCTAATGGTAGCCATCTCTAGGGTGGGGAGGGAAGAAAAAAATAAAAAATAATAATTATTATATATTTAAAAGGAATAGTAAGTTGTACATAATAGTTTTGCAGTCTCATGTGTAATCATCTTTCCTATTACACTACGTTATGGAAATACTTCTTTTATTCCATAAATAAAAATAAATAAATAAATATGAAAATAAAAGAATCCCTAGGTTGTTTTTCCCCCCAAGGTTCAAGCTGTCAGGCTATCCTGATTCCTTTAACTGTTAATTTTCCCTTGTCCTCCTAAATGACCATGTAAACTTATCTTTCAGTTCCACCTGAGAGAATAGAAAGCCCTGGAGAGCATAGACTAGTTGTCATTTTATTTTCCTATTCACAGTGCCTAGCACACTGAAGGCATTTGAATGAAACCTTTCTTGGATTGGGTATCAAGAAAGTGAGTGTCTGACTAAAGTAACAAATGATCACAAATCCGGAAGATGGATGATGAAGTATACCTTCTAATCTCTTGACAAAGAGATGATGGAATATAGGTGGAGCATGAGAAATACGTTATCAAACACTGTCAACATGTGATATTTTTGTTTAATTACACTTCTTTGTTATAAGAAAGGGCTTTTATTATGAGAGTAGTGCAGGAAGATTGTAGGGGAGGAGTAGTCATAGTAATACAAAAAGCAAAATAAGTAAAAACAACAAAGAACCCAATAACAACCCCAAGGAGAAGAAGAAATAAAAGCACCTAACCAGATGAAATCATTCCGAAACTTGGCCATTTGCCAATGAAGTATCAGCTGCAGTTCCTGTGCTTGGAAGCATAGAAAGAGTTTCAGAAATGTTTCCTGGGAGATTAGGACAAAAATGCAGACAAACAAAAAAGGTCAGGAATTAAACCCATCAGCGTTTAGAGGATTAACTTTTCTTTTTTTTTTTTTTTCTAAATCCCCAGTACTTAGCAGGGTGGTTGGTACATATTAAGCACCCATAAACACTTATTGACTTTTTGACTGTAAGAATAAGGTCACATGTTACAGGTTTAGATAAGGGGGTGGAAATATAGCACATGATAAAGTATTTTTAAAAATATTTTGACCACAATATTTGTCTAGGAATGGTAATTCAGTCCAATGTGTTAAACTCAGGATGTAAACTTTTTTTATTAATTTATTTGCTTTCAGTTTTCTACAATCATTTTCAAATGTCTTAGATCCCTACAGTATTTTCTTTCCTTCCCCTCAGCTTTCTTCTTCTGCCTTGCTCAATATTCCTAACCAGCTTAGAAAATGATCCAGGACATAATTGTGTGTCATGGTGTCTATTTGGGCATGCTTCTACTCACCAAAGTCGGTGTGCCCAAGGCAGAATGGAGAGGTGATCCAGTCTTTATTGAATTCCTGCACTGTACCCATATGCTCTCCCTTTAGAAGCAATTAAGTGGCACAGTAGATAGAGTGCTAGACCTAGAGCTGAGAAATCCCTTCCTAGCTGTGTGAGCCTGGGCAAATCAGTTAATCTCTGACTACTTCAGTTTCCTTAACTGTAAAATAGGGATAATAATCGAACCTGCCTCCCAGCATCGCGATGAGGATCAAATGAGATAATACTGGAAATGCACTTAGCACAGTGACTAGAACAATATCTATTTCTCACCTAAGTATAGTACCTTTGCACAGATCCCTAATAGTTGCTTGTCTCCCAGGCTACAGGTTGTCTCAAAAGTCTTAGTATAGTTTTAAGTTATTAAAGCTTAACAGAGTCCTTTCTTCCTAAGTTATTAAAGGTAAAAAACTGCACTATGACTTTTGGGACACTCTGTATAAGGTGCAGTTAGGACATTGCTTCTAACAACTAGGGATGATGTTATTCCACTGATCTTGACTTCGTTTCTAAAACTTGCAATGCCTGTTTTCAATCCACTTAAATCTTACCGCTGGTACCCTGGAAGCATACTTTTGTGGTGAAATAAAGAACAGGCAGCACCTCCCCTGGAAAAAAGCTTTTAGCACTGCCCTTCAGGGGTCTAGTCCTTTTTTACTATCTCAGAGATTTCCCTGAGCCTCCCCTCTAAAGAGAGGCACTGTTCTGAAGTAGACAGAGAGCTGGTGACATAGCCAGGAACACCAAGCTGACTATATGACTCTGGATATCAGTCAATTTCTCAATGCAACACTTGAGACCCTAAGAGGTGCAGAATTGTTGTCAATGTACATTGGTAAAGGGAGTTCTCTCATCCAGGAAATCATAGGTTCAGACCAAAAAAAGAAGAAGAAAGTATTCTATAGCACTGCTGGAGTATATATGATTTCACAGAGACAGGCTCAAGGAGGTAGAGAGGGAAAGCCTGGGATTCCAGAAGACCAGAGTTTAAATGCAGCCTCTGACACATTTGATGACTCAGGTAATTTCTCTGAGACTAAGTTAAGCATCAGGAATTTCCACTAGGGAGAATGGTGATGAAATCACAGGTCAGACTCCTCCTCATATAGAAATATTTATGAACGTAAATTTCCTCAAGTGGATTTTTATATTATCTTCTCCTGCCCCACTCTCAGAAAACTAAATTATAAACTGGTTAAGGCACAATATCTCTAACCACATTTTTTTATTACTTTCAGAGTGTCCCAAGACAGTGTTGTGTACCCTGCAGGCAATGCTTCCTAACTAAATACCTCCCATTTTATGCAAATAAGAGACTGTGACTCCTGTCCCTGAACAAAACTCTATTAGAAATTGTCAGAGATGCTTGTTCTCTTATATTCCACCTCCCTTTGTTAAGATCTCTGGGGGAGAAGTTACTAATGAGCTTTCTAGATTTGAACTCTAACACCTCAAAGACAAGGAGCCTTTCAAATATTGGCTTTCTTTTTCTTAGAAGAAAAGTTATTGCCCTCTGCCAAACTTTCACCAGTCTCATAAGGCAATTACAAATTTATTTTTAACCGGAGAGTTGGAACACTTGAGTCTGAGTGCCTGTAAAGAGACTTATGGATTTGGATGTTTCAAGTACCTAGAAAGAAAGCTGGCTCTTGGGGTTGGAGGGGCAGTATTCCCAGGTTCAGATACTGCCTCTGACATCTACACCCTATATAACCTGAAACAGAACTAGTGAATGGAATAAGAAAGACTGTTGACCCCTTTAAAGTTGTCTTTCCTTTAGCAAAGTAAATCAAAGAACCTGTGCTAACAGACCATCCTGCTAGGGTGCTTACTACTGCAGTCTTTGAACCTATGCCTGCAGTATAAATAATTTTTTTTAAAAAAGCAACCAAAACTTGAGAACTTAATACGATTCTCTTTTTGGCATATTTGATATAATAATCTTTAGAAAATGCACTGAAATAGATCTCCTAAGCCCTGGTTTTTCTTCCATATGTTAAAATGAAAAATTGAAGTTAAATTACACATGTAAGAAAGCTTCATAAAAGAACATGTGTTATACAAAGGCAAAAATCACCATCAACATCAAAATGTTAATACAATTGATAAGCTCTTCTTCAATTCGGTCTCCACTGATCATAAGAAGGAATGTTATTCGGAATGACCAAGAAGATGTTGTTGGCAAGTACCTTAGTACAGTAGACAGATCACTGGCTCTAGAGTTCAAATCCTACCTTTGATGATTGCTACTTGTGTGAGTTTGGACAAGTCAGTTCATCTCCCTGAACTTCAGTTTACTCATCTGTCAAAAGGATTAAAATAAATGTCCTGGGGCAGCTAGGTGGCACAGTGGAGAGAGTACCAGCCCTAGAGTCAGGAAGACCTGAGTTCAAATCTGACCTCAGATACCAGCTGTGTGACACATGCAAGTTACTCAACCCCCAAATGCGTGAAAAAATTTAAAAACTTTTAAAAATGCCCTGAGGTTCCTTTGGTTCTAGATCTATGACACTCAGATATCGATGCTAACGAGCTAAAAAATGACAAACCACTTCCGTATCTTTGCCAAGAAAACCCCAAATGGGGTCACAAAGTGTTGGACATGACTAAAAAATGACTGAACAAGGCAAAAACTTCAATTCAAAGATAATTTGGCATATACCATTGCCACTCCATGTTCTTATTTCTCATTACCTTTATTTCTGAAGTCATAGCTCTTAAATAGAATATCCTCATTGAATCTTGGCTTCATTTCACATGAAATATCATTATCTAATAACTAATATTTATATTATCACTCATTAAAACATTGATATACAGATGCAGTTTTAAGTTTCAATAGTGTAACTCTACTGGTAGGTGGCATAGTGGATAGAGTGCTGGGTCAGAAATCAGGAAGACTCATCTTCCTGAGTTCAGATCTGGGCCTCAGACACTTATTAGCTGTGTCACCCTGAGCAAATCACTTAACCCTGCTTGCCTTACTTTCCTCATTTATAAAATGAACTGGAGAAGGAAATGGCAAACCACTCTAGCATCTATGCCAAGAAAGCCCCAAAAGAGGTCATGAGAGTCAGACACAACTGAAAAATCATCATACAACAATAAAACTTTTATTGCTGCTAGGGAAAATGAAGCCCCTAGTTCAGTAACATTCTACCTATGGTCAAGGCCCTCTTTTGTTCTTCTCTCTCCTTCATCTTTCTGAAGTCTTGGCCTAGGCAGCAGAGACCTGACTCTTTAGTACCATGTCTCTATTTGGGGTTCAGACTCTTTGGACTCTGCTAGTAGGCAACAGAGATCTGATTTTCAAATAGCCAAAAGTTGACAAACAGGTAACAAAAAGGTCTCCTTCACAGACTAATAGATAATATATATGCATATATTTTTTTAAAAATTTGATCTTTTTACAAGTCTTTTCTGATATATCACTGCATGCTCTGTCCCCTCTAACAAACTGAAACTTTCCTTGTAACAAAGGAAAACAATTTGGCAAAAATAATACACATAGTTACTGTATAACAATGAATGCAACATTCTGTCCCTATTGTCCTTCGCCTCTCTGCCAAGAAGAAGGAGGTTGTTAAGCTTTGTTATCTGTCCTTGAAACCATGACTGGCTATTGCAATTACTTAGAGTATGGCTTATATTGTTGTAGTCATGGTGTATATTGTTCTTTTAATAACATTCTTCAGTCTTTCAAAAGATCTATGATTTCCTCAGTGTGACTATTCTATCACCTCATATTATAATATTTCCATCATCCTTCATTCATTGCTATGGACAAGAAAATTCATGTTGCCAGAACTTGGAGTCTTACCACAAACACTGGCAAATAAACATGATTATTTTATTTCAGAATGGGCTAAAGCTGGTTTTAACTCCCTATTTTTTACAAATCCCTTATACATTAACCTGTTTGACACATAACCAATGTTGAAACCCTAAAGAAGAAACAAAAGGGTAACATAATCCAAGTCATGGATAGATGGCATTATTTTGAACTCTACCATGAGACCAAATTCAGGAAGAAGAGCTTATCAGGTGTATTAACTTTTTGTTGTTGATGGTGACTTTTGCCATTGTCACATATGTTCTTTTATGAAGCTTTATTACATGTATGGCTGTTAATTTTTAGCACTATATTTGCCCCTTAACATATGAGAGAAAAATCAGGGCTTAGGAGATCCATTTCAGTTTTATTTTAAGGTCCCTTCCAGCTATGAGTCTATGAATCAGAGGCTTAGCACAGCCAGTTGAAAGCAGCTCCTAAGAATCAGATGGTTAAATTTTGAGCCCAAACCACCCGAGAAATCAGCAGTACTGAAAATTGGGTCTTAATTTATTGTTTAGCTGATTATATAGACTTAAGAAAGTGATGGAGAAAATCTGATAATGTAAATTAAATTTAAAAGTATACTACTTGACATTTCTTTCCCCCTCCTTCAGAGTAAGTTGTTTTCTAGCACTCTCCCCACCATGATCCTATCTGAAACTTAACCCATATATCCTCAGATGACTTCTATAAAAAAAAAAAAAAAGTTTAGGACATCTCATCGTGAGAGAGCAGATAAAGCTGCTATATAGGATATTTACAACCTTAGCAATAACAGCAAAGAACCATAGGAGGAAGGAAAAGCAAGATCAGATGCTTTGCTATTGTAAAAATAAAAGGCAAGCAGATGGTTCTGTGATTCTAGATAACAGGACTTCTGCCTCCACATTACACAGAATTTGCTTTTAGTTTTCAAATATCTATGTTTGGCATTATGTGCCATTAGCCTAAGGTCCCTAGGGTTATGCTCAGCCCCACCCCTAGGCATAGGCATGCTGATAATTGTTTAACAGCTGGTTCTCAAAAAAGAAAAAACCACCAAAAAACCAAAAACCCTCTATCTATAACACACTGTAATGTTTATTTTGCATCATTAACATTTTCTCCTTCCTTTTCTCAAATCTAGACAGTCAACCAAATAATAAATCAAGCTTTGATTTGTAGCATTTGCCAATTTCAGGGAGTCTAAATACTCAAACAGAAAATTTAACAATCAGCTCTCAAACTGGTTTGAGCTATTCCTAGCACATCCCTGTCCCCATCCCTTATACCCCACCCTGCCCTCCTTCCCCAGTTTATCTAGGTCTATAGAGCAAATTGGGAGCAAAACTAAGATCTAATCAGATTATCCTCTAAACTCAAATTCCCAAAGTACACTTTAACTTTGAAAGCTTCTAGGGTGAGAACAGTGACAAGCAGAAGACTTTTAAGGTTTACAAAACATTGCCAACATTCTCAATGTCACCTGGGCAGCTGTACTTGTTAGCCTTTCTGGTACTAGATGACTCCCTCACTAAGAGATGAGGGAGGGGTACAGATTGGCATCACCAAACATTTTAGAAGTTGGAGCCCACAGACAACTATTTGGTGGTGGCACCATAGAAAAATTGTAGGGTGGTCTTTTTTTCTGGTCCTGTTTGTTGTTTTGAGGGAGATAGGGAAATCACATATCACATGTGCTCTCCCACTGTATTTCCATGATGAGAAGTGGAGGGGAAGGGTGGGGAGACGTCACAGGATAAGTGTTGGAGAAGCAGTGGTTGGCACACTCATAACAACTAGACACATCAAGTTGTTTTTTTTTAACTCATCTCTTCAACATCAAACAGAAAACCAGGAAGCAAGAGAGAACTCACTCTTTTAAAAAAATTATACACACACATAGATATGTGCATATAAAAATTCACATACATCTTCCTTGCAACCCACATTTAGGAGGTAAAGATACCATTTACCTCTGTTGAATAATAATAATTTACTAAATGATATCCTAGGCAGGAGTTCTGTGAGCGTGTGTGTGTACAAACTATTTTAATATAATTCACTTCCTTTGTAATCCTAAATATTTTATCTTATTTTTTAAAAACATTCTAAGCAAGGGTCCATATAGACTATATTAGACTACCAAAAGGGATAATGATACAGAAAAAATTAAGACCTTATGATTTAGAGGGTCTTGATCAATTAAAATATACTCTAATTTCCCAACAAGTCATGGTGGTAGCTTACTGACTTTCAAGGTCTGGATTTAGCAGACCAAACGCAAAAAGGTAGCAATCATCCAGAGAGAAGACACGCAATGGGCAACTTAATTACTATCCACTTCTTAACTTCTGTGTGGGTGTACCAGGATTTATGCAAGAGGTATGTACCAGAAAACCTACAGTAAACAGCTTTTGCAAGTTGAATCAATGACCAATGTGCCAGTAGGTCTAGCAACTTAAAGTAATAATGAAATAAATATATATTTTTTTGTGAATGAAAGTTTCCTTTTATGAAATCAATCACATCTTTCCTCTCCCTCCCCCTCCCCAATTTATCATTTTTGTAAATCTGCAACTTTTCCTATATTGGATTTTCTCAAGGGTGGAGTCCACTATGGCAGGGATTTCCAACTGGTTGACAGTGAAGTACAACTCAATTGATTTGATTTGGGAGTCTACACCATATAACAGATGGCTACCCTGATCTACAGCTCTTACTTACTACTATCAAATACTCAGAAATTTCTAGGTTGCAGTGAAATAAAAAGTAGGAATGGGGGAGAAGGGGAAGTTTTGGGAGGAGGGATTTCCTACTTGATCTCCATAATGCAGGGAAAATATGCCTAGATGTGGAGTCAGGGAGTCTGGGTTCTAATTCTACCTTTGCTACTGACCACCTGCATTTCTTTTGATAAGTTACTTATGTGGGCATCAGTTTATTTTCTTTAAATCTATAAAATGTGGGGGTTGAATGAGACAGTCTCTGAAGTCTTTTCTAATTCTAAATCTATGATCCTATAATCTATGTTGTAGTGGAAAGGATGCTGAACTAGGGGTTACAGGACCTCACTTCAAAGTCCATCTCTGCCACTTATTATATGTATTACATTGGCTAAGTTATTTTACCTCTCTAGGCCTGTTTCCTCCATAGCAAAAATGAGAAAGTTAGCTTAGATGGCTCCTAAAGTCCCTTCTTACTTGATATCTATGATTTGTATTATATATTCACACACACTTGCCTTTATACATTTTCTCCGCAAATTAGATGGTGAGCTCTTATTTGTATCTCAAGTGCTTGTGACAAAGTAAGCATTTAATATATGCTTTCCCATTCCATTCCAAATGTTCTACCCTGATGGGAAATTTTTTAAAAAATCAACCATTGCAGAAGTATGAGCTCATGAGCTCAAGGATCATTTCCTATATAATCGTTCTATCCTTCTCAGAGTTTAGAACGTAATTTGTGTTCAGCCATTTCAGTTGGGTCCAGCTCTCTGTGACCCCATTTGGGTTTGTCTGTTTTTCAAAGCTACTGGAGTGGTTTGCCATTTTATAGACAAGGAAACTGAGGCAAGCAGGGTTGTGATTACCTAGGATCACACAGCTAGTAAGTGTCTGAGGTCAGATTTGAACTCAGGAAGGTGAGTCTTCCTAATCCTAAGCTCAGGGCTCTTTCCAGTGCACTGACCAGCTGCCCCTTTAGAATGCAATAGACTCTTAATAATGTCTGTGTAGAGCAATTTGGACCTATGCCCAAAGGGCTATAAAACTGTATGTTACTCTTTGATCCATCAATACCAATTCAAGGTCTGTATCCTAAAGAGATCATACAAATGGGAAAAGGACCCCCATATACAAGAATATTTTTGGCAGTTCTTTTTGTGGAGGCAAGCAATTGGAAATAGAGGGGATGCCCATAAATTGAGGAACGGCTGAACAAGTTGTAGCACATGAATGTAACAGAATACTGTTGTTCTATAAGAAGTGATGAGCAGGTGGATTTCAGAAAAACCAGCAGGTGGATTTCAGAAGGACTTACATGAACTGATAATGAGTGAAATGAGCAGAACCATGAGAACATTGTACACAGCAATAGCAATATTGTGTGATGAGCAACTTTGATAGACTTAACTCTTCTCAGCAACACAATAATCGAAGATAATTTCAAAAGAATCGTGATGGAAAATGCTATCCACATCCAAAGAAAGAACTATAGTCTGAATGCAGATCACATCATACACTTTACTCTTTTATTTTTTTTCTCATGGCTTCTCCCTTTTGTTCTGTTTTTTTTTTCAGAGCATGACTAATGTGGAAATGTGTTTAATATGATTGTACATGTATAGCCTATGTCAGATTGCATGCCATCTTGGGGAGGGGGAGGGGAGAGAGCAGGGAAAATTTATAACTCATGCTCTTATAAAAGTGAATGTTGAAAACTAAAAATCAATTAATTAACTTAAAAAATAATTTGTAATTTAAAATCCCTAGCCTTAAGAACTACATAAGATAACTAGGAAACAAGGAAGCCACATGAAAAGGACGTACAGCAATGCACAAATGAATAAATTCTGTGCTGATGAGAGCTTTCTAGGGCTGTATAATGTGAGCAGTTGTGTGGTATGTTAGGATAAAGCACGATGCTAAAGGCAAACTCATCAGTTTAATTCTTGTGTGAGCTTTGAATACTAGAATGTTACAGCTGGATGGGACATTAGAGTGCATGCAGTCCAGCTGGAAAACTGAGATAGGTTGAATCACTTCCCCAAGGTTGCACAGTTTTCTAAAAAGTCAGGACTAGATCCTAGGTCTTTTAGTGTTCTCTCCTTTATATTACTCAGCACAGTGTCCAGCATAAATTGGGAGCCTGACAAAGGTTTATTGACTTACTGACTCACCTGTCTTGCATATGGATCTAAGGGAAGAGAGTGTGGATTGTGATATACAACAAGTCCCCACTACCAGGAAATAAAGAAAAAACATAGTTAAAACATTTGTAATTACAAATGCCAAACAGAAGCTGAAATGATGTCCATGCAGTCTCTTAGTTTACTTCTTACTCCCAGCAATACCAGACCATGCAAGTAGCTGAACTAGCCCTTGAATGTTAATGATTTGTTTATTCAAAGCAGAAGCATTGATAAGAATCACAAAGTTAATTTACTTAGAGATGCAAGGCTGTGCTTACCTGTCGTTTGGACTTCTCCTCTGGATTATTGCAACAGCATCCCAATCCATCCCATACATCAAGGTCAGCTTAAGTTTGCTGATGTAAAACTGAGATCATATCACTCCTCTGCTTAAAAGTTTTCAATGACTCTCCATGGTTTTTGAGATGTTTTTCAGTTATATCCAATTCTTTGTGACCCCACTTGGAGTTTTCTTGGGAAAGATGCTAGAGTGACTTGCCATTTCCTTCTCCAGCTCATTTTACATACGAGGCTGAGTCAGATAGGGTGAAGTGACTTGTCTAGGGTCAGGACATGTCCGAGGTCAACTTTGAACTCAGGAAGAGAGGTCTTCCTGATTTCAGGCCTGGCATTCTATCCACTGGGCCACCCAGCTGAACTGGCTCTCCCTGGACTATTAAGTCAAGTGTGAATTCCTCAGCCTAGAAGAGTAGGCCTTCCATAAACTCACCCTTATTTTCTTTCTGGATATATCTCTCATTAGGCTCCTCTCATGCATCAACCAGACCAGCTGATTCAGCATTTTTGAAGTGGTCCTATACTTTCCTACCTCAATCTTAGTATATACCCATACTTAAATTCCTTCCCTCCTTTCCACAACTATTTTCTCAAGACAAACTGCTAACCTCTTAGACATAGCTTTCCCTGATCTTTTAACCAAACATAATTCTTCCCTCTTTTCAACTGTCATAACCTTTTTATATATCTCTCATGTAGTTAGATGGCCAAGTGGATAAAGTGCTATATGTGGTCTCGGAAAGACCTGAGTTCCAATCCAGTGTTAGATACTTAATAATGTGTGAGCCTAGTAAAGATATTTCATGCCAGCTTTAGGTCCCTCATCTGTAAAATGGGGATAATAATACCACCTTCTTCCTAGAGTTGTTGTGAAGATTAAATTAGTTAATGTCTGTAAAGGGTTTTATAATCATTAAAACACTATATAAATTTTAGCTATTATTCTGTCCTGTACTAAATTTACATGCTGTGGTTGTTTGGTTGCCTTTCAATTGTCTCTGATTCTACGTGACCCCATTTGAAGTTTTCTTGGCAGAGATTATAAAGTGGTTTGCCATTTCCTTCTCCAGCTTATTTTACAGATGAGAAAACTGAGGCAAACAGGTTAAGTGACTTGCCCAGGGTCACACAGCTAGTAAATTGACATATGCATAACAAGCCTGATTCATCCTCCTATCAAATATTAAGTTCCCTAATGACACACACTGTGACTTTTTCAATTTTTAAAAAATATATTCCTACGGTGCCTAGCTTAGGGCCTTGTACATAGCAGCTAAATCTAAAAAGTATTTTGACTTGAATCTATTTTTGAAAAGAGGGTCCCCAAAAAGACTTTTAGCAGTAGTGGATTTGCTTAGTTTCCAAAAAAATGAATGTTTGTTTTTTATTTTTTAATGATGAAATGAAAACTGCTCAGCTTGAGTCACAATAAATACAGCTGCAAAGGGCAAAAGTAATCACCAGGTTATACTCGGGCATTTGCTGTCTGCCTTTTTTTAACCCCTTGGGTTAACATACTGTGTGGCCAATCCCAACAGTCACCAGGAGTAATGAGTAAAATAGGGCATAGAAAGAGTGGGAGGCAAGACATTCCCAAATGATAAGGATCTCAGTGAATCCTCAGAACCAAGTCCACATTCCAGGGGACTCAGTCACTGGGTAAGTGAGGGAGGGCTGTACATGTGACACCTTTTATGTTTTTAACCCTCTAGAGCTAAGCAAGACAGAAGCAGTGAGATACAGTGGGAAGGGAGGAACCCACTGTCTCTGAGTTCAAATGTAACCTCTCATATTACCTATGTGACTTTGGGCAGTTGACCACTAAATGTCTCCTTGGTCTAATGAGGGATTTGGACTTACTGGAGAGTCTCCCAGGTCCCTTCCAGTTCTAGAACTATGATGCCAAGACTAAGAACATGACAGAGGGAGAATTCTCAACTCTCATCAGTCTGAAGCTACTTGACTACAAATGCTTATGAGGGCAAAAGGAAAAATCACTTTCAAATCTAATTCAGATCCTTCTCAGTTATTACATTCTGAAAACATAGATCAGGGGCTGGCTCGTAACTTGGCATTCCTGACCTTGTTTGTTAAGATATTTTGATAACTGCATTTAAAAAGCTTCCTTTTAGTATGTTGTATTTTATTTTGTAGGGCAGCAAGGTGGCAAAGTGGATAGAATGCCAGGTCTAGAGTCTGGAAGACTCATCTTCTTGAGTTCAAATCTGGCCTCAGACACTTACTAGCTGTGTGATCCTAGGCAAGTCACTTATTCCCTATTTGCCTCAGTTTCCTCATCTGTAAAATGAGCTGGAGAAGGAAATGGCAAACTACTCTAGTCTTTTTGCCAAGAAAACTCCTAATGTGGTCACGAAGAGTTGGACATGACTGAAATGACTGTATAATAACAGCAAAACCCAGGAATATAATGATATTCATTTTAAAAAGTGAATTATAGATAAATTAAAGCCATGTTAAAACAACCGCAACGGTAGTAACAATAGTTAGGAGGAGTGAGATAATTGGCATTCTTATTGTGCATTTTTAAGCATGTTACAAACATCTTATTTTATCCTTCCAACAATCATGGGAAGTAGGTTCTATTATTCTCAGCTTACAGATGAGGAAACTGAGGCAGACAGTGCCTAGGGTCACATAGCTAATGAAAGTATGAGGCTGGATTTGAACTTGTCTTCCTGACTCCAGGTCCAGAGCTCTTTCCGCTGTACCAACCACCTGCTGAACAGGTAATAACAATAACAAGTAATAAATGGTAGGTTAATAAAATCATAAATCTAGAGCCCTATGGACCCTCAGGGGCCATTTAGTCCAACCTCACCATTTTAGAGATGAGGCAACTGAAGTCAAAGGAGGTTAAGTGACTGATTCAAGGTAACACAGGTAATAATAATTTTCAAAAGGTAGAGGTGAACCCCATTCCTCTCACTTTAAATTCACTTTTTTTCCAAATTAATAATTGTACTTTCAAAAAGGACTTTCATACATATTTAATCCTCATATTTCTCCTGATACGTAGGATGTAGTTTACATTAATATCTTTATTTTACTCATGAGAAAATTGTGAAAAGGAGAAGTTATTTCCCTAAAGACGCATAGCAATATAGTGATAGGATCTAGAATTCAAATGGTACATGATGTTCAGCCACTGTTTATGAAAACAATGGTGAATTTTATTTTTTCTCCTCTTCTCAACCAGTTAATTTATCACAGATTGATAAACTGTAATAAAGTCGGTTGGCCTGATTCCACATGTGTACTATATGTGATCATTTAAAAGTAGAACCAAAGGTTTTGAGAATGCCCTAGGTAACTGATGTCACATGGAAAGGCAGTAAAGGGACAAGGGCAGAGACCAAGACATAGTGTATCTCTTGCTTAGTCCTCTAGACAACAAAAATTTCCTTGTAACTGAATAATTTTACACCTCCATCCTCCTTTGTAAAGGTGGGTGACCATGGGTGTGGGATATTATATACAATGTCAGGCAGGACATTGTTGATGGGCTGTTTTGTTTTGCCTAATCACCTTCCTCATTCCCTCTCCTTTTTCTTTTTCAATATTTATTATAAGAGTTGGCACACTAGACAAAAACTAAAGAGGTAATTTGTTGTCCTGGACTATATATATTGGCAACAGGGTTTTGTTTTTCCTTTCTTTCTCAATGAGGAAGGACAGGAGAGAAGGTAGATTTTGACTCATTGAAAAGAAATAATACTTTTTTAAGAAACAAGAGATCAACAAAAATGACTTCAATTTTTTTTAAGCTTGCAAAATTTCATCTCTAATTAGGTCTAATGAAAATGTAGGCAGTATTTAGTATGTCTGTCAATGGCCTACACAGGGCTTAATATTGTCCACATTCCAAGGGGTCAAGCAATACTACGTAGTAGATGCCCAATAAATAAATACAAATTAGAGAGAAAGTGCTGTACAAGAGGAAGAATGTTTTGGAATAAAGGACCTAGATGGAAATCCTGCCTTTGACAAACTATTTGTGTGACTCTGCGTAAGTCCCCTAATTTCTCTTGTCCTTAATTTCCTTATCTGCAAAATGCAGGGGTTGAGCTGGATCAGTGGTGTCAAACTCAAGTGGAAAGCCACTAATCAGAACGTAAAGATCTCTGAAGGTAAATATTGACCTGGTATTTAAAATGCAACATCTGTCTTATTATGTTTTTTTTATTATTTTGTTAAATATTCCCTAATCTGGTTCAGCTGCAAGCCTAGCGATTTGACAGTTCTGGGTTAGATGGATGATTATTAAGATTCCATTCAGTTCTAAATCTATCCTCTTTCCTTTTAGAGTGGAAAACTGGGTTGAATTTTAAACCTATATCTTAGTACTGCACCTTTTCAGACTATTAAAAGCTCAAAGATCATCTCTGCCCTCTGGTTAAAAAAATGACTAGAGGGATAGGGGGAAATGACTTGCCCTTCTCCCCAACATTCATTTATAGGGCTGCAGTATTAGCTTGATTTCCTCTTTCTTTAATCGCCCAGTAAGTGACTTGCTCTAACCCACCTTTCCTTTCACATTTTTCCTCTATCTTGAAACAGCAGTAGGTGCAAATCACAATATAACTGCCAACCAACAACATGGCAACCTTTCCAATGCTACCAAAAAAAGATCTTACTATAGATCTTATGACAGGTTAGGCATGTTTTTCCAAAGACAGAAACTTCTGCCAAGGGATGCAACTGAGGTGTGAAGCAATGTTCTTCCCAGGCGTTGCAACATATTTCATTAAAACAACCATCCCTTGTGGCATGCTGATCTTATCCTGTGCCATCTCAAACATCATTCAGCACCAGCGTGAGCTGGCAGGAAACAACAATCTGGAGTTTGAGCTATGGATGGGACTGGGGTCAGTGGGTATTTAAAACTCAGTACCTCAGGATTGGGTTTTACAGGGTTAATACTACCGAAAGCCTCTTTGGCCCGGCGAGAGACAAACGGGCAGTTATTTATTCAGCTTTCCAGCCTCCTCACCACCGCACTCTGCCTTGGGTATTTCCAGACCAGGTCCCTCTCAAAGGATAAGGTTTGGGGAAGAGCAAACACTTGGGTTCTGTAACTGGGCTCCTTTTGTTCT